>NC_090926.1:729700279-730003310 GCF_040938575.1 Ambystoma mexicanum
AAATCACGATCCCGTCTAGATGTGGTGCAAGCCAATAATCACGATCCCGTCTCGATGTGGCGCAGGCTAAAAACATGATCCCGTCTAGATGTGGCGCATGGCTAATAATCATGACCCTGTCTAGATGCAACGCAGGCTAGCATTCACAGGAATGTCTATATGTGGCAATGGTTGACATTCACAATCCCGTCCAGATGTGGCGCAGTCTAAAATCACGATCCCGTCTTGATGTGGAGTAGACTAAAATCACGATCCCATCTAGATGTGGAGCAGACTAAAATCACGATCCGGTCTAGATGTCGCACAGGCTAATAATCATGATCTTTTCTGCATGCAACGTAAGCTAGCATTCACAAGGATGTCTAAATGTGCCAATTAAGGTAGGCCTATATTGTTTTTTGGGCTTTCTTTTGATACGATCACATAGGACCTTCCTTTCCACCAATTTTCTCCGTCCTGATGAAGGCCATCCAAGTTACAGCCACACAAGAACTGCTTTGAGGCTGAAACAGAGTTGTGTAGAACTTTTGCCATGTCACATCATCTCCACACATGAAGTATTGAATGTACTGCGATTACATTACTCTCCCCATGTTATCCCTCACAATGGATGGACCAACAAGACTGTAATTGCTATCAAAAACCTGTCCAAAAGGAGTTATTTTGGCACATTTATTTGTATATTGTTGTATGTACGTTGTATATATTTTATCGAATGTCCTATGTTCTCTCTATGTATATGTAACATATGTTCACATGCATTCAATTTGATTCAAATGCAATAGTTGTTGCCTCTATTTATAGGTAGCTAAACTGTCAGGAGTAGTGTTTTCCCTTTGTGTGCTTTGGGTTCACAGTACCTTGCTCAATTGTACTTTATAAATGTTTCAAATTTGGCAATTTCTTTCCATTTTGCCTGCGTTGCCAAAATGAAAAGAAATGCCCAAATATGAAACAAAAATGAATGCGGCCCTGCCAGGGCTGCCTTTATTTTTTTTTAAATGTTCTGGGGTTGTCAGCTATTTCATGGGCTCAGCCTGTGGTAGGCACCTAGAGCCAAGCCTGACCCCCAGGCTCGGCACTGGCTCAGCCCTACCCATGAAATGTCTGCCCCCACACCCCCCCCCGCACTACAATTGCTTTACATGTTCTTTTACTCTAGCGGGAGGCATTTGCAATAGATTCCTGAAAATCAGACTGCTTTTCCTACAAACTAAATACAGGTGGATTTCTTCGGAATGTGTTGGTTTTATGGCAGCATGAAAATGGCCTGCTGGTGTAAAAATGGGGGATTCGTTTTCACATTTTGCAGCAATTGTTCATCCTTCACACCTGCGCAAACGCGGACTGCCGGTGATCGTGAGAGCCCACATGAGGCAGGAAATCCTTTACATACCCACCACAAACAACAAGGAGCCTTCTAATCTGCACTGCAGCAGCAACAACAGAAAGAGGGATGCGATCCAAGATGGCAACCCTCATAGAAGTACACCCAGATTATGGACCCACCGTCAGACCAGCCTACCAAAGATCAACAGCTACGTATTTTGTAGCTCTATGCAATCGATGCAAGTACAGAGCTGGCTGTCCGGATATAAAGAGGTGAAGTTGTTCAAGCAATTAGGGGCCCCGTGCTCCTGCTGGAATATAAACTGGACTGTAGAAGTTCTGCCATACCAACCCTCTCACTTTAGGCGGGACACTCCTGATTTTCCAATGAAAAATATTGCATTTTTTTCACTTCTCCCACCTAAAATATTTCGAACCCCAATGCATTCATATGGAAAAATGTATTCCTCCCAATTTCTCTGATGAAATCTCCCTTCCAGGTGCTTTAGAATGTTGGCAAGTATGGAAGTTGGAAGCATAATGGCCATTGCGGAGTATAAGGTAGAAAGCAGTTGAGAGGAGATAGAGGATATGATATGATGTGGCATTTATAACGTGTCTGTACACAAGTGTTTCTAGGCACGACAAGCCAAGGAGGACGAAACAAAGGGAAGACAAAACAACGATCTTACTAGGCCTTGTGTCATTCAGATCATGCAGTTAACTCACAAGTGCAGCCAGCGGGTGGCTCATAAGTGCAGAGAAAATGGACTATAGGGTTTCAGATACAGACACTTAAGTGCAGGGGAGCCCAGAGGCAGTGCAAGGACAACTGGGCCCGAGTTCAGAAGGTGACCAGGTGACCAGTGTGCAGAGCAGTCAGGTGCATCAGCAGGGGAGAGAGAAAGCGAAAGCAAATATGAAGTTGCTTCCGGAACCAGAGGTGGTTCTGCTCAAGTTTGAGAGAGGCAGGGAGGCCAGTCCAGAGGGAAGCCCCAACCGAGGAGATAGATCTGCCCCCAACTCTCTGCTTGGAGAAGCGTCTGATCCTCAGAAAGTTGGAGGGGGATGAGCGGAGAGCTCGAGAAGGAAGATATTTTGGAAGAGAAAGTTGGAGGAAAAGCAGTCCCAGGCCACAGAAAGCCTTGTGGATGATACAGAGGGTCTTGAAGTTGATCTTTGCAGCCAGGGGGAGTAAGTGAAGAGATTTCAGAGCTGGAGAGATACGATCCCTGCGCTTAATGCCAAGGACAAGTCTTGCACTCCTGTTCTGGATACGTTGTAAAGATTGAAGAGTAGAGGCAGGAAGATTTTGAAAGAGGCTGTTGCTATAGTCCATCCTAGAGCGCACCAGAGCTCTGGAGACAGTGATCTTCTGGGGGAAAGTGAAAAAAGGAAGAATACCTTTGACGCGGTGCAGCTGATAGTTTGACTTCTTAGAGACGTCAGAGATGTGAGGAGAGAAGGAGAGGGTGGAGTTGAAGATGACACCAAGATTCTTAGCCTCACAGGAAGGAGCAGGAAGATGGCCCATAGTGGACGGACAGAGAGAGAGAGGAAAGGAGGGAGCAGTTGTCCTAATGAGGAGGATCTCAGTCTTACTGGCATTAAGGAAGGGATCACTGATGAGACACCATTGCTTAATTGCGACCAGACAGTCTGTTATGAGATAAGAAGCAGAGGTGGCTGAGGGGATCCAGAAAGAGAGCTGAGTGTCATCCGCATAACATTGAAAATTGGAGCAGAAAGTAGCGATGCATTGGGCAAGAGGTGCCAGGTAGTGGTTGAAGAGCCAGCGATAGAGGGTAGACCCCTGTGGAACACCACATGTAGAGAGAGAGAGATGGAAGAGAGGAAAGACCCCAGTTGGAATTGAGAGAGTCAGTCGGTGAGAAAGGAGGTCAACCAGGCCAGGGCCTGATCAGTGGTATCAAGTTTGTCGCAGAGACAATTGAGCAGGGTGGCATGGTTGATTGTGTCAAAAGCAGAGGATAGATTGAGGAGAATGAGGACAGAACAGAGATCAGAGTCAAGATCAGAGAACAATTCTTCATGGACGTTCAGGAGAGCAGTGTCCATGCTTCTAACAGCTCTGAAACCAGACTGGTGGTCATGGAGACAACCATCAGATTCAGTATGTAGATTAATCTCCAAGAGTTTTCCCAGGAAAGGAGTGATGGAGATCGGGCAAAAGTTATCCGGAAAGGAAGGATCTGCCAAAGGATGCTTTAGAAGGGGGTGCACAAGAGAGCACTTAAGGGGGAGGGGAAAATTCCAGTGGCAAAGGAGTGATTGCATAAATCGGCCAATGCTGGAGCAAGGGTAACAATGTGGTGCTTGATTGTTCTGGATGAGCAGGGGAGAATCTGCTTTGACAAGACTTTCATTGATCGGACTTGTCTAGAAACATTGTCAAGTGTGTACATGGGAAAGGAGGAGAAAGGAGGAGGAGAGACAGCCTCAGACTAGCCAGGAGTGGTAGAGGAGGAGGAAGAGGAGGTCGAGGAAGAGAGGGTGGACAGGATGTCCTGTGTTTTTTGTAGTGAAATGAGAGGCCAAGGCCGTGCAGAGGGTCTGGGAGGAAACAGGAGAGGTAGAGACAGCAGCAGGTTTAGCCAGTTCCTTGCAGATTTCGAAAGGTTTGGCCGAGTTGTTAGGTGCTGCAGAAATGCGGGCTTGGATGTAGGCTCTCTTCTTAGAAAGGACGAGAGTCTGTATTGCCTTTGGAGCAGGCAGCAGGCCAGTTTGTCAGGAGGTGTACCCGAGGCCCTCCACTTCCTCTCGGCTGCCCTACACTTGCATTTAAGGGTGGCGAGGTCGGAATAGTACCAAGAGTTGCACTTGGATTTGGGCTTCAAGCGGATCCTCATGACAGGGTCAAGGACATCGAGAGTGTTAGAGATAGAGGGATGAAGGTTAGAGAGGGCCGTCTCAGGGTGTGAATCAGCCAAAGGTGCAGGAGGAGGACAGAAAGTAGTGGTGAAAGCCCCAAATGACACAAGCTTCATGGGTCAGATGACCGAGAAGGTAGATGACAGTGCTGGAGTCGGCTTGACCTGCAGGGAAGAGAGAGAGAGGTGGGAAGAAAGGAGAAAGTGATCACTACAAGAGAGAGGAGTGGTGAGAGGGTTAGAGAAGGGGAGGTCCAAGGAGATCAGAACATCCAGGGTGTACCCTACAGAGTGAGTCGGGCCAGAGGGAAGAATAGAGAGAGGGAGAGAGAGAGAGAGAGAGAGAGAGAGAGAAAGAAAGAGAGAGAGGGAATCACAGAGCTTGCAAACAAGTTCTGAAGAAGGCTTGGCAGCATCCAGGTGGATGTTCAAGTCTCAGAGGAGGAGAAGTTGAGAGGTAGAGGTAAGGAGTGAGGAGGAGAGGTCAGCCCACTCAGAGAGGAAGAGGGCAACCTGGACAGGAGGCCTGTAGATAGTGGGCACAGTGAGAGAGAGGGCAGGAGAGATAGCAAGCCTGCAGACTAGGCATTCAAAGAAGGAGTAGTGCTATAGTGGAATGATAGAAGCAGGGATCCACTCTGGGAAATCAAGGCTACACCCCCACCGGGATGGTTGGTTCTGGGTTCAGTGAGGATCTTGTAGCCATCAGGAAGGAGAGTGTCGAAACTCATGACAGCGCTGACCGTTAACCAAGACTCTGTGGGATCGAGTACATCCAAATCAAACTCTTCCAGGAGACGGCAGATGTCAGAGGAGTGTTTGACAGCTGAACGAGAGTTGAGAGTAGTGATGTGGTGCAGTTTGCCACATTTGAAGGACTTCTAGGTAGGGGTATAGGCCAGAGGTATGCCCTGCGGAAGTGTTGGAGGTGCCCGAGGATGGGCAGTGGAGGAAGGAAGGGAAGTCAGGGTAGTCAGAGAGGGAGAAGAGAGTGCAAGAGGGGTGGCAGAGGAGGGAGGCAACAGGGTGGCCAGAGAAGCAGCAGGGGGTGCCAAAGAGGTGGCAGAGGAAGGATGTGGCAGAGGTGCCAGAGAGGGGTAAGAAGGGATAGCAGGAGAGGAAAGGAAGTTGATAAGGCACAGGAAGAATCTATCAAAGAGGAGGAGATTGGCTCAAGTGCCCTGGACTAAGAGGGAGCCATTTAAATAGAGGAGCAGAACGCAGAATGAAGCAGAAAATCAGAATGAAGCAGAAGGGAGTCCACCAGAGATGGACAGGAGAGTACATGAGCAAAAGGTGAAGGAGATGAAGAGGGCAGGCAAGGAGGAGATGAGGAATATAATCAGAGAAAGAGAGAGGATGAGCAGAATGGGAAGAGGTGAAAAGTGAAATAGGGATGAGAAGGAGGGGAGAAGTCAAAGGAGAGAGTGCAGGTTCACCCTGGATTAGAAATACGAGAAACAGTGGAACACTAGTCAGGGGGAGGAGAAGACAAGGGAAGGCAAGAGAGGTTTGGGGAGGAGCTGGTTTAGAGCTTGGCAACTTGTCAAGGAGAAGGTGAGGAGAGAGAAAGACAAAGGTAAGCGAAAAGTAATAATCAAATGATGAGGAGGAGGTGGCCAAGGAGAGAGGCTGAAAGGGAGAAAGTGCCGGTCAAGACCCAAGCTCCTGGAGACTCCTAGTGTGGTAGAGTAGTACCCAGAGTGGTCCCCAGCAGCCTTACAAGGGACAAGCCCAGGGACAATCGTGATCTTGCAAAAGATCTTACACTGTCTGATACATGACCTAGGTTTAGACAATCTGAGACAATAGGATTGGGGTCCTGATTTTGCATGAGCAGTGTGGCATCTGGTAATGTCTACAAGGCAAAGTAAAATTTCCACAGCTAAGTAAGAATTGTGGGTCAATTAAACCCTGAAGACTGTGTGTAACATTGTATTCACTAGGAAGGTAGAGTCTGAGGTAGAGGGTCTGAACACCGTGGGCCTTTAGAAAGTACGGACTTGCTTATGTTTATGTTAAATTACCTTAAAGTGAGTACAGTTTGTTATAATACAAATTCTTGAACCATAGAATATGTTGTTGATCCATCTGTTGATCCCCAAACTGTGGCACTTGACTATTTAATTTCCAACCAAGAAGTTTGGCCCAGCAAAGTCTAGTCAAAGCCATCAAGGATGAGACAAGCCCGTTCAACAAAGAATCCAACCCCTGGAACTTGATCCCTCTATCAGTTTGGAATTCGCCACTACCACAAATCTCTCAAAAGTTGCCTTTTTCAGCAATACCTAACCAGGGACTAATCCTGAAGGACACACAGACTGATGCACAGACCGCATCTCACAGTACTGTGATACTGTTAAAAGATGCCAGCACAAACGATGGCTACTCACACTCTGTACAGCGCTCCACTGCTCTCAAGCTACATCAGCGCTTTAAACAATCAAATAAATTGAATGAAATAACAATTGCCTTTATTCATTGAACCTGCTGAGTATTACATCAAATTAATTTCCAATTCGTCCTCCAAAACAGAAGATTTGCATGCTCCTCTAAAAATGGAGCAAACAATGTGTGTGATGGCAAGGCAGAAATAACCTTAAATGCAGTCAAACAGGGCATGATGTAATCTCAGTTGCTTCTCCATCCTTTGATCCCAATGACGTTACCAAATACCAGCATCTGTGTCGATGCACACGCCTGTGACTTGATGGCTATCTTAATGCAGTCAGATAACCAAATCAGAATGATGTGTGGCATTTGCCCCTAGGACCAACTGTGAAACTGAAAGAAACCCCAAGGTCATATAGAAATAAAATGGGGGTAAAATCTCCACACTGCTCACAGACCACAAACCTCTGCAGCACATCTTGATGCATGGCGGCACCAAGAACCCCATGGTCTGATTGATGCTTCTCGCATCAAAACTGTATCCTGTAAAGTGGAACTCCTAGCAGGGTGGCCTCCTTCTTTTCAGACTGCCCACATGGGTATAACACACAAAGGTCACTTGAGGATGACGTTCACCAAGCACAGGTACAGAAAACACAATGGTGTTTTCTGCAATTAATTGGAAGGTAGAGCAACTGATGGGCACGTGTGCAGTGTTCAAAGAAGGGGACAAAAGCCTGGTCACATCTACAAACCAAATAATCAGTTTAGAGAGAACCAGTGCATCATGAGAGATGATCGCGGTTGACTTTATAGGGCCGTCAAATGTCATGGACCCAGATCAATGCTATAGTCTAGTTGTGTTCAATTATGCCTACAAACGGTTGGTATGTTATGGCTGTCAACTGCTCTACGGAGGAAAAGGCTTTCTGTAGGACCCTGTGGATCCTGCGAGGGGAGGAAATACTAAAACTTCCGTCTAGGACAATTTGGGCAAAGTCATCCTAAGGCATTCAGCAGCAGTCTGCTGTGGATGTGGATGCTATAAAGCTTTTCCCATTTTTTACTCGTTATTTTATTAGAGTGTAATTTTAGAGGTCCAAGCAACACGACGTGTGTGTTCAGCTACACATTGCATGGAGGTTTGGTATGTTAGTTATTTATACACTTTGGAAGTGAACCTAGTTGCATTGGAGATTAAACCAGTTGATGCATAATTAATTGGTAAACTAAGAAAAGTTTATATTTATAATACTACAAACCATTGGCTTAGCTCAAAAATGTGCTGCTACCATACCTTACATAAAAGGATAAACCAGTTTTCAAGTTAATTGTGAAATCTGGTGGCAAAATTATTAATCAGGTGCTTTACCCAGTCCAAAGGTGTGTCAGGTATAAGCACAGGAGAGAGCAAGGAAAACCTATAGGATCTTTGATAAATGGAGTTTGAGAATCTATAAGAAGATTTGGAAGGTTACTGCATTCCAAGATGGTGGTCAGTGGCTTCATCTAGGTACAGGACATGAGAAGTGCTTCTGGCTCGTGCAGCCATTTTACATTCCTGTGGTGGGCCTAATGACAGAATCACACTCACAACAATCTTTGTGGTATCAGCCTTTTGACGTTTTCTCAGATATTTCGTAACTTAATTACTGAGGATTCAGATCGCTTCCAGATTTATACAAGTCATCTTCCTCTCTAAAATAGTGACCCATCTTTTCCCCAATCAGTAGAAGGGTTTCTTTAGCAAAAGTTCCCAGGACACTTATAGTGACCCAGACCTTGCTGGACCCACTGGAGCCAAGCCACCAGAAATTCCAAACACAGTAAGCTTACGCGCCTAGGCTTTTGGAACTAAGAAATCCACCAGAGTGAGAGTGATTGATATTCATTGAATTCAAATGTACCAAAACAGGTGTTCCCACAAGACGCAGGAACCTGGCTCTCCGGTGATTGTCTTCCCTTCTCCCCAGGGAGTTCATGCTGGCCTTGGTTCAGTTCTGGGATATCTGCACTGAAGAGGGGAAATGGGGAGGATTAGCTTCTGTGTTTCCAAGATTCTGCTATATGTGTCAGTGGTGAAAGACAAACGTGTGCTAACTAACTAAGCCCTTGAGACGTTACCTTTGAACTTTGGGGATGATGTGTCTTTTAACAAACGGAGAGACAGCAGAGAAGAGGTGGTTTAGAGATGTTGACATCAATAACATATAGCTGGCAATCTCTTTAAGCAGATAACCTGGGTCTTAAAGGAACAAGTCAAGATTCATTCAACTTCTGTGGCTAAGCATTGTCTAAAAACAGTGTTACTCAATCCTCTTAAATAAATAAATCTCAAAGAGTTTCATTGGCTGCACGCAATAGTTTAGAGTTCTTCCTGGGTATCTATACCCCACCAGGCAGAAGGGGGGAAGACAGATTCTGGCTGTCCCTCAAGCTGTTCGGCGTTCCTCAGCTACAGGGTAGTATATCAATTTACAAGGATTTATTATATTAAGCCCTGATTCAGGAATGTTTATCTATTACAATATTTTGTATTGTTAACCAGCTGTTTGAGACTCGAACTACCAGATGGGGCACTCACTAATATATGACACCATATTAGGTGTTGGTTGTTTTAACTAGTAACATTGACAGAGTATTCAGGCACCATCAAACAGTAATTGTTTCTAGATTCTGTTTTTTGGTTTGGCACAGTATTATAACATTTTGTTTTCATATGGTTTGTTTTTTAAATGTATTATTGCATTATGTTAATGCACATGTCTTCATTATATGTTCTGGTTATACATTCTATTTTATTACTGTTGTACCTGCACTATGAATCTCTAATCTCTCAAATTAAATTGGTCCTCAAACAAAAAAAATGCATCCTTGATGGCTACAGTAATGGGTGCAAAAGCAATAATTAATGAGATGGAAGTCTTGCTCCCAGATTAATCCAATGGCACCACCCCGTTTGCTTCTCCAACCTTTGATATTAAAAAACAATATGAACCACCAAAGGAAACCCATCAACTTGGGAAGGAAGAATTATAAAATTCCAGCTGATATTCATCCATACCCTACCCACTTAGTGCCAACAAATACTATGGAAAATGGGACAGAAGCAGGAAGATTTCTCCATGAAGATTTAACAGAAATAGATAAAATTGAAGCTGAAGTGGTGACACATATATTAGCACGCTACTATGAGTAATCGTTTCACAGCACAGGAAGTATTGATAGAAACAGATATTGCCCAGATTATGGAGTCAGTAGAATAAGCTATTCTACCAGAATCTCATGTCCCAGCTGCATCAGCTCTAAAAAAAAAAGGTTAACTGAATGTTAATCTGAATCAGGAAAAGGTTCACTCTGGGCTAAAGTAACTAGTAAGAAATCACTTAAGAATCACTTGACAGCTATATATCCTTTAACCCAAAAAAACTAAATAGACTCTGTCTACCCTGGAAAACAACTGTTTCCATGTCATCCAAATTATTTGAAATGATATTGAGCACACTGCACACCTTAACATGTGCAATCAAAAATATTAGATAGAGGATTTGAGCAATTAAAGCACTGATGACAAGTCAGATAACTCCAAGACCCAAGATTAATTTCTTCCTAAACCTTCCTTATTTTAGATTATTAATCCTTTTATTTGAAGTACAAATGATAACAAACCACCCGATGCATAGGTGATTACAGATACCCAGAGAGTGTGGGTATGGTAGGTTCTAAGCTTAAAATACAAAAAAGAATTGTACTGGGTTAGTGATTTTTACAAATATTTATTGGTAGTAAACCAGATCTAATTGTTTAGGCTAGTTTGTCGCCAGTATTTTTCAGACGATCTGGCATCCTCTGCTATTAGTTGGAAAATCGCAGGGTTTCCTGTGGAAACCGGCCGATAGAAATAAACTTGCAAGAAGAGCTGAGACGGTGGGCAGGTCCCCCTTTGACAAAATCCCTGCCCGGTTTCCATGGGTGTTCTGCAGACAGAAGGCAAAGGAGGAGTCTATACCGAAGGTCTCAAGTAAATTAACAAATGGTGAGTAGATTAAGGGGAATGGCAAATAAGGGGAGGGGATTGTGATAATTTTTGAGTGACAGAAAGAGAGGAGGTAGCGCATAGAATTTCTGACTCAAGGGAGTTAGAAGGGGACATCGTAAACTCCAATAGGAGTAGAGTGAAATATCTAACGCGTAATCAGGATTACATAAGGGGATGTTTCAAACCCTGGATAGGGTATAAATAAAGGCAAGACATAAGGTGATCACAGTGTTTTTAATGTGTAATGTTTGATAA
Source organism: Ambystoma mexicanum (assembly GCF_040938575.1). NCBI lineage: Eukaryota > Metazoa > Chordata > Amphibia > Caudata > Ambystomatidae > Ambystoma > Ambystoma mexicanum. The sequence goes on from NC_090926.1 coordinate 729,711,185, forward strand.
GTCTGGATGTTGTTTGTTGAGTAAACTATCAGAGAGCGATTGAATTGTGGAAAAGTGTTGAGGAGCAACAGTGATTAAGAATAGAAAAGCGGTTGGCGGCAATCAGGAGAATAGATACGTGTAGCATTGAAATAAGAGGATTGAGCAGTGATTGATGGTGCTTGCTCATATTGTTCTAACAAAAAAAATTGAAAAGAGGTGATTAAAGCCAAAAAAAGTTTATTTAATAGTCTGGTAAGTATCGACAGTCAATTGAGACTTGTCATTATAGGGGAAACTCCTCTCATGGACCTGTGCAAAACACTGCCAAAGCATATGCCCAAGCTCAAACAGTATAGTGCGCAATGGGTAAAAGCCACAGCAGATAAAATGTTCATGCGTGGCCACAAGGGGGATCATTGTCAAAAGCGGTATTACAACACATGACTACATACTTGCACACGGCATACACAGGAAAGATATTAGAGAGAAGATTAGCGATTTGAGAGCTCTGGAAAATGTACCAAGAGGAAAGAGAAGACCCACCACCTGAGGAGTTGATGCTTAGTCAGCATAAAGGCGAAGGCGTTGAGCCCTCAGCTCCCATTACTTCAGCTGAAGCAAAGGGTGTTACTACGGAAGAAATAGGGGTGTATCCTTTAAAGGAGTTCAAAGCAGTGACGCGGTATGGTAATCCGATATATGAACCCCCGCTTAAAGTAATGACGATAGTCTGGGGAAGAATAAAAGAAAGGAAGAGATTTATAAGATCATACAAGACAAGGGAGACAAGAGTGAGCGGTCAAAATTATCAACAGAGATAGACAGTTGGATTAAGAGATGGAAAGGGGAGAAGAATAAGGCTGATGAGATGGCACTCGTGCAGAACAAATGGATGGGAGGACAAATATTACTCAAAATAGATGGGAGAAAAATGGTGGAAGTTAGGCAAAGGGAAGATAAAGACAAACAATAAAGAAAAGATACAGAACTAGAGAAGAGATTGAAAGAGGATGAGCAGGAAAGGAAAAGCAGTGAGCGACGAGAGCAGATATATCAGGAGAACCAAGAGAAAAAAGAAGATCAGGCAGAAAAACAAAGAAAGTATGACAAAAGACAGAGAGTGATAGAAGAAAGGCATAGAAAGGAAAGAAAGAGAGAGGAAGAAGAAGCGCAAAGATTAAGAGATAGAATATTACAGAGATAGAGGGAAGAAGAGGAGAGAAGAGAAGGAGTAAGGAGAGGGAAGAACGTAAGCAAGAGGAAGAAAGAATTAGAAGGGGTGCGGACCGAAGTAAACAAACAAATAGAACTCAAAAGGAGACAGCGAGGTCTCGATGCCAGTCTCATTTGTAAAGAACAAATGAGGCCGATCACAGAAATACGATGGGACAGAGTGGAAGAGATTCTTCCAATAAAGGAAGTAAGGCCAGCAGTATCTAGAGTAGCGCTATGGGAAGTAAGATTTGATGCAGAAAGCATTTGAGAAAGGATCGATACAGACTATCAACAATTAAGGAGAGGTAGCAAGTATGGAACTTGAGGGAATATTGATCGATCCCCAATACCTCAATCACAAAGTGAGGAGGGACCTGTTCAATAACGAACGTCAAGCATTATCTTTGAGCAGACTGAATTTGGATAAGGGTGAAGGGGATGATAGTCACACTAGTTGGGGACTAGACATGTCAGATGAGGAAAGAGAGTCCAGTCTTGGGGCTGAAGGAGGGAGCATGTGCGCCCCAGAAGTAAGTCCGCAAATGGATAAAGAAGTAAGATGGTCTGATCTGGAACAACCTAAAGATAGAACACCAGATCCTATAACATATCCTGAACATCCCGAGAATGATCATGTAGTGAGACGGGAGAGTCGCCACCATATTTAAGCAGGTTAAGGTTATTAACCACAAGGAGACAGACAAGAACGATTATCCCTGCCATGGATAAACTAATAGTGGGATTCGACTATGGGATGGGGTTCACACAGTTTCCCTTGTTAGGAAAAGGGAGAGCAAGACCGCAGTATATTCCATGGCCACAGGTGGACAAGGGTAACTTAAGATGCAAGCTCCCTAGTTTGACTTCAGGCAATGGGAAATGGATATACGAATTAGAAAAAAAGACAGGAGGAAATACGCTGCCCATAGGGGACATAAAAGGTCTCCTGGCAGCCATTCTTGGATAGAGGGCTGAAGACATATGGAGGAGAGCAGGATTATCAATTTTGACTGCACAAAACACAGTGCATGATGGAGCACCGTTTAATAATTGTAGAGCGGATGTTTGGAGGGCTCTCAGAGTTCAGTGTCCTGACACATCAGATATGGGTGCAATTATGACACATAAGATGAAGGAAGATGAAGATCCTATTGCTTGCATTCATGATATTCAGGAGAAATGGCGAGCCATGGGAAAAGACAGTGGCATTATTTTACCACATTTTGTGTCAGGTATTGCCTGACCCAGTACAGAGGCAGATGAAAAAGCAAGTAGGGTTGGAGTTGAAGCCATGGGCTGAGATACAACTGACGCTAGTGCACCATTGTCAATTATTACAAGAGAGAAATAAGAAGATGAGAATAGGAAAATCGAGGAAGCCAAGTTAGTTCAGAATACAATTGTCAAAATTTGCCATAGAAGCAACGTTATTGACAAGCGGAGAACGGTGTGAATGTAGGTGGCAATGGGTGCATCACAGGTGAATATTCTGTGCATAATGTACCAAGGTGGATATGGGTTTAGACCACGAGGTTACAGAGCCAGAGGAAGTCAATTTCAAAATAATGAGAGTGGGTTTCAAGGTAGACAGAATGAAGGAGGGACTAAAAGGAGAGTTCCTCCAGTATGTTGGAATTGTGGAATGACAGGACATATTGCACGCATATGAGGGAGCCAAGGGAATGTACAGATTTAAGAGGGGGGACAACTTATCCTCCACCATATAGTACATAGACCGTACACAGACCATAGAAGGTTTTGCCCAAGATCACACATCTTATCAGACACAAGCACCGCGAGTACAGCAGGTAAAACATCAGGTACAAGTGAAAATTAGTCCGCCACAAGGGCAGTCACAACAAACCCCTATACAGACACAACAGTATGCAAACACAGAACAAGTATTGACAGCCAGAATAGGGGGTGTCACTGTGGTAGGAGGAAATCCTTTCACAGGGACAGGGATGAGCCTGTATCCACAATAGGAAGCTCACAGGGTGACTTGATGTGTTCAGTACTATCAGTGACACCAGACCCCCAGGAGCAACCATGGTTCGATGTGACGATAGGAGGCAAATCCTATTCTTTTCTTGTAGACACTGGAGCAACTCGTTCATGTATATGAGAGGGAAAATATATAATGTCAGTATTGTCATGAATGCTCAAGGGTTCTCTGGAGCTACAATTTGAGTTCCTTTTACTGATAAATGACCAGTCTCTATAGAAGAATGAGACATGTCTGTTCCCCTGTTATATTCACGACAGACACTGGTTAATATTCTGGGAAGATATTTAATGATGAAACTTAACATAACCATTTCATTTACTAATCAAGGAATAGTGTGCTCCACTCGAGGAATACATTATTTAAACGTGGGAGAGTTTATACTGGTGTTCACAGGGCGAGTGGCTCTGCGAGGCGTTCCTGTAGATCCAGAGATTTTTCTAAATGGAGTGAGCATTTTATTGACATGGCTACCTGGCCTGTTGGGAACGATTGTGAGAATACCTGATGAGTTTCTATTCAGACTGCAATTACCATGGATGAGGAAGGTAGACAGACTATTCCTATAGAATTGGAAGCAGCCATAATACGAAACGAAATGGCAATGCTCGAAGGGATAGATGATGAGGATAGACCATGGCGAACAGTGATGGCTCTTGAGGAAGGGTATAGATTGACTGACATAACCAATGATGATATGTTCAGGGAGGACAGAACAGATGACAAAGTGGTGTTCTTCATGAACATTACATACTGGAAAAGGATAGAGAAAAGGGAAGTCCCACAGCGAATGGCGATAATGCAGCAAAGACCAGCATTTTATCAGGAAGACTTGGAAAAAGTGCCAAGTGCTTTATGGACTATGGGCACTTATGACATAGGTTTATTGAAACGGATAGGAGAGGTTAAAATAAAGCTTATGCCAAGATCAATTTTACCTGGAGCAAACAGTATCCCATGTTTCGAGAAGCTGATGAGGGTGTATATTTCAGACTATTTAAGCACTGATGAATCAGGGAATTCTAGTACCATCAGATTCATTGTGTAATACCACAGTGTATTTGATAAAAAAAATCTAAAGGAGGGTTGTGGCAATTTATACAAGATATGAGAATGATTAACCAGATTGTAGATGCAGAGTTTCCTCTAGTTTCTAAACCACCAACGTTATTTTGTAGTATCTCGGTTAAAGCTCGATATTTCATAGTGACCGATTTGAAAAATGTGTTTTTCTCAATCCCGTTGCACAAGGAATCACAAGACTTGACTTCATATACGTGTCGCCAAAAAGGACTAAAACATACTTGTTTGCCTCAAGGGTACTGTGAGTCCTACAGATGGATTTAGGCAATATTTATCTCAAAAGTGCAGTAATACAATACGTAGATGACATCTTGATTTCTAGCACCACAGACGACGAATGCAGAGAGGATTCTGTTCAGTTGATGACTATTCTAGCAGATAAGGGATATAAAGTAGACAAGGAGAAGTTACAATACTGTCAAGAAGAGGTGTTGTATATAGTACAGTTGATTTTGCATTAAGGAAAGAAAGTGGCACATGAAAGAGCTGAGGCGATTATGAAAACTTCAAAACCAAACACAGTGAGGCAAATGCAACAGTTTTTGGGTTTGTGCAACTATGTTAGAGCATGGGTGTTTCATTAAAGCACATACACAAGACCACTTCTGCAAGCATTAAAGAAAGCACAAGTGGGTCAAATTAAAATAGAATGGACTGAAGAAATTGATTTAAGGAGTTGAAAAAAGCAATTTGTACAGCCCCTGTTTTAGGAATTCCCAATTATGCTGAGGAATTGTATTTGTTTTCACACACAAATGGGACAGTCATGACAGCAGTGCTTACACAGAGAACCACCTTGGGGTACAAACCTTTGGCGTATTATAGTGGAATTTTCGACCTAGGTTTGAGAGGACACGTCCTTTGAGAACAATCTTCAGCAGCTGCTGCGTTCACGATAGAGAAGTCCACACGTATTGCTATGGGCTGCTCTATGACCCTCGTCATGGAGCATGCTCTATTTGCCATTTTAGAGAAGCCCAAGGGCACATTGACATCCCAAAGAGCTTCAGCTTATGAGGTAATGATTTCTAACTCAGCGATTAAGATTGTAAGATTTAAAATAGTGAACCCTGCCACATTTATATCTGAACCAGTAGAAGAAGGCGATCATGTGCATGACTCTGCTAATTATGTTGAATTTTATGATGATATACCCCATGTGAAAGAGAATGCTTTAGCAGGAAGGGAGATTCTCTTTATTAATGGCTCTTCAGAAATTGATCAGACTAGTGGGGAAAGGCATTCAGGTGCTGCAGTAATAAGACACAGGTTAAATGGAGAATATGAAGTAGTGGCGAGTGCAAGACTACGTCTCACTTTTCAGCGCAAGCAGCAGAATTAGTATCTCTTATCGTCATGCTTGAAAAACACAAAAAGCAGGAATTGACGATGTACAGTGACTCCGCCTATGTGATATGCACCGTACATGCAGGGTTAGCACATTGGAAAAGGAGGGGTTACCTGCGCTTTGACAGCACTCCGATGCAGCCTGCATCCTTATTGGATAGGCTCATTAAGGCACTACAACTCTCAGTGGCCGTAGCAGTCATTAAATGCACAGCGCATACTAAGCAAACAGATTTTATCTCTTGTGGGAATGAAGCCGCAGATGAAGAAGCCAAAAGAGTTGCATATTCCCCAGAAATTTCGAGTTTTGATACTGAGAATATTAAGGAAAAAGTAGTTATAACCATGTTAGAGCAAGAGGGGTTAAATAAGTTGTTGATAACCTAACTAATAGAGATTCAAGGAAGTGCACCACAGGAAGAGCAAGAATTATGGAAATTAAGGGGGTTATTTATCCCCCACAGAAGCATTGTGGCAACAGGACAGCACTGGAAAGCCAATGATGCCAGTAACGTTATTAAAGGTTGCTCTTGAACAACTGCATTACCCCGCGCATGTAGCTAGAGAAAGTCTTACTGCTAATATTGCAGAAGACCGGTTCATTCCTAATTTGTTGGAACACGTGTGTAGCTAGAGAAAGTCTTGCTGCTAATATTGCAGAAGACTGGTTCATTCCTAATTTGTTGGAACATGTTGCACTATTTATGGTGAACTACAGTGTGTGTCAAATGTTTACTGCTGGGCATACACTGAGAATGATCAGAGGGGTAATACCTTGACCAAATGGCCTGTTTCAGCATTTACATATTGACTATGTCGATATACTACAGGTCTATAAGGGATATAGATATCTATTGGTGGTGGTGTGTCCCTTCTCTAAGTGGATTGAAGCAGGTCCATGTACACAACCTTATGCCACTTGCGCAGTGAAGTTTTTAGTGCGCAAAGTTTTCCCGAGGTGGGGTACGTGTGAGGTGTTGAGATCTGATAATGAGCCGCATTTTGTCAATTAACTATTCAAACAGATACCTGCAAGCAAACGGTGTTGTGAGAGACCCAACGGTCTCAAAGAAAGGATTGCCAAGATCAAATTGTCTATGAAAAAGGGATGGCTGTATTGCATATGCCTTTGGAATCAGCCAGGATCAGACCACCACCTCACCCCGCATGAGCTAGTTACAGGGCATTGAATGAGAATGCCCTTTACACCTCCGTCTAGGAGTAGAAGTGAGGCCCAGAGCACAGTGAAAACTTTAGGTGATGAGATGCACGATTACTTAGCATGTATGACCTCTAGCATTTCTTTCATTTCAGATCAAATCAAGCACCAGGGGGGTCAGTCTAAGACACAGAAGAAGATCATTTGACAACCAATCCAAGCAAACTATTAGCACCACCTAAGTTATATGTTGGGGGCCTAGTCCTAATTAAAATCTTTACCAGAAAGTGGCATGAGCCATGTTTCCATGGCCCTTTCTGTGTTGAAGAAGTGTCCCCTTCTGCTGTCAAAATACATTGAAGAAGAGCTTGTCTACACCTACGCGATGTGAAAATATATAAAGGAAAGACCTGCTCTCCCACCGTTTCCAATCCAGAAGCAAGACAAGAAGAAGAATTTCAGCATGTGCAGACTCGATCAATGACAAAGAAAAAGGATGATAAAACAAGTGATTAATACATATTTTATATTGGACTGGAATTCAATAAACACTCCTTATAGATATTTTAGCAAAGTGTGAAAAGACTTGCAGAGAATTCCAGGAATTTCAAAATGAACTTTTAGAAATACATACTGAAGCATCAGAGTTATGCCTAAATGTCAGTTCTTCATCAGAGGTTGGAAACTAGATGAGTACCATGATTAATTTCGTGGAGAGTATCTGTTTTAAGTAATTAAACATATGGTACCTGCCGATAGTGATGTTCTCAGGGTTGTGCTAGCTGTTTTTGTGTTCATACTTTGATCTTACTGTCAAATCTTAAAGGCATCAAGAGGTGTCAACCCCCTCTCCCGAACCACAGAAGCTGAATAGTTCGACCCTCCCACTGTGGTTGGCACAGGCACCTGAATCTAGATCCCAGGTCACCACGCGGCAGCCAATGGGGGGAAAAAGGAAGTTAGGGAAAGGGTGTGGACCGATAAGGGAAAGGTGGGGACAAAATATTAAGTGCATACTTATCACCAAATACTGAGCAGGCTACTTGTTAACCTGTAAGCCTATACCAAAACCTTCCTAGACCTAGTACTCTGCCTGCAACAATAAACACATCCCAACTCATATTGCATCCTTGCTCTAGTGAGTTCAAACATAAATGCACATATAACATGACTTTGACTCTTGGGCACAGATTCCCATAGGTTGCCCAACGTATACCTGATAACATGCACCACAAAAAAAAAACACACATGTGGAACTGTAAGCAAAATGAAACATACAAGGGAATCTCCCTGTCGTGCAAAGACAGTACACATGGCCCATGGGGCTAGCAACAAAACACCATAGAACACAACATTTAGCATTGTTTCCTGACACACTCTCCAAGAGGAAACACCACTATTCAGCAGGTTCTGATTAGTCGGTACATGCACCCAGCCACTTGCTGTCTGGGTTCTCAAATCATGGGAGGAACGTATACTATTCCCAGGTTTGGCATTTGGCATCAAAATCATAAAGGCAGGGTAGGATTACAAACTCCTTGATGCATGAGTACTGCCATAAATTCTTGAACCGAAAAGCTACATTGCCATTATTTCCTCATAACAACAGAGCGTGCAAAATAACTGTGATCACAAGCATTAACAACTCAATTATCTGCTTGCCTGAGTGCCTCAGAATGACACTCAGGTGCTGTAGAACTGGCTCCTTATCGCAGTCGGGACCAATGCTGCTCACCCCCGTGGCCCGGGAAAGAGCCTCACAACTCTCCAAACCAAAGATTACAAGGCCTGCAGCTGCTTCAGATCACCGCTGCTGCCCAGGCATAATTTTCAGAATTCACTCTGCATCAAACCAGAGCTTCACAAGCACAAGCCGTGGCTGCCCGTGCTGGATCTTCAATTAGCTGCACCTGAGCAGGGGCGCCCAACAGTCTTTAATAGCCCGGACTCTCACACACAGCTGATACTGCGTGAGCTCCGGACCTACTCCAGGCCCGGAGGCTGCTGGGAATTGTAGTTCCAATACTACAATTCTGAGTCTTTTGATGGTTCTCACTACTTTCAAAACGGCTTTTGATTTACTCTATGAATATTACACAACTTTTGGGAGATACAAAAGAGATGCAGAGGAAGATAGTCAAGGGATAAATACCTATCTAGATAACACAGCACACTTGGCGAATAACATATGGCACCAACATATGGGAAAAGCATCTAAGGAGGGTTGCTACGTCTGCTCTCTCTCATCCCCTATGCCATGAATAAGTATGCACTTTCATTTCCAGAGAGGTTCCAGAGCACAATGCAAGGTGCCTTAGTCATCCTGCAACATGTACAACTTGGGGACAATTCCAAGGAAGCTGGGCAACTTTGCGATGGAGATCGAAATGGTCGTTTCCATACCAGGATGACTGCATCAAGACTTTACAAATGGAAAAGGAACCCGGATGGAAGAGCAAGATGCTAGTGTACCCTGCAGCAGGACAGGATGAGGTGATCATTGAAGAGAATGAACCGACCTGATGTGACAGAAACAGCTGGATCACCTGGATGTTGGGAAAGAACTCAATTTCTGATTTATGGATGAGTAAAATCCAAGAAGGAATGGGAAGAAGGAATGATGTCCTGTACAGCTCACCTGCTGAAAACAGAACACGTACAAGAAGTGCAAATGGTGAATGATGGGTGGGGGATAAACACGCTAAACACGCCAAACTACTGATGGGGATAGAAGATGAATCACGCCCAGTAGTTGTAGTCCTGTTGGCAAATGCAACACTGTGCTTCCGAAGACACAGAAAGAACCTTGTTGGATATAACAAAGAATGCAAAACCACAATTGATGTTCCCAGGATGGGACAAGGGACAGCAGTCCTTATGGACCGATCGTGGGCTTGTGGATCTAGGGCAGACATAAGGTTGCCCAAGGAGTATGTTCTTTGGTGCTCATTCATGTTCCAGCATTAGTGATTCCTCAAAGGCACATCAACATTGGTGAATTTCCAAAAGTGGATGTCCATTTGAGAAAAAGAGGATCGATTGAACTTCTACGTTGCACACGAAGAGATAATTATTTCTCAGCCAAATCAGTAACAGCATATGACTCCATTCCTGATGAACACAGGTTGTTCATTAAGACTGCCACAATATTTATGACTATATTCATTCCTGGGATCCAAACAGTAGCAAACGCTAGGTGGTTTACAGATCACCAGATGGGAGCTTCTGCAGACAATCAATGCTACCATGACGGGATTCAATGCTATCAAGGAAGAGCTGAGGGCTATACAACTAATGACCCTCCAGAACAGATATGTCCTTGATATGATCACATTAATGGAAGGAGGAGTTTGCACCAAAATTGGGCCATCATATTGCACGTTCATCCCTTCTCATGATGAAGAAAATGGGACCTTGACAGAGGCCATAACGTTGTTGACAGACCTGCACAACAAGATGGAAGATGAGACAGATGACATTGAAGATGACAGCTGATTTGCCTCCTTGTTCTCATGGATTCCACAGTCGTTGGCAAATATATTTAAGATACTTGGAGATATATTAGTGCTGGTGATGTTCGGATTCTGTGTAATCAGGTTAGTGATTGGCCAATGCAATAAAACAGCAAAGAAGGTGGTAGGAATGAAGATCATGATTAATGTCGAATCCGGACTTGGACCCAAGAAGCTGACTGATGAAGCTGTCAGAAATTATATAGAGGCCAGTATCGTAGCACAACGATGGGTCTATTGTTATCCGAATGGACAATGTAACTACATGACCTGGAGCGTAGATGAACAGTCAGCCGGCACCCTGAGAGGGGTGATGAAGATACAGATGAAAAAGAAACACTTCTTCAAGAGAAAATACCAGGATGTGGAAACAATTGAAGATGTGGTTGAGGACTCAACCTGAGGGGGGAATGTAGAGGAGCAGTTACATGCCTCTGCAGGAAATCCCACCCCCCTTCCTCCTATATGTTGGAAGTCTGAGATTGTGCCATGTTTCACACCGTGTTTGCCACCAGCAGTTGTGCCAATACCCTATCGAATGTATCCACGAAGAGATGACAATCTGAGGGAGGAACTCCCTGAAGGAGTATGAAAAAGAGCAAAAAGAGAAGCTAGTGACATCACACAAGACATGCGCAACGTCCCTAAATATTGAATGAAGAGAAGGCATGGATCTTACAGAAACTAATGACGAAGTAAAGAGTCAAGTGAACTTTTAAATGCAAAAATTAAGATTGCACATGCATGAAGTGCTGCAGAAATCGACCATTCAATAAGTGTACAGATGCTGAAATGCAAGGTCGATTAAGTCATCGTAGAAGCAGGCTATATATAGTGAATAGAATGCAGGCTGAGTCACCATTGTACAGGGGCTGGACCTCGGTATCATGAATTTAGTAAGCCAGGACCCATGAAGAGAAAAGGCGAAAATTGTGTTGCAGCAAGAATAAGCTGAAATCGTGGAGCTGAATGACAAGGCTATCTAGCCTTGTATCAAAACAGAAGCATCCAAGGTTGATTATCTATTCTTGAAAGGAGTGAATGTGCGAAGGATGAATCATCTCTTGTTAAGGTGCAAAAAAAGAATACCAAGGGTGCCAAGTATTATTCATTTAAGACATTTAGAACGTGCAAAATTGACCAAATTGTGGTCCCCTTTCACATGAGCCACAGATAAAAAATAGAGTCGAACTTGGAATCCTACAACGATAGTGAGTCCTTGCACTCCCATGTATTCTCAGAGACAAGGATACTTTGCAAGGCTAAGTTCAAAGACAATCTTCATGTTAGAAGGCTTGGGTGATGAGAGATGTTGGGCTAATTGGGTGGGGAAAGAGAGTCAGACCCCCCTCCTTGCACCTGGGTCTCGGTTTACGTGCTTCCAGACATGGCACAAGCATGCCAACCAATTGTAGAAGTCTGTAAACGAAGAACCTTATAGTTTGAAGACCAATTGAAAACTGTGTACTTAATGGTTTTAAAGATTACATGTTTTAGAGGTAGGCATGTATTGTCCAACTGACAGTGGGCAGCCAATCACAATCCGAGGTCCTATGTAATGTATACTTAAATGTTCCCTTTAAGCCTGTCAAGGGGACAAACGCCCATCCACCATCATAGAAGAAGGTGCTAAAGAATTCCCTCCCTTCATCACCTCTTTTATAAATGCATCCTTTGCCTCCTGCACCGTCCCGAAAAGTCTTAAAGACCCATGGGTCATGCCGCTCATCAAAAAACTAAACCTTGATCCTTATATCCCAACCAACTTTAGACCAATTACCACAGTGCCTTTACTCATAAAAATTCTAGACAAAGCTGCATATATCCACATTCAAAACTACGTAGAATCAAACAACCTCCTTGGCCTCAGACAATCGGGTTTCAGACCAAGACATGGGACAGAAACTGCCCTCTTAGATCTGAAAATCCAAATGGATGAGGGAAGGGATAACGGTAAGCCTGCTCTACTCCTCTTATTGGTCTTATCGGCAGCGTTCGACTTTGTCAACCACAACATCCTAACTAGCCATCTCACTACAACTGCTTAATTCTCCAGCCAAGCTGCAGCTTGAGTCAATTCTTGCCTCGCCGACAGACCTATGAGGGTCTTCTCGCCTATTGCCCCAGCCAATCCATCACCGATCACATGTTGTGTCCCCCAAGGTTCCTGCGTATAGCCCACCCTCTATAATATATACACAAGGCTATTTTTTGATCATTTAGATGATTTAGGAGTATCATACACAAACTACGCAGACAATACGCATATTCTCATCACTCTATCAGGCAACTACCAAGCCAACATCACTCTCCTCAAAGAAATCTAGAGCAAAATTCAGGGGTGGATGGCTAATCATGGCCTTTGTCTCAATAATGACAAAACTGAGATCCTTCTCATCGGCTCCAAACTAATACTTAGCAAATTAGGCCCCAAATATTCTTCATTCACTATCGATGACAACATCATCAAGGTAGACAAGATAGCAAAAACCTTTTGTTTCTATCTAGAATCTGCCTTAAACCTCCAAAGACAAATCAATGCCACTGCTTCGTCAACGGCATACACATCAAAATTGGTAAATGCCTGTTGACCATTCTTGAATTCTAGCAGCTATTTCACCCTTTCGAGAGCCCTTATAATCTCCAAACTGGACAGTTTTAAAACCCTCCACTTGGGCACCAGTCAAAGGAATCTACACAAGCTGCAAGTACTACAAAACAATGCTCTCAGGGCTGCCCTCAATATTCGTTGGTCTAACCACATCACACAAATCAGAAAAAATGCCAACTGGCTCCCAATCCAAGATAGGATTACTTTCAGAACACTTATGATCACCCACAAGTGCCTCAATAACTTAGCTCCCAAGTACTTGATGAATAAATTCACCAGGAAAGAATCCACCAGGCCCACTAGATCTACTTACGCCCACTGTCTAAACATACCGACATACAAACTAAACAAAGCAGGGGGATCCAGTTTCCCAGTGTTAGCAGCCAAGACCTGGAACAAGCTTGCACTTACACTGAGAACTTACCCTGTGTTCCTCTCGTTCCAGAACAAAACAAAATGCTGGCTATTTTCGCAATCTAACTAAATATCCATTCTACTCTATCGTGACTACTAGACCTTAGCAACCCTCCTGACTATGCCCAGAGCCCTGTTAGGTCTCTTGCCTAGGCAATCCTTGGCCAACTGTATTCCTACATAAGCTCTAAACATGAACCCGGCTCATCTGTACATTTTGTAAAATTCAAAGACCTGTATATATCTGTGAATTGCTAACTATTTTGTTATCCTCCAACATATACTCTTTGAAAAATCCAAAATACCTGTATATACCTGTAAATTGCTTACTATTTTTTTATCTGCCAATGTATAACTTACTGTATCTTTTAATGTATGGTATTTAATTCTGTACCATGTACTCTAAGAAAAACACCCAGATACCCTACTGGTGCGCTATGTAAGCAAATAAAACAAACAAACGAACAAACACCTGGGCCTTCTTATTCCTAACAATGATCAATATGGCTTATTTACACATTTACTGTGTCAACTGGTACTTACCTTTTTTTTCTCTACTTGTCTACTAATACTTTTGTCACAATGTTTCTTCCCATTTTATCACTATACTCCACTAAGGCCATGTAGACATTCTTCCCGTGTTCCAAAACAGACAATTTATTTTCATCTGTAAAACATAAATCAGCATCTTCATATAAACACAAACAATGTTCTTATTACTTACTCTCATATGTTCTTTTGTGCAATTCTACTAAAAGTTCTCTCATACGGTTAGATCAATCTTGGCCATCCATAGCTTCTTGGCCTTTCACTAATCACATTTTATTTTGGTCAACTATACTACAATGATCAATTTAACAAGAACCACCCATTGCTGTTCATTGTTTGAAAATCTGAATATCTTATCCACACCTTCCTCCATCACCCTTGTCTCAAAATGTTATTTTTTGTTCATTTACGTACACCTTCTATCAACTTGTGTTTTTATTGCTTTAATATCCATTCATTCATTCATTCATCATTTTTAATTTACTTATTTATTTATTTTACCCCCTGGATTGATGTTAATCTTTTGGTTAGGAACTTCTCATTTCAGCGCTTTTAGTTTTAACTGTTTATTGTTATCTTATATTAATTAGTCTAAACACAACACAAACTCCTATTTTTTTACATATATAATCCCTTACATCTGTGTACTTTTATTGTGTTCCCATATGTACATTTTCCCCCACTGTCTTAGTCGATGTATTGTCTTCTCTTTTTTTATCCCTTCTGGGAATATGATGTGTACTCTCCTCCTTAGCCATGCCAGTAGGAATCCTTACCACTTTTATATGAAGCTTTATAGTGTGTACCCTTCCTTCCTCTTCTTGTGCCTGTAAATTCAAGGTATCCCTATATCTCTTCCATTTAAAGTCTCAAAAAATCCAGCTACTCTTATATCATATTTTAGCAAGACATAATGTTCCTAACTGCTATTCCTAATGTAAAGCGAAAGCCTCCTATATGTACATTTGTGTTCTCATTGCAGTATTGAATTCCTTTTCTGACTACCTAAATCTGCTTTTTTGTGAAATGTGCCTATGATCCATTGATAGATTTTACTCACACAAGATTGTGTGTGTGTGCATCTGCGTGCATGTGTGTGTGTGTGTGTGCATGTGTGTGTATGTGCGTGTGTGTATGTGTGCATATGTGTGCATGTGTGTGCATGTGTGTGTGCATGTGTGTGTGCTTGTGTGCATATGTGTGTGTGTATGTGTGTGTGTGTGTGAGCGTGTGTGTGTTGCTCTGTGGATGTGCACATGTGTGCATGTCTGTGTGCGTGCATTTATGTGTGCATGTGTGCGTGCCACTCCCCCTCTGCTTATAAGCATATCATGACAGGGACTCTGACCTAAGTATCTCTGTTTTTCCCGCATTTCATAAAAAATGTCTTCTCTTTTCAAATCTCTAAATTCTACTTCTCTTTACTTCCCCAATAAATCAAATCATCATGCATAATAGTAATCCATATCGAGCTTAATAAGTGTGCCAAGCCTTCCTTGTCTTTCCTTGTCAGCTCCCAGCCTGCTTGTATTTATTCATGAATATGTTTTATTTAAATAAACCCTGCAAACAATCTATTCCTTTTTTTGAAAATCATATTAATAAGGGTGTGTGCTCTAGAAAAAATACTTCTTTAACCTAATGGAACACTCCTTTATGTGTTCAGGCCTTAGAATACTAGTGTGATTTCTTGTGTATCTTCATAACAAACCCCTAAACTAGTGCATGGTATCTCCTTAGTTATTTACTGAGATCTCTCCTCAATACAACTGTTATTAATATCATACTTTTTTCTTTTTTATCTATATTGTGTTTAACCTTAGCCTTGTTGTGTTTGAGAGTACTTCCTCTCATTACTTACTGCTTCGCTATTCTAAATACAAATGTGTGCATCGATACATACACTTTTGACATTGTTTCAGAAAAAGGGTTTTATCTCCTTAATTCTTGCTATTTCCCATAACTATTCACTGTGAGTAATCTAGTATCATTCATTATTGTATTAATCTACTTTTCAATGTAATTATATTCAGCAGCGATGCACGGAGAGGGCAGGAGCCCATCTCCCTCTCACCCGAGAACCAGACGCTGCAGGAGCAGACCATAATCCCTCACCAGCCATCCAACCAACCATCACCAATCAGTGCCTCCAACCACGCTCTCTAACAGGTCAGAAATCCACATAAGGAGACCTGTTTACCCTTATTAATTTTACTACTTGCCTCTATCTTCCTGCGCATCTGAAGCGAAATTCCACTTCATAATGGACGCCCGACACAGCTTCTGATCCCGAAGCTCGTTGCCAGCAACGTGTATGCTTTTAATTGTACATTTCTGCCGGCAGGTGGGAGGAGCCGGCTGCAACCCTTCCGGCGAAGGGCTGCGGCAAAGGGCCCTGTTTTGCACCACCCTCCAAAGTCCGGACATCAAAGGTACGCTATCACCCAGCCTCCACAAACCTTTGAGGGCCCCGGAGGATCCACCACTGCCACATTCCTGTAATACTCTGTGTGGATCATCTGTCTTGAATACGGCCATTCCGCCATTGTTATTCTGACACGGACTGCCTCTCAGCCACCCGTGCTGTTTTGTTATCAATCTCATATGTTGTTATTTGCTGCAGACATCCATTAGTTCGAACAAGACTACCGCTCATAGCCTATAACCAAACATCTTAAACTAGTCCATTATCATTGGTCTATAACATGCATGATTAGTAAGCGCCAGCCTCTTCCACCCATTCCCACTAGCATGCACCAGATTACTGCCTCTTGTCCTGCCTCTCGATTAGGGGTTTTTAAGGAATTCTGTTGTTTAAGTTGTCTGCACTTGCTGCACACATCCATTAACATGTACTAGATCTATTGCTTTCAAACCAGCCTGATACATACATTGTTTGTATTTTCTAAACACCTCCACTAGTATCAACCAGTTCAACTGCTTTAAACTTTTTTGATGTTAAAACTGTTTGCTATAGCTTCAACCTACTAATAACTATTAGCAATGTTAGCCTGGATTACTTTTATCATTATTTACTTTTCCTTTCTGCATTGTACCCATATACCTGCCCTGTACAGGATCACACTTCGTCTCCCATCTTAACGGACTCAGCAGACTAGAGTGCCCCAGACACCACCCTATCCCCTGCCCCACATTTTTTCTTCCTAATACAAAGCCATTCCTCTCTGACCATGACCATAACCATAATAATCCCAGGAAGGGCTCCAGTAGCAGCCAAAAAGTGGTAACACCCCCTATCCGATGTTCGCTTACCCAGCCATCCTTAAGTGTAACTAGATGCAACCAACTTACAGTACAGACACACACCACCCCACTGCCTCCTCACTAATTATATCACACAAAAAAAGAACAACGCAATTTGAGCTTAACTCAGATCACCAGGGGAAACCAACGACTCAGGTCACAAACTATTATACACCCAGCTACCAATGTCATCGTGCAATGCATAACACCCAGGGCGGACCCCACACCTAAACTTCCTGAAAATACCATCACAAACATCTGTAGGCATCAAGCCACTCCTAACAAAGACAGTAACCACCAGCCAATACCTAAAACACAGGCGCTACCCACGTCTGAAATCAAACTAGTGCTCATTAACGCATGATCCATAGCTGCCAACGCCCCAGAAATACACAACTACATAATTGACCAGGAACTATATATGCTCATAGTGACCGAAACCTGGGTTCACCAAGCCTCGGGACCCACTCTTGCCATTGCCATTCCACCCAATTATCCCATCTTTAGAACGGATAGAACCATAACAGTAGGAGGGGGAGTAACGGTTTTTGCAAAAACTCATCTCAATATAAGGGCATGCACAATTGATAACCCAGAGGGATACGAAATTCTACTCACACAAATTGCTACCAACCACAAAACCACCAATAATCTAATAATGATATACAGAGTCCCTAGCAATAACTCTCAGCCAGACATAGACATACCACTACTACTAAACCCACTGATCAAACTCAAAACTAAATGCATTGTCCTTGGTGACCTGAACCTTGGGTTCAACGATATTCAAGACCTCAAAGCTGAAGCATTACATAATGCCCTTAGAGACATGCTATTCACACAACGTTTGAATGCACCTACCCACAACAAAGGCAGAGCACTGGACTGGGTACTATCCCTTAATACCCAAGTCACTATAGATACAATCAACCCACTGCCCTGGACAGATCATCAAAGCATCAAGGTCTCCATCTTATGCATTGAACCTGATCTGCCCAAGCCCACTACTTTGGACACCTATGTAACCAGAAATACTCCTTCTGGTTTGACAAGGAACTAGTAGCACTTAGGTGTATTAAGCGCGCGTGTGAACATCGCTATATAAAACTCCAAACTCCTGAATTAATTGAAGCTTTCAACTCTGCTAATAAAATCTATAAAGCTGCCATCACCACACACAAAGCTAATGCGATCAACACTAGAATCAGTAATGCATCCTCAGATTCTAAAGAATTGTTTTCTATCCTCAAAGAGTTGGAAAAACCCAACCCGATCATCAACTCTGTCCAACCTTGCAAAGAGTGGTGTACCACCATACAAGACGCTCTTGACGCTAAGATTCAGCTACTACAAAACAAAATCACTACCAAAAAGAACATACTAGCTGAAAAACATACTCTGGCGGACGCTAACTCCAGCCTGTCAGCATGTAACTCCCCAGCCTTCCATTTCGCCCCAGTCTCCCAAGAAACAGGGCTTATAACCATAGACAAACTTAAGGCATCCAGCTGCAAAGGAGACAACTTCCCAGCCCAACTAGTTAAACTATGTGACTCCACCATCACACCTATCATCACAAACTTTGTGAATGCATCCTTCAGTTTCAATCTGGTCCCAGCAAGTATCAAAAAATCTTGGGTTACACCTTTACTAAATAAAAACACACTCAACCCGCTAATCCCGACCAACTACAGGCCCATAACTACGGTCCCTTTCCTTCTCAAAATTATTGATAAAATAGCCTACAACCAAATACAAACCCATCTTGAACAGAACAAACTCCTAGGAGCAAGACAATCAGGGTTCAGACCAAACCAAAAGCACCGAAACCGCTCTCAACGACCTCAAAATACAAATAGACACCATCAGAGACGCAGGAAAAATGGCCATATTGCTGTTGCTGGACCTTTCAGCAGCGTTCAACCTCGTTGCCCATGACAAACTCTGCGCCTCACTAGCCAAAGATTTCAACTTCTCCTCCGACGCCACCCTCTAGATCAAATCGTTCCTATCGGAAAGAACATCTAGAGTCGCTATCGGGAAAGACGAGGCTGACCCTATAGCAGTCCCTATAGGCGTTCCACAAGGCTCATACCTCTCCCCAATGCTGTATTATGCCTTTACCAAACTTCTATTCTCAGCTCTAGACAATATGGGTGTCATCTACACAAACTTTTCAGATGACACCCAGATCCTCATCCCCATCATCGGGGATTACGCCCAAGACACCCAAGCCATTTAAATCTACGCTATCATTCAATATTGGATGGCCTTCAACAGCCTCTGTCTTAATGATGAGAAGACGGAGGTTCTCATTGTAGGTTCCCAAGCCAGAATTGGCTCACTCCACTATGCCTACACCAACATCAATATTGACGGCACCTTAATTCCAGTACTCAAGCATGTTAAAACACTTGACGTCTATCTAGATGCCAACCTCACTATGTGCAAACACATATCAGCCCTCTGCTCCTCCACGGCATACACAGCTAAACTCATTGTGCTTAGTCGCCAATACCTTACACCCACCAATTGTGTAACACTAGCTAGAGCACTGATATTAACCAAGCTTGATTACTGCAACATCCTCCTGCTAGGAACTTCTAACACCAATATAAGTAAATTACAACTGCTACAGAATAAAGCGCTTAGAGCAGCCTTAGGGATAAAAAAATCAGACCACATTTCCAGCATCAGTCGAGATAATCACCGGCTGCCCATCAAAGCCAGAATCATCTTGAAATCTTTATGTATTGTCTACAAATTTCTTACTAACAAAGCCCCCAGTTATCTTAATAATGCCATCAAGAGAAAAACCACCAACAGAACACTCAGATCAAACAACAAGGCACTACTAGAAATGCCACATCATAAAAGTACCAAAGCAGGAGGTAACAGCTTCAGAGTCCCGGCCCCCACACTATGGAACTCTCTACCACTCACAATCAAAAATGGAAGAAACCCTCACTAGCTTTAAAGAATCATTGAAAACATGGCTATTCAACATTCAATAAATACTGATTGACTAGGCCCTCCAACTCTCCTACTCCTAAACACAGAACCTACTCTCCAAACTTACACCCATGTAGTGTTTATGACCCATGTTTCGTTAATCTCTTGTTATTGTATGCATTGTAACACTGTTTAAGAAATGTTAAGCTGTCTGTAACCTTGCCATGATACATAAGGGTCTGTGCGAGTAACAAATGAAATAGATAAAAAAAATGTGCACTCATAATTACATTTTTATTTGCACATTTTTTGTAATGCCTCTATTCTGTCAGTGGGTAAAATGATGTCCCCCCTCTTAAAGCTTGTCTAATTTTCTGTGGCTTTGGTGCATATGCTTCAGTCTGCATGTATAATATCCTTATGACTCTCTATAGTATTATGGTGCATGTCCCATGCCTCCTTTCTCTGTCCTTAATTACCAATATTCTCACTGTTCTGGTTACTTATAGCACTCTCCTGTGCTTTCATTTGCAATTTCTGTTTTTCTTTTGCTCTCCTAATCATTTTGTGTCCCTTTCCCATTTTCCTTCTCTCCTTCTATAATCACATTCCCATTTCTTTCTGCTTACATACTTCCTTGCCTTCTGTTTCAAATTTTACAAAAATTACCAGTGTGCATCTGCTCTTCCTTTTGGTAGCGCACTGAAACTTTCTAGCGAAGCACCTGTACTTTTTCCCAATTGTTTTCCATTAATGCATCTAGAATTTTGTGAAATGGTTCCTTTCTAGTACCTTTTCCTCATCTGCTTGATTGGCCGAAGCATGCTTTATGATATATTTTCTTGTGAAAATGTCCCATTAATCACTAATAAAAAAATGCCTATTTTTTAACAAATCAGGGTGATCTTGTGTACTTAAGAGAGAAAGTATCTAACATTAACTCCAAAATAACTAACAAACCTTTTAAAATGGGAAGTGACTTGTGTGACTTTAAACAGTGACTTAATGGGACCACCCTAGTTCACATATGTGCAATAACTGGGGGCAATTTCTAATATGAAACAGTAAACTCACAATATGGTTCAGTCACATATAGGTTCCTTGGCAAAACAACAATCTTTCAAAATATATACCTTTGCTTAACTAAACAACCAGGGGCTTAACTATCCCACAATACCAACTCATTCAATCAAGTGCTTCTCTAGCACCTGGCTTCAACAAATCATGTACAAATACCAAGAAAAATGCTGTTCTCAAAACCTACTCAATTGTCAATTTCTTCAACTGGTGTTTGTCATTTGGACCTACAGCTGAGCTTCCTTACTCAAAAAACATGCGTTCATCACAAAAATCCCTAAAAAATTAAAGTCAATTCAATGAGTTCTGGTTCAAGGCTCTATTTCCATAAGGGTGTGAGTCAGCCCTAGCTCAATTACAGCCTTTGTAAACAAATATGAATATTTAAAAACTGCACAAATAAATCAATACATGTATTCCACGCATGCTCATACATGCATCAGCTGTGGCCCTACTCATTCCCACTCATGTTGATCATATTTTCATGAATTTTTATTTATTATTCTGTTGCAATGTGAATATATATTAATCATTTCTCTAAGATTTCCATGATTTCGCTAGTGTTTTATAAAAGATAGTGTCACTCTTACTAAAACAAAAACAACACATTCTTCTTTCTCTATGAAAAACTGGTTAATAGCTGTTTTAACTCGCAGGGCTGTCTCATGTTTTCAAAAGGCACACAGCCCTGCTTTTCTGCAACTATTAATCACTTCATGGCTCTGTGTCATCCCTGATCTTTAGCTTTGAAAAGGAGCCTTGATTTACTTCAAAGACGCTGCAGTTTTAAAACATAAATCTCACTCTGCATGCTGTGCATGGTTTATTATCAACTTTGCACATAAAATGAATACATTTCTATTTTCTGTTTTACTTTTAGAGCATGCCATTCTTAATTTTATCTGGGTGTTACTATGACATGAGACAATAAAGCACATACATATTTGATTTTTCCTTTATTTGCCCCATTTTCTCTTGGGGTAACATTCCATTTTTGTATAGTGTGTTTATTTTCCAAGTCACAAAGGAAACATTGTCTCTGTGGTTGTGTGATTCTTCACACTAATAGAGTTATGTGGTCTCCTTCTTTATGATAAAAATAATAAAAGACAAAACAAACAACGTAACAAATTCAAAATATTTTTTTGAAAAAATGATTTGGTCTTCAGTCGCTCCCTTTTTGCCTTCTTGGCGTGTTTGTAACTGATTTGGTTTCATGCTCCCTGTAGACACCAAAATTGAGGCAGAGTCATGATAAGCTGGCAAAGCGATCAGTTAATTCCTTTAAATAAGTCTTTGTTTTTCTTTTAACATGATGTTGCAGAGGTCATCTCTTGGTATCCTCAGCCCAATAAAATGCAGGTTTATTTTTCTGAAAAATAAAATGATGGTGCACTTTAGTCTCTTTTGACTTGTCAAAAGTGTAGGGTCAGGCCTGTTTTTAATTTCTTCTGCTATGCTGAAAATGTTCTCTGTACTTTTGAAGTCCTCCTCCTGATTGTGTTGGACCGCGGTCTCTTCTTTCTTTACTATATTTATTCTGTTGAGACATAATGAACCTTTTTTGTTGCCCTTCCTACACTAATCTTACCTACCCATGATATTTGGGGCTTAACTATCCCACAATGCCAAATCATTCAATCAAGTGCTTCTCTAGCACCTGGCTTCAACAAATCATGTACAAATACCATGAAAAAATGCTGTTCTCAAAATCTACTCAATAGTCAATTTCTTCAACTGGTGTTTGTCATTTGGACCTACAGCTGAGCTTCCTTACTCAAAAACACAAGTATTACATGTGGTCATCATATAAATCTGTAAAAAATGAAAGTCAATTCAATGAGTTCTGATTCAAGGCTATATTTCCATAGGGATGTGAATCAGCCCTGGCTCACTTATAACCTTTGTCCACAAATATGAATATTTAAAAACTGTACAAATAAATCACTACATGTATTCCATATGTATCCTAATCATTCTTCATTTTTAACCCTTTACTTGATTTCACTCGCTTGTTTAAAAAGTGTAGAGGAGAATCATATTTGTCTGCTTTTTCACTTTTAACATAAAACAACAAATATGAGCAACCGCTATCAGTCGCTGCTCAAGACTCTAATTTCAATAGTCTACCTATTCTTTGATTGAACCAAATCACCCTGCAATGCTCAATCACTGTTGCCCCTCAAATGACTTCACAACTTCTATCACTCTTTTATAGTTTTACTCAACAAATAACATATAGAATAGTCAATATTTACACATCAAAAAACACTCACCTCTATTTAAATACCCTGTCACATCCCATCAAGCATCTGGCATCTATGAACACTCCTCAGAGACAGGAGAAAATCAGGCACCCAGGAAGTTTCTCAGCATTCTTTATTAGTTGTAGTTTTAAGACACTCTCTGGAAATAACTCAAAACATGTTGCCTTCAAACTGCTTATACAGGCTATTTGGATGATGCAAGATCCTTATGCAAATGACTCCCTTGCTCAGAGCATGCTTCTGATAGGTCCTCTTAGTCAGAGAAAAAACATCACTTTAATATTATTGGCTGGCTTGTCTGGTGTACACCAAGCCCACATTAGCATAGCTGGCATCCACACTTTTCTCTGACACACAAAACTGATAAGCTTATTTTAGACTTGGCTGGACACATTTATGGCAGTTATCAACTCCTGCCAAAAACCCCTTCATCACATCAATATCTAATCTTTATCTGATTTTCAAGGTCCTGCCAAGTTAGTTAGTGCCTTATACTGTGGAGAAATAGATAATCTCTATCATATGGTGCCAAATAATACAGCTGGCCTCTCAGAAATGGTTTGCATGACGCATATTGTGCCATCCTCATAGATAAATGTATCCAGGTTTTCCTTGCTTTATCTAGCTTCATCATTAATCTTGTCTGCTTTTCCTGCCAAGTTCCATTTTTACCTAACAAACCCAATGATCTCACTGTGAGATGCTGCCAAAGATTCTCTACTGTATGAGCCTCTGTTGCATGTCTGTATGAGTCATAGTTTTTCACACCTGTGTTAAAACGGGATACCATTTTGTACTTGAGACATCCATTTTGAAATATATTAATTCTTCAGGGAGTGATTATTTATTTATTTAAGCATTTCTCCCTTTGTATCCCTTATTCATAAAATATCTTTATATACTCATGGTATGTGTGTGATATTTAAAGGACCCTTCATTTCCTGGGTCATCCTAACCCAAATGTGTAGTGCCTGTGCACTTATTACCATAAATAAAGGCACTATTATCCTGATTTCTGCAATAATAAAACTATTTGATCTGCCTTTCATGTTATCTATACTCAGTTGAGAGGGGTGGGCACCTGCTATACAGCACTGATAAGGGAGCTGATATCTCTGGGTGTGAGACAGTAGGACCAGTTGGTGCATTGGTCATATAAACTCTGTGACCCCCCCCCCCGTGTGTGATCACAATTGCCTTTTTGATATGCAGGATCCAAGATGTTTCTGAGAAATCATTTAAGTCCCTGGTTTCCTTGCTTTTCGACAGTCCTTCTCCAATGATGTGCCAGTAGCTTAAATAAGAGAAGACGCATTCAGTGTTCTACTGCCATAGGATGCTGAAAAGCTTCCTTCTCATGAGCAAGTTTTAGTTCTATAGCGATTACCTCTAACAAAATAAGTGATTCTTAAAAAAAAAAAATCCCCAAACTGCCCTGAAAAGTTGTGCCCAGGGTTTGAAGCCGATTAAACCTACTCAAAGCTCGAAGGGCAGAAGCACATGATTTAAAAAGATGCAGCAAGACCACAGGGCACTGTTTAAACAAGTGAGTCGATAATATTAATTGGAATTGGAATACCACCATAGCTGCCTTAGATACCAGTAACTCCATACATTTTTTTCTGGAGAATCACTTCCAGGGATCCAGATGAAAAATTAATTAAGGAAGTTGTGCATTACACAGCATACATGGTAAACCCATTTTAGAACCTTACACAGATGTAATGATTGTGCCTCATTTCCGAGTAACACGAATACTATTGATTTTACAAAAAGTCTTGTTTCAATCTCTTCCTCATTCATGTTGAGCAAGGTAACAATTACAAATCAGTAATGAATGACCAAGATGGGGTCCATTAGACTTCTTTAGAAATGAACCCTCAATCTGGCCACCATTTCTAACTGCACTTTTTCATTTATTTCTTCAGTTAGGTGCAATTCCTTTTTGTATTTGTATTTGTATTTCTTTATTTATATAGCGCGCCTGGCCCAAAGGCACCTGGGCGCTTATCTTAGGTTACAGGTACAGGTGTTAACAAGCAGGTGCATACAACAAGGATGCTATAAGGTTCTATTTACAAGAAGCAAGCAGAAATGATTTCTATCTTTAATATAGGTAGTCAGGATTCCAAAAGAAATTATCGCCCAAGTTCACTCCTGGACTCCACAAGCAAGACTTTGAAAGAGGCCCTCCTAGACCATCTGGAGACCTGGATGTTCTCCCAAAAGGTAATTTGATTGCTGCAAGTGGGATTCCAGAAGAGAATTGACACAGTTGACCAGGTTTCTAGCTTTCATCTTTTGATAAATAAATATTTTACTTCAAGCATCAAAACCTCTATTTTGGTGGTATTTCAGCAGTAATAGCACCAAGATACCACCAAACAGTATTACCATTACTGCCACTTGGTCCGGGAGTATTAGCACTGGAGCTATTACCTTTGGTGGGAATACCGCCTGATAACAAGTGGTAGTTTGGCGGTGTAAATCCCCCTTTTCCTTTGGACTCCATTGGGGATTTTTGCCAATGTTACCTCTGGCGAACTTGCCAGATGGCAATACCACCAATTTTTAGAGGTATAGCGGAGGCGTTACCTTCAGCTTGAAGCTAGTCTAGACCCTGTTTTGGAAATAGTTGAGAACAAATACAAATGTTTTTCAAAACCTGTTTTTTTTCTATTTTAGGACTGTATCATCAACAAATAACAAACGTTTAAGGGGCTGGTGTGTCTGCTGGAAAAGGCTCAATTATCTGGATCAAGCTGTTTCTATATAATCAAAAGAGACCCGGAGCAAGCACACAGGCCTGGCGAACTCCCTGTGCAACGGGAAACACTTAGGCGCAAATTACGAGTTTGGTGGTTAGGGAAAAAAGTGGAAGTAATTCCGTTTACCTCAATTTTTCCTGCACCACAAAATTACAAGTTTTCCAGTATTACCTCTGGCTGAATTATTGGATTGTAAAACCGCCAATTTTCCAACTGCAGGCAACTCCTCCACTTCACTTCCAAAAATCGCCGGTATTACCATCCAGTATTAAAGCTATGTTGATCTTTTTGCAACTCTGATATTTTATATGCTCTAATGGACTGTTTCACTTAGGCCTGGAGATATAGAAGCAGTTTACTTAAGCAAAGTCGAATTAGCAGATTATAGTTTTCCTTGAGATTTTGTACATATTATATCTTAGTGGATTTACAGGTTTACTGTGACTGTAAAAGTAATGAAATGAAGAAGATGAATTTATTATACATATCAAATGCTTTTATTTAATGTGAATTTATGTGCTTTTATAACAATGGTCGAAACAAAGCTTGATGATGATGATGATGATGATAGCATGCAGTATTGAGCCCTTCTTAATTTGGGAAATCACAAGATCATCATAGCCAAGTTTCTGGAAATGATCCGCAGAGATATGTACCCAAATGTGTTTAAGATAGGCAATAGTGTTCAATGTGCATCATACTAAAGCACTGTGTATCTTCATCCGCATGGCATCCAGCACAAACACGCATCTCTTTATCGCCCTCTTGGGAATAGCCATATGGGATGGATAAACTGTGAAGAAATTTGCCTCTCACAGTATTGTGCTTTTTGTATATATTCTCAATCACTAAAGTGATACAATTCAAATATATATTCTCCAAATTATGGTTAGACAATATTTATTAGATGCACTCATCTGACATGTATTTCAACCACTGGTCGTCCTCAAGGCTTTAAACATGTGCTTTAAAACTCCAAATACACTTCCTGATTCTTCTTTATCTCTTATTCTGCAGACAATTAGTTATCATGATCACCATCCCCCTCCTTGATATGGGGTTTCCAAATACACATGTGTGGTCAGTCACTAATACCATCTCTAGACGATGTAGCTTCTTCAGTTGCTGCTCATCAATTCTTGTCTTTGAAATCCACTGATGTTCTATTTCTTGCTCGTATTAGGGGTGCCAGGACTTTGAAAGGGGGACTGGGCCAAGATAAAGTTACCCAAGAACAACAAGGACAATGCCTTCAAGTACAGAACCCAAGCCAGATGGGAAATGGATCCCCAACCATGTAGCTCTCTACAAGAAAGAAACACCACAAATAGTGATGCAGGACTAAGGTCCTGGTCTCCAAGTAGCCTTTGGCAGAATCCAAGATGACACAAAAGCGCACAGTTATGTTGGCAGATGGGAACTGGATCACCAACCATGTCATCCTCAATAAAAGCAACCCATGAATAGTGATGCAGGACTAAGGTCTTTGCTGCTACCATCGATACACGCAGATATTGCTCCACCAACCCCACAGGGAACCAATATATACCAAGTGAAACACCATCATGAGGTAGCAGTTCAAAGGTCTATGAGCGGTTCAATGAGAAAGGAGGGTCACTTGCAGCAGATAACAGTGAGGAAGCAACCAAGCAGGAAGAAATGAGTGCGGCAGAAGACACTAACCACAAGGGGCAGAGAACAAAGACACCACCGAAATGTTATAAGGTCTTTGAACTATACTAACCCCTCCTCATTCCATTGAAAGGAGATGGTGTAGTGTCCTTAAAAGGCTATGCTCTGCATGTCATGAAATCCCAAAGCCTTTGTTAACTCTTCTAACCCGTGAGATGATTACACACGGCATGAGACACTGCAGAGCATTTTCATGGCATACTACAGAGCACAAATAGGAGTTAGCATGCAGCAGTGAGTCTTCCGACATGGGACCCTGCAGAGGTGCCGGTATTTATGCAGGAATATCCATCACAGCTGAGCAGTTACAGATGATAATAGCATCCATGGTTAATGCAATTTTAGACAAGAGAATTCATTTGAGGAGAAACATCAGATGGTTGAGCGTGGTCCCTGTAATATTCCCACTGCAAGTGTTATGAAGGGGCTGGATTGGAAGAAGTGCCAGGAAGTACCTGTCATGATGCTTACCCCCGGGGATCCAGATCAAGTCCAGCAGCCCCGGAAGCAGGCATCAAGTTATTCCAAGCAAGCCCAACAACCCCTGCAGGGGCCATTTGGGTGCAGTCCTGGCGTCTATGGCACCAGGCTCATATGGAGAGTCAGTCCTGGCACCATAGGCGCCAGGCTCATAGATTAAAACTTACCTGATGCAGACCATGCTGCAAGCTTACCTGATGCAGACCATGCTGCAAGAGCTCCAAGTCAAAAGAGGCTTGGAAGGAACTACTTTACCTTGGGACTATTTTTTACTCGGGTGGGTCGGGGAGGAATACTTACCTGGGACTACTTTGGAGGCTATTCAAACCACGCCCGAAGAGCAGCACAAGCTTCGCGTTATTCTGCATCCAGCAGCGTAACGCTCACCATGCCTGCAAGTCTGCATCCAGTCTTCTGCCACGCTCACCTTGAGTCTGGAGCTCCTCGAAAAAGGGAGAAAGAAGGAGAAAAGGTTAGAACAAGAGCAATACCTTTGATCCTTACCTGAATTCCCGATCCATCGCGCCTTCGAGCTGGAAGAAAGAAGTTATTTTATGCACGTCGCCTCGCCTGCTGCAGCGCCACGCTGAACTCACCGGCCTTTGCAGCATCTTCACGATTCACCACATCCTTCTGCATGTTCCCGTCGGACTCCGGCACCTAAGGGAAACACAAGAACAGCAAGGTGAGCCAAGGGAATAAACAGAGGCAATATTAGTTACCCCCCATAGACTTACCTGATTTTATCACCGGGGATACTATTCCTCTTCACCGGTCGGCGCAGCCTCCACCGCATCTTCTCCGTACCCTGGCCCCTAAGGGGAACATAAGGACAGCAAGGTGAAACTAAGGGACAAACAAGGGGAAACCTCCTCACCACAATAGACTTACCTAATTTTAACGCTGGAGGCATTATTCCTGAGACTTCATACTTTCTCTCAGCACCTGAATAAGGGAGAAAGCAACAGGTTACATACTGACATTATTTTATCGAACTGTGTTGGATAATACAAATCTTTACCTGAATGTTACCGGTTGCCACGAGGAACTCTTCACTAGGGTCAAGCTGCAACCTGCACGGAATCGGGCAAGAGTGAAAGTCAGACATTTGAACTCTTACGAACTATATACTTACGGAGTCTTGCCAGAAATCTCAGAGTCAATATTGTTCTGGAACTCACCAATTCATTCGAACCAGTGAAGCAACTGGTTATCTACACGCCCCTGCGCTCAATGCAGGATGGAGAGCTCATCTTTCCAAACCATCAGGTGAGACTATAAGAGGGGATATTAAAGGTGATCAGTGGGGAGAACAGCGGGGGTGGGGGGTTTACGCTCAGCTCCACAGGTGGCTAATTCCCTTTCTCCATTTGCAGAAGCATACTCCTACGGGCCAAGCAAACGAAGCTAGGTGGGCCAGCCCAGTCCATCATCTCGGCACTACGCGTCACATTGGTGGAGACCGCAGCTGTCCAGTTCAGATCGACGCCCCTGTGGGAGCCAGGTGAGCGTAACAGTACATTGTGAAGCAATGCTGTTCGAATTAACCTCCTCTAAGGTCCAATCTGGGACTTCTGGTCGTTCTTACTCTCACTACTTCTACAAGGGGCAGAGAACAAAGACACCACCGAAATGTTATAAGGTCTTTGAACTATACTAACCCCTCCTCATTCCATTGAAAGGAGATGGTGTAGTGTCCTTAAAAGGCTATGCTCTGCATGTCATGAAATCCCAAAGCCTTGGTTAACTCTTCTAACCCGTGAGATGATTACACACGGCATGAGACACTGCAGAGCATTTTCATGGCATACTACAGAGCACAAATAGGAGTTAGCATGCAGCAGTGAGTCTTCCGACATGGGACCCTGCAGAGGTGCCGGTATTTATGCAGGAATATCCATCACAGCTGAGCAGTTACAGATGATAATAGCATCCATGGTTAATGCAATTTTAGACAAGAGAATTCATTTGAGGAGAAACATCAGATGGTTGAGCGTGGTCCCTGTAATATTCCCACTGCAAGTGTTATGAAGGGGCTGGATTGGAAGAAGTGCCAGGAAGTACCTGTCATGATGCTTACCCCCGGGGATCCAGATCAAGTCCAGCAGCCCCGGAAGCAGGCATCAAGTTATTCCAAGCAAGCCCAACAACCCCTGCAGGGGCCATTTGGGTGCAGTCCTGGCGTCTATGGCACCAGGCTCATATGGAGAGTCAGTCCTGGCACCATAGGCGCCAGGCTCATAGATTAAAACTTACCTGATGCAGACCATGCTGCAAGCTTACCTGATGCAGACCATGCTGCAAGAGCTCCAAGTCAAAAGAGGCTTGGAAGGAACTACTTTACCTTGGGACTATTTTTTACTCGGGTGGGTCGGGGAGGAATACTTACCTGGGACTACTTTGGAGGCTATTCAAACCACGCCCGAAGAGCAGCACAAGCTTCGCGTTATTCTGCATCCAGCAGCGTAACGCTCACCATGCCTGCAAGTCTGCATCCAGTCTTCTGCCACGCTCACCTTGAGTCTGGAGCTCCTCGAAAAAGGGAGAAAGAAGGAGAAAAGGTTAGAACAAGAGCAATACCTTTGATCCTTACCTGAATTCCCGATCCATCGCGCCTTCGAGCTGGAAGAAAGAAGTTATTTTATGCACGTCGCCTCGCCTGCTGCAGCGCCACGCTGAACTCACCGGCCTTTGCAGCATCTTCACGATTCACCACATCCTTCTGCATGTTCCCGTCGGACTCCGGCACCTAAGGGAAACACAAGAACAGCAAGGTGAGCCAAGGGAATAAACAGAGGCAATATTAGTTACCCCCCATAGACTTACCTGATTTTATCACCGGGGATACTATTCCTCTTCACCGGTCGGCGCAGCCTCCACCGCATCTTCTCCGTACCCTGGCCCCTAAGGGGAACATAAGGACAGCAAGGTGAAACTAAGGGACAAACAAGGGGAAACCTCCTCACCACAATAGACTTACCTAATTTTAACGCTGGAGGCATTATTCCTGAGACTTCATACTTTCTCTCAGCACCTGAATAAGGGAGAAAGCAACAGGTTACATACTGACATTATTTTATCGAACTGTGTTGGATAATACAAATCTTTACCTGAATGTTACCGGTTGCCACGAGGAACTCTTCACTAGGGTCAAGCTGCAACCTGCACGGAATCGGGCAAGAGTGAAAGTCAGACATTTGAACTCTTACGAACTATATACTTACGGAGTCTTGCCAGAAATCTCAGAGTCAATATTGTTCTGGAACTCACCAATTCCTTCGAACCAGTGAAGCAACTGGTTATCTACACGCCCCTGCGCTCAATGCAGGATGGAGAGCTCATCTTTCCAAACCATCAGGTGAGACTATAAGAGGGGATATTAAAGGTGATCAGTGGGGAGAACAGCGGGGGTGGGGGGTTTACGCTCAGCTCCACAGGTGGCTAATTCCCTTTCTCCATTTGCAGAAGCATACTCCTACGGGCCAAGCAAACGAAGCTAGGTGGGCCAGCCCAGTCCATCATCTCGGCACTACGCGTCACATTGGTGGAGACCGCAGCTGTCCAGTTCAGATCGACGCCCCTGTGGGAGCCAGGTGAGCGTAACAGTACATTGTGAAGCAATGCTGTTCGAATTAACCTCCTCTAAGGTCCAATCTGGGACTTCTGGTCGTTCTTACTCTCACTACTTCTATTTCTTTCTGTTATTTTTATAGCTTTGCACACCCAAAGTCATCGGAGCGCTCAGAAGACTCACCAACAGAGTACACCAGGCCTGAAAAAAGGAATATCACAAAATAAGTTCATCTTTACCCTTGTCCAAGAGATTGGTATTGATACATGTTTTGAATTGGCTCAAACTAGGAATTGCTTTTAGAGCAGATGGCAAAACATTCCAGAGGGAGGGGGCCCAGACATCAACACCAGAGCCTCTACGTTTTATAGAGAGAACTGGGGACAGTTCAGAAGAAAATCTTTATTAGAACGAAGAGTTCGCCTGATGGGTACCTTCTTAATTCATGTAGAAAGGTAACATGAAAACTTGCACAATAGGGACTTATGTATTAGAGTGAGGGCTTTATGTTGCCATCTCTGCTCCACTGGAAGCCAATGCAGTTTACGGCGGGCCTCAGAAACATGGGCGCTCTTCCTGAGCCCACAAACCGCTTGTACAGCCCCATTCTGAATAACTTGCAGCTTTATTAAATTCGAGTTAGATGTATTCACCAGGAGGCTGTTACAATAGTCAAGTTTAGTGTTGATTGTTGCAGAAGCCAGCAACGACCTGTTCTTCGCCGAAAGGTAGGGGCAGATTTGCAAAAGCAGTCTAGTCAGATATGAGCAAGACAAACTAAGATGCGCCACTTGTTTATGGGAGGTTAGTTGCTAAGCCAAGTAGACACCCAGCACCTTAACATACTGGGCAACAGATATGGTTTCACATGCAATCATTAATTCATCATTTTGGGGGTCCAGGTTTCTCAGTCTATTACTCGTTCCAATAATGATCAATTCAGTTTTTCTGTTATTTAAGGCCAGAGAATTAAAACCTATCCAGGACTGGATAGCCAGGTATACTTGTTTCACCTTGCCTGCGTCTTGGGAGCAATCCCCAGAAAGCTCAAAGGGAACATGCGTGTCATCTGCATAATTCGCAAATTGCACATCCAAACTATCCAAAATGTCACCCAGGGATCTGATGTAAATATAAAATAACAGAGAAGAAACTCAGGATTCCTGAGGTACATCACAACTAAGCAGCACAAAGGAAGAGCGACACTCACTCTTAACAACTATAGCTTTCTTTGGGCCCAGGACTTAAATCATTGTTCGGCCTCCTTAGAGCACTTACCTACTGTGCACAGTCTGTCAATCATTAATGAATGGTCGACCAAGTCGAATGAGGCCGACAGATCGAGCAACAGAAGGAAGGCCGGGCGGCTTTTTCAATAATCTTAACTTTGTTCGATTTATGCTCCAACAAAGCCGTTTCTGTGCCATGTTCCTAACGGAAACCAGACTGTCCAGCATTCAGAATCTGATGCTGCTCAATGAATTTGTTGTATTGACTGTAGGAAATATTCTATAAGATTTTTAAAAGAAATGAGACATAAGTTATTGGCTCAATGTTTGCAGGAGTCTCTTTGAGAGTGACGTGATCCATGCCTCTTTAAGGTAGTCTGGAACTTGCGCTTCCGCAAATGAGGTATTAACTAATTTTGTGGCCCATGGTAAAACTGGGACAAGAATATCCTTAACAAGGGAAGCAGGGAAAACATCTCCTTGACATGGAGTGGGTCTCATGGTTTGATTAATGCTTGGAACTTCCCTCTCAGACAGTTCTTCAAAATAAAATGAATTTTATAGAGATAAAGGATCACCTGATTTAGGACAGACAACAGCAGGTTTATCAAGCTGTTCAACCCGCTCAGCAATGGCTTTTTGGTGAAACGCAACTTTCCGTTAGAACTCCTCCTGGATGTTTTAACATCAGTTCATATCTACATTGATGGTTGCTTTAGCAGACGTACCCTCCAGCTCATGGAGGATTATGAACAATTCCCAAGAGCATATTTAGCTGCAAGGATTCTGCATTTACAAATAGCCTGTTTGGCCTGCAAAATGGTCAATTGATTATTGTTTACCGCCTTTATGTACGCCAATAAGGAGCCCTTGGAAGGATTTTTCTCCAGCTACACTCATGAGCGTGTTTGATTTTCCTGGGAAGTGCCACCTCAGAATTAAACCAATTATTCAATTTAGAGGTTTTGTTTTACAGAAATCGAGTGTAGAGGAGCCAAGATGTTATAGTCAGTATTAGTGATGCATTTGAACTGTTTTATGAGCTCATCAAGAGAGTTGTCAGGTGCCAAATCCCTTAACTGGGGCACTACCATTGAGGCAAAGGCATCCTGGGTGACTTTACAAATATTTCCAACCATTTTATAGTTCTTTGCCTCTTGGCCTGAAAAGGGTAGAACACCTGATAGGAGAAGCTTAAAAGCAATTAAATAATGGTCAGACCAGAAGAAAATATCAGTCCTAACATATATTAAACAAATGGCATCAAAGCACAAAGTACTAAAAAACAACAATGCCCTCAACATCATACGATGTGTACAGACATTCTGTCATGCTTCCCAGCATAAGAAATAACATTCTTCTGGTTGGAAGGGTCCCAAAAAGGCCAAGTTCCAAATATCGTGCCAGAATGTACCCTATCTAGGACAATAAAGAGTAGTTCCCTGAGGCACACAGGTTGGGATATGCTTACAGGTTTTGCAGGTGAAATGGCAATGATGTTATGGAATCTAAATTCTCTTACAACATTGATAAGAGGGTATAGAGCTTCCTCAGTGGGTGACACACCAGCTATAACTTTCAATTTCAGGTTGAGACATATCCACCAATTACTGCACAGCCCCTTCTAGGGTATTTTCAGTGGCTACTGATTGCCGTGCTGGAGGGCTCTGGCCTATGCCTCATGTTGGAGGTTATGGAGAAGCAGCTCCAGCTATCTTCATTCTTCTTTGATATACTGAAGGCTGCAGTGCTATGATCCTGGAAGCAGTTCTAGTTGTGGATCTGGAAAGGGAAGGCTTCCATGTGGGCCATTGCGGTGTGCCTTCCCTTCCAAGAACAAAAACTCTTTAAAACTAAGTTCCTGTGGCGTCTGGTTCCTGTTAGTGTAAAGTGGACTTGGTGTACTTTCATATCCCAGCCTGCCTCGAGGGGTGAATGTTCTGAGACCTTCATTCCAGCTCCCCCTAGCCTTCTCATCTGTACTTGGTGATATCATTGTTAATATTTTTGCTGAGTGCAGCGTTTCCAGGCAGTTGCCTACGAGAGCCCATCTTCCCTTCCCTCCTCCCCTGCCCGCCTCCCAGCCCTCCCCCAACCCATTATTGGTTCTGGTGTCCTCCTTAAGTCTGTACTATAGTGCAGTTCCACTGCCAGTTGCAGCCCCTGCACCTGAGGGCCTGGAGGCAAAGGGCAGCTCCCACAGCTGCATCTCCAGAGGGCATTTGTCAGTGTTCGTTGTGGGTGCATGCAGCACAGCCGTCAACCAGCAGCAACTGTCAAGGTAACAAAGGTGAAAAGAAAAGCGGGTGGCCACAACTTTGTGGAACACTCCAGTCCCCTGCACACCTATTTGTATTGGAATCCCAATCAATATTTTAATATCATTATCTTCGTTCCTTTTTCTCTATATGGTAAAGAAAGAAACAACAAAAATTCAATTTTTGTTAAGAAATAA
This sequence comes from Ambystoma mexicanum, assembly GCF_040938575.1. NCBI lineage: Eukaryota > Metazoa > Chordata > Amphibia > Caudata > Ambystomatidae > Ambystoma > Ambystoma mexicanum. The sequence goes on from NC_090926.1 coordinate 729,746,817, forward strand.
AAGATTTTTATATATATATGTACTCAAGTTGAGTGGTCTCATTGCATTTTTCAACCCTAAACGTTACTCATATATTAACCATCTGTACTGTGTATTATTTTCATTAATTCAATTAGTTCAAAAAGGCATTGAGCATCAACATTTATAATACATCTCAAGTACAATAACTTCTTCACATATGTTGTTCTACTCTACGTGCTTCGGGAAATATTGATTCCCTTCTTCAGAAGCTGTCAATTCAGAAGTTTTTCCCTCTCGTCTTAATTCACATCTATTAATTCAAATTCAGCTCTCCCACCCCCCAAAGTGCAGTCTAGCATTTTCAATTTTTTTGTTTCCTTGCGCAGATGGGCACATTGGTGTGCCAATCCGGCCCCCAGGGTGCCCACACCTTACTGACCCACCCACTGGGGGGCCTGTCCCACATTTTCTGGTTTCCCTCTCCCTCCCACCCCAAATGGAGGGGGGTGTACCTCACGCAGACGTTCGACGGAGCCCCAGGGAGGCCTGCATGAGGTGCTCCCTCCATCTGTTTGGAGTGGGGGCGAGAGGGCCTCCACAAAATGTCAGACAGGCCCCCCATTAGGTTTAGGGCAACCTGGGGGCAGAATGGCACACTATTATGCCCATCTGCACCAAGGGGAGTTGGGTAAACAAAGCAAAAAAGTAAAAATGGTAGACAGCATTTCAGGGGGGCTGTGGGGCACCCCAAACTGCCGTGGAATTTTGTAATGGGAAGGGGTGGTGGCACCCTCCCCCACCCCCACAATGGAATGGGGGCCATGTCAGATGGCCCTGCCTGGGGGCAGATATCTGCTACTAGAAAGGGACACCTGACCCCAGGGAGGAGTGCATGACAGCCCCCCTGATCTGCCCCCAGGAAGGTCTACATGAGATGCCCTGACCCTCCATTTGGGGGGGTGGAGAGATGCACTCCCCTTTACATTACAAAATTCCCCAGCAGTGTAGGGTGCCTCTCAGCCCCACCTAAAGTGCAGCCTGCCATTATCAATTTTTGTCTTTCTTTACCAAACTTGACTTGGCGCAGCAGCCCATGCTTCGTGTTATTCTGCATCCAGCAGCGTAACGCTCACCGTGTCTGCAAGTCAGCATCCAGTCTTCTGCCACACCCGCCTCGAATCCGGAGCTCATAGACAAAAGGAAAAGAAAGGTGAAGAGCTTAGATCACGGCATTATTTGATTCCTTACCTGATTCCAGACCCAACACAGCTCCGAGCCTGGAACGGACATTATTTCAGCACGCGTCGCTTCGCCAGCAGCAACGCCACGTTAAACTCACCAGTCCACCGCATCTTTCGACTCGGCGCTGCCTCCATCATTTTCTTCGTCGAAACCCAGAACCTGGGGGGAAAGCAAAAGGAATAACAAGATGAGCCGAGAAAACCGACAAAAACAATCTCTTGCCACCATAGGCTTATCTGCTTTACCACCGGAGGTATTATCCTTTAATTCGCCGCATCTTCCTATGCCGCACCTATAAAGGGAGAGAAAACAGCAAGTTAAACTCATTCAACTTTTACCGGACAGTGTTTGGTAATACAGACTCTTACCTGAACGCCTCCAGGCAATATTCTTTTGGACCCAGCTGCAACCTAACGAGGGAATGGAACAAGAGTGAACATCGGACATATTGAACTCTTTGAACTTTATAGACACTGGAGTCAATATTCCTCCGGAACTCCTCCAGTACCTTCATACCAGTGAAGTAACTGGTATCTATGCGCCCCTGCATGCCATGCAGGATGGAGAGCTCATCATTTAAAAACATAAGGTGAGCTTACCAAGAGGGGATATCGGAGGTGATTAGTGGGGAGAACGAGAACAGTTAGGGGGCCATCACTAAAGTCCACGGGTGGCTAAATCCCTTTCTCCACTTGCAGGAGAATACTTCTACGAGTCCAGCAGACAAGATTAGGCGGGCCAGTTCAGACAGTCATCTCTGCACTACGCATCAGGTTGGTGGAGACCGCAGCTGTCCGGGTCCGATCGACGCCCCTGTGGGAACCAGGTGAGCGTAACAGATGGGTAAACAAAGAAAAAAAGTGAAAATGGTAGACAGCATTTTAGGGGGGGCTGTGGGGCACCCCAAACCGTTGTGGTATTTTCTAATGGGAAGGGGTGGTGGCTCCCTCCCCCCATCCACAATGTGGCCCATATCTGTATGGTGTGTGCTTCTGAAAAAATCCTCAAATTCAGCTGTAGGAAAAGACTTTGGGTTAGCTGTGTTTTTGGCTTTCCCCTTGGCGCCCAGGTAGGTGCACCCCACATGTGAGGTACCGTTTTCGTCGGGACACCTTTGGGAACGCAGGAAGGTAGGCCATGTGTTGTTGGCAGCGTGTTTCGGTTTGTGAGCCGAGTGAAATGTGCAGAAATTGGGGTTTTTTCGCCACATTTCAGACATTTCCTGGGGTTTCTGGGTAATACATTCTGGGCCAATTTGCGCAAGTCAGACCTCTGCGGTTTTCCACGGGTGTCCTCTTTTCAGAAATGCATGGGGTTCCCTCTTTTCCTTGGTGGCTTGGACACCTTAGGCCCATATCTGTATGGTGTGCACTTCTGAAAAAATCCTGAAATTCAGCTGTCGGAAAAGACTTGGGGTTAGCCACGTTTTTGGCTTTCCCCTTGGCGCCCATGATATGATATGGCATTTGTAACGCGCCTATACACAAGTGTTTCAAGGCGCGACGAGGCGGGGGGGACAAGGGGAGACAGACAACGATCCTACTAGGCCAGGTGTCATACAGATCGCGCAAGTGCAAGGGTAAGGGGACTGGGAAAAGTACAAGGGGAAGGGGAGAGGGGGGAAAGGTGCTGTACATGGTTAGTAGAATACAAGATAATTAATAGGGCCAGGTGGTGGCAAGTGCAAGGAAAGTGCAGTACATGGTTAGTAGAATACAAGATAAATAATAGGGCCAGCTGGTGGCAAGTGCAAGGTAAGTGCCGGGAGAAGGGGCTGAAGGATACAGAGACAGTCCCGTAGTGCAGGTAGGCAGTGCAGGGAAGAGTGGCTGGGCCAAGGACCGAGATCGGTAAGTGGCCCAGTAGCAGATTCAGTGCAGGTTCAGTGAATTTAGCAGGGGAGAGAGGGAGAGAAAGCGGAGGCAAAGAGGAAGGTTTTGAGGTGCTTCCGGACCCGGAGATGGTTCTCCTCAAGTTTCAGGGAGGCAGGAAGGCTGTTCCAGAGGGAGGCCCCTGCTGCAGAGAGAGATCTGCCCTCAGCTCGTTGCTTGGAGAAGCGGCTGACCCTGAGGTAGTTGGAGGTGGATGATTGAAGAGCTTGAGAAGGAAGATATTTCGGAAGAGAGAGTTGAAGGTACTTTGGCCCAAGGCCCCGGAAGGCCTTGTGGACAATGCAGAGGGTTTTGAACTTAATCCTCGCAGCCACTGGGAGCCAGTGTAGTGATTTCAGTCCTGGAGAGATACGGTCCCTGGGCTTGAGGCCAAAGACAAGTCTCGCAGTCCTGTTCTGGATGAGTTGCAAAGGGCGGAGAGTAGAAGCAGGAAGATTTAGATAGAGGCTGTTACAGTAGTCCAGCTTTGAGAGAACCAGGGCTCTGGAGACAGTGAGCTTCTGGGGGAAGGAGAGGAAAGGAAGGATACCCCTGAGGAGGTGTAGCTGGTAGTGTGCCTTCTTGGAGACGTCAGATATGTGAGGAGCGAAAGAGAGTGTGGAGTCGAAGATGACCCCAAGGTTTTTTGCCTTGCAGGTAGGCGCAGGAAGAGGGCCCAGGGAGGCCGACCAGAGAGCTGCAGGGAAGGAGGGAGTGGGTGTGCCGATAAGTAGAATCTCAAACTTACTAGCATTAAGGCAGAGGTCGTTGGCGGCACACCATTCCTGGATAGCAGAGAGACAGTCAGAGATGAGGGAAGGGGAAGAGGAGGCCGAGGGTAGCCTGAAAATGAGCTGGGTATCATCCGTGTAGCACTGAAAGTTGGGACAGAGAGCGGCGATGCAGTGAGTAAGAAGTGCCAGATACTGGTTGAACAGCCAGGGGGAGAGGTTAGATCCCTGGGGGACACCACAGGTAGAGAAAAAGATGTCAGAGAGGAAGGAACCCAGTTGGACCTGGGAGGGTCGATTGGACAGGAAGGAGGTCAGGCACGCCAGACCTGACCAGTGATAACAAGGTTATCACGGAGACGGTTGAGCAGGATGGTGTGGTTGACAGTGTCAAAGGCAGAAGGGAGGTCGAGCAAAATGAGGACACAAGGGGTGTTAGAGTCAAAGTTAGAGAGCAGGTCCTCACGGATGTTCAGGAGAGCAGTTTCCGTGCTTCTGGCAATTCTGAAGCCAGAGTGATGGTCATGAAGACTACCAACAGATTCAGCATGGAGATTAAGCTGGGAGATGGCCAGTTTCTCCAGGAGCTTGCCCAGGAAGGGAGTGATAGAGATTGGGTGATAGTTAGCTGGGCAGGAGGGGTCGGAAGAGGATTTCTTAAGAAGGGGGTGCACAAGGGATGGGAAGACTCCAGAGGCGAAGGAGTGATTGCAGAAGTCAGCCAGGGCAGGGGCCAGGGAGTCGATGTGGTCCTTGATAGTTTTGGAGGAACAGGGGTGGACCTGTTTTGACGAGACTTTTGTCACACGTGTGAGGTACCGTTTTCCTCAGGACACCTGTGGAATGCGGGAAGGTAGGCCATGCATTGTTGGTGGCATGTTTTGGTGGGTGAGCCAAGTGAAATATGCAGAAATTGGGTTTTTTACGCCACATTTCGGACTTTCCTGGGGTTTCTGAGTAATACATTCTGGGCCAATTTGCACAAGTCAGACCTCTGCGGATTCCCACGGGTTTCCTCTTTTTGGAAATGCATGGGGATCTGTGTTTTTCTTGGTGGCTTGGACACCCTAGGCCCATGTCTGTAGGGTGAACGCTTCTGAAAAAATCCTGAAATTCAGCTGTCAAAAAAAGACTTGGGGTTAGCTGTGTTTTAGGCTTTCTCCTTGGCGCCCAGGTAGTTGCACCCACACATGTGAGGTACCGTTTTCATTGGGACACGTGTGTAAACGCGGGAAGGTAGGCCAAGTGTTATTGGCGGCGTGTTTTGGTGGGTGAGCCGAGTGAAATGTGCGGAAAATTGGGGTTTTCCACCACATTTTGGACTCTGCTGTGGTTCTGGGCAATAAATTCTGGGCCGATTTGCGCAAGTCAGACCTCTGCAAATTCCCACGGTTGTTCTCTTTACGGAAATGCATGGGGTTCCCTGTTTTCCTTTGTGTCTTGGACACCCTAGGGCCATATCAGTATGGTGTGCACTTCTGAAAAAATCCTAAAATTCAGCTGTCGGAAAAGACTTGGGGTTAGCCGCATCTTCAGCTTTCCCCTTGGCGCCTAGGTAGCTGGACCCACATATGTGAGGTACCATTTTTCTTGGGACACCTGTAGGAATGTGGGAAGGTATGGCATTTGTTGTGTTTGTGTGGTTTTCATAATGTTTCGACCCATTTGCTGGTGCCCTTTGTCACACAACCCTTTCATTTCCCAAATGTGTCCTACATTTAGTCGCTTCTTTAGGCACCATACACTTTTGCCACCTGCACAAGTCACCTACCCTTGAAAGGGTCTGCCTGTGCTCTTTAATAAAATGTATGCCTGCTATTCCTCACCACATTGATTTTCCTGATTTACACATGCTAAGTGCGTCTGTTCAGGCCACGAGCATAAAACTCCTGTGTACCACGGCTCAGTGTTTGGCTTGTGGTACTGCTTGTTTTGTGAAACACTACAAGAAATGTGTGATTGCCTAACTGCAAGAGTCGGGGAAATGTAGTAGAGCATTGTTTTTCTCAAAATTCATAGAAGCCATTGCCGTACCAAGCCAACCATGTCCACCACATAACTTTTTTTTTTGGTCATTTTCCTGCTTTTTCCCCAAACTATGGAATTTTCCCCTACATAGTGTTGCCTGACCTGCGCAAATCATCCCTTCCAAAACTTGGAATTTTGTCTACTTTTCAGAAAGTTATGCCTTTCTGTCCTCCAAGTCGGCTTTCCTACCCTTTTCTTCCATTCCGTCCACACATGTCCAATTGGCAAAAATTGCCAAAATCTCCTACCTCTCACAAAACGGTTGATAATCACATCAAAATAATGTTTCCTGTATTCTTGGACAACAAGCTGATAATCTGTCCATCAAAGGGTGAATGCTTTTAAAGTCTGCCCCCCTCTAACGGTCATGATGTCTGGCGAACAATGGTGCAGATATGTATAGTCCTAAAACAGCAGCTATAATTCATTGGGCCTCATTTTGCATTTCATTCAGAAAAGTAAACCGAGCTACATTGTTGCTTGGTTCTAGCCTTCACATTTTCATCATCTCTCAAGTGGCTCCAGTAGAAGAGCAGGGTCAAGCAAACCACTCGACCACTAGCAATGTTGAGGAGTAGTTTTTAGGAGTAACATTTTCATTGAACCCCGACCTTGTGAACGAGTGTCCACGGCTGCCTTCTAGGTGGCAGCAGTTGACCAAGTAACTCCAATTACCTGGAGGTTAATGTCTGTCAGTCTGCCCTTCAAACCTATGTGAAGTGGTCTGGGGACGGGCTCTGGAGCACCTCTTAGTTGGATGTGCACTGAGAACCAAGAAGACTGCCTTCCAGGGAGTTGCAGTGCTTCTGCTTTCTCTAAAATGTGATCAGAGGGGAGTGTTCACTCAGAGCTGTAAATAATTTGCACAACGAAGGTATTCATGTGGCCTAGAACTGGTGTGATAAAATAATAATCTTATATTAGACCAGCCAGTATGGCACAATACTCCACATATCAGACCAGCAGTGTCCACACTGCATCTTGCGGGATACACATTTTTGTCTATGTAATCCAGGGTGGCAAAGGATGAATTGCATTTTGTAAATGTGTCTTGGTATAGCATTGATAATTAGTCAGAAAAAAGTGTACATCATCAATGTATGTATATTTGGAGTTTTTAAGGTTCAAGCCAGAAGGGCTGCAGGTTTGGTAGCCCTAGCTTTGGTGCTGAGGAAGAGAATCAACGCAAGGGTTTTGAAAAATGAACATATTCTCTAAAAGGAGTTGTTCAATGGCCTCCTGATGCCTGGACTCAGAGCTGGGCAGACCTGAAGCTGCGGGTGGCATCTGGCCAGTGAGGATGGATGTGCCCATGGAGGACAATGGCTCACTGGACACAGTCACTGAGGCCAGACCCTGAGGGAGACTGAGTGACAAAGTCAGCTCCTCCAAGCCCAAGCGAGAGCACCAACCTCTATGAGTTCATTGTGGGGAGCAAGGACCCAGATCAGAGTCTAGCTGAGCTTCCATTGGAAGTACTGCAAGAAATATAAGAGAGTGCTAAGGATAATGCTGTGTCGAGACAGACATCAGACATAGAAGCTCTTTTTTGTGCATTCCTGATACACAGGTCAGACGAGAAGGGATGTAAGGAGGGACAGCTGCAATGGAGTCCATTTCCTGTCACATCCCTAGCTGATGTCGCCAAAACACCATCAGGTGCCTTTCCTGGGGGCAGGGGACAAACAAGCTCCCCATTTTTGAGCCTCAAATTAACCAGGAGTGTTGCTAGGTCTGGAAAAGATCTGAGTCTATGCTAATGTCGGCACTCGGGGTTAGCCAGCCTTTTGGTTGTAGCCCCTGAGCTTCTATCCAGGGCTACAACCAAAAGACTTAGGGCTATTGGCTCCTAAACCCCCACCCCTAGTAACGCCTCTGGCTGCGACACAGATCATTAGTGAGGGGTCAAGCAAGAGGGATGGGTGCATTGTGGGGTACAAAGGATTGACTTTAAAAAAAACATGCAGTATTACAATTCACTTTACTATATTACTGCTTCTGATTGCAGCCAACCATATTCGTTCAGGTTACATCCTGCATCATCCGTGGCCCATTCTGTTCAATGTGTGCAAACACTAAGTAACAATGTTATCCTATCCTGGACTACTGTGAATGGGCTCATAACCCTAACTCAAGTCTTACCTTTAAGTCTCACTCAGGCCCCAACTCAAACCAACAATGTAGTGAAAACCCTAAGCATGTCACCAATATTTATTACAACCCTCATATGTGACTCGCCTACTGGTACTTCACATGTGGGATATTGTACGCTTTTCATCTTGAAGAAAATGTTGTTCCAGAACGTTAGAAAGAGGAGAAGAATATTAAAAGAATATTGAAATAAAATATTATGCCATCAAGTTCGTGGGTGGAGTGTGCTTCTCTTAGTTCAAGTACATGAACTAAGCTAACATGTTGGGGCTCCACCACAGGAGAGATTCAGATTCAGCATTCCCGCTCCGAGAAGCAGTGTTGCCGATCACACAACTGATGTCAACCTCCTGGAATTCTCGTATCTGCAAAAGCATGTGCACCACTTGATAGGGAACGTGGAGCTCATAAGAAGGGACAATATGATCTCAATGTATCAGGGAGAATGTGATCCATACCTGTAGCATGGATACAGTACTTTAGACATTTAGAATAGCAGCCGACACGCAAAATATATCCTTTGCCTCCATACAATGCCAAGTGTATGTTTGCCACACCTTTCTTTATTTTTTTCCCTATCACCAATGCACATAAAAGCCTACTAACTACATCTTTTCCCTCTATCAAAATTTGCAACATGTCATTTATCTGCTGTCCTGTAGCACATATACTCATTGGCCTCATTACAAGTTTGGAGGTAGCCATGCCTGTAATACAGGCATGGCTACCTCCAAACTTGCGGAAAAATCAGGCACCCACAAATGGGCACTTACTGGGTCATGCCGAGTTTGGCGGACCCGGTAATTGCCCATTCGCAGGTGCCGGTAATAAGGGACTCCCCATCCACATTCGGCCCCATAGGGCTGAATGGGAATGGGGAGGGTAGTAGCATCGGTACCGTTAATAACGGTACCGGTGCTACCATCATGTTCTGCTCGCGGGTGCCAGTACCGCCACCTGGCATCCACAAGCAGAACTCGTAGTATGGTGGTACGGTAGCAACGGTGCCGGTAGCGATAGCGGCACCGTTGTTGCCTTACCACCATACTTGTAATGAGGCACATCCCCAATGTATTTGTATTTGTTATGTTTATATAGCGCTTTCCATTATAACAACGGAATACATAGAACATTTGAACATTATAACAGAAGAAGCAATTTACAATGAGTCGAACCAATAAAAACAGTAAGTAGAGCAATTAATCTGTGAGGGGTAAGGGGAGGGAGAGGAAGGGAGAAACAGAAGGGATATAAGGGTGAAGTGAGAGAGGATAAGGGGAGGAGGGAGGGAGGAGAGGATCATAGGGAAGATTCGAGGGAAGGGGAGAGGATGAGAGGTGGGGAAGGTTTCAAGGTGGGGAATGGAGAAGGAAAGATTTCAGGGAAGTGCGAAAGGAGGAAAAGCTAGTATAGAGCGGATTGAGTTAAGAGAGGTAAGGAGTTCCAGTGGAGGGGGCTAGGAGCTGAAAGGAGCGGAAACGTGAGGAGGCACATGGGGGAGGGGGAATAGTGAGAAGGAAGTGGTCGGCTGAACGGAGGGAGTGGGAGGGATTATAGAAAGATGGGAGAGAGGAGAGAGGAGAGATAAGGGGGAGCCAGGTCTTGGAGAGATTTAAAGACTAGACAGAGGAAATGAAATTTAAGTTGGGAGTGAAAGGGAAGCCAGCCAAGAGAGGAGAGCCAAGAAGAAATTGAGTCATGCGGGGCAAGGAGACAGAGGGTACGGATAGCTGAGTGGTAGATAGATTTAAGGGGAGCAAGATAAGAGGCAGGTAGTCCAAAGAGTAAGGAGGAGCAGTAGAAGAGGTAAGAGAAGATAAGGGAGGAGATTAATAGTTTTGTTGCATGGAAAGTAAGAGAGGAGCAGACCTTGCGAATATTGAAGAGGTGGTAGCGACAGGCGCGAGAGGTAAGAGAAATATGGTGGGTAAAGGAGAGGGAAGAGTCAAAGTGAATGCCTAGATTGCGAGCGTGGGCAGAGATAGGAAGATCTGTTACTGACGGAGGCGGCCAGCGTGAGTCGAGCGAATCAGGGTGGTGAGACGAGAGAGACTCGCTGGTGCGGCTTGACAGTGACGCTATGCCACTCAGTACGCACTCAGGCTCAGCGCGGACGGAGCTCTGTGGTCCTTTCCTCTAGCCCACTGAGTCGAGTCGGGCTGCGTAGCCCGAGGAGTGAAGGGAGCGTCTAGGGGCTGGGGGAGCCCGGAGCTCGGAGTCCCGCGCGCTGACGGGGTCTGCGAGCGGCGTGGTGTGTGGAGTGAGGAGCCGTATTCCCCCCCTCGAGTCGGGTGAACGTGGGAGGTCCCGACAGAAGAAGAGGTGAGGGTGGAGCTGAGCGCTATCAGATGAGGCGATCTGAAGCTGCTACGGCAAACCGCTCCTGGCGCATGTGTCTGTGACTAAATTTATTAGGTTCACCTGAAGTCAGATAATATTGCTATTGGTCCATCTAGTCTGACTCAGGCTCTTAGAGAAGCTTTTCTCTCACCCCTCCCCTATAAATTGAGCTTTAAATGATCTAGCTGATTAGTAGTGCGAATGCTACTACAATTACATGCACAGAAGTAATTGTTTTGCAGTGAATAGGGTCTCAGTGAGTCTGCGGGATATCATTCCTTTGTTCATTGAAGGTAGGAAAAGGTGATAATAGTGAAAGCTGGTGCCTGCGGAAGTCCTTCTTTGTGCCAGTAATCAGTGTACACAAGACCCGGCCGGTTTGATAGAATGAAACTAAGGAGCCAGTTGAACAATATAAAAACTAATAAAAAACTCTCTAACAAAGGCAACCCCACGGCAATAAGTGATAAAAGCCCTTCGGTAACTACAGGGAAAAAAGATCACAGACTTCTTTGGGGAACAGACTGTGATGGCACAAATTCACTCTGAACAACTGGTAAATACACAGACTATGAGTGATGACATAGCCTTTTCTGCAGAGTTTGATAATAATAATTCTTTATTAAACCTATGTTATAGCCTGGAAGGCCACATTTCACATCTAGAAAGCTCTGGTCATGTGGGACCGGCAGAGACTACTGAGGCCGCGGTTAATCCAATAACCAACACTGATGATATCTCCATTAATGTTGTACGGAGCTCAAATAAGGAAAGACTCTCCTGCTACCCTCGTTTGTCAGGATTGGCAGATGTACTAAATGAAGATACCAGTGTGGTTCTGGATAACGTAACAAGCCAAGATCATGACTGTGAAAAGTGTAATATTGTCTCTAAACTGAAAGATCTGGACGCCCATAATACAGCAACAAGCTTTGCACTTAAAATATTATTAAGGCTTTGCTACACCACAGCTGCTCAAACAAGGAATAATGTGGAAGTCCTAAAGGGATTAGTCAAAGACATTACGCTAACAAAAACGAGAAAAGCCGATCTAAGAATGGAAGCTCCAACACCAAATATTATAAATAAAGAAAGTGACAAAGTTAACCTGGAATCTACATTGGTAGAAATACTAGCTGGGAGCGATGAAGAATGCGAGAACGAGGCTCACATGTCCAGAAGAGATAAACAAAAGAGAGATAGAGAACTACAAAATATAGCAAAAGAAGGGATTATACCGGTTGACAAGGGAAATGTTGCAAATGCAGCAAGAAGAAACAAACAAAAAGAGAGAGAAAAAGGGCGGCTAGAAATGCAAGAAAGCGTGCTGATAAAATGAATGGTGGAAAAAAGGCACTCTCACGTCATGGGTAATCAAAGTCGACAAGAATAAAACGAGTCCCAGTAAACAGCTAAATGTGCAACTAGAGGAATCGGCAAGTGAGGTCAGCAGTGAAGACTCAGTCAATGATGTTGATGCCTCCTCTCTGAATTGTAGTCAAAGTGAGGCTGACTCGACAGAAATCCTGATTACTAATACAAAATCAAGGGTGAAATTCTCTAAGACAACTCAAGGAAACTGGGCAATGCCAGATAACTTTGAGGAAATGGCAAATAGGAAAAAAAGGGCAGAGACTTTAATTAGTCCAAGGCTACAAAAGGTTTTCACCATCACACGTACTAATAAAAGAAATACTAGTGTCATCAATAGGAGTGTGCTGTTAGAAGTCCTACATCAGCAACTGCAACTAAGAATTTTGAAGAGTGGGGATTTTAAATTTGTGGAGCCCTGTAAGGGTAATTTTAGTCGCATTCATTGCTATTCCGAGGCAGTGGTAAGTCTTGTGAGAGATCATAAGGAAGAACTAAGAAACAATGGTTATGCTGTGGATGCAAAAGATAATGAAATGGTATGTCAGGATAAGAAAGTAATAAGTACTAAGAGTGTTAAAAATGTTTCACAGATAAAAGTCCCAAAGAATGGAAATGATATAAATAAGTCACATTGGGAATGGTTATGTTCATTTCTGCCCCCAGTCTCAAATGGGGATTGATTAGACTATTCCATTATATCCTGGAATACCAGGGGACATTCACATCTGTTTGCCGAAAATGGGTCCTTCGGTTTAGTAAAGAATGCATTATTTGTTCTCTTACAGGAAACCTGGCTTATGAAGGGTGCAGTGTTTGATGGCTTTAAATCATATTATAATGTGGCAAAAAGAGGAGAAAAGGGTCGTCCATTTGGAGGACTATCCATTTTGGTCTCCAATAGAATGAACTCACAGGAATGTATAATATCTCCAAATAATCTAAATGTACTGATGGTGGTAGCCGACTTGCCCAATAATTGTAAAATACTGCTGATAAATATATATGATCCACCAGGACTGTCACAAACTTTTGAGCTACAACAGTCAATAAATGAAGTTTTGGCCGAGCAAAATATGGCAGAAGGAGATCTGAGTATTATACTAGGAGGTGATCTTAATGCTAACCTACTAATGGATGATGTGGGCATGTTAACGAAAGCTGCCATTTGGAGATCATTCATCAGTGATAACACCTTAAGGATACTAAACGGAAGCAATCATGATAAATCACCTAATACTGTAACATGGACCAATAATGCTCATACCTCCACATTGGATTATATTTGTATAAGTGATAAGTTGTTCGGTCAAACTTTAGATTTTGAAACCATGATCAATATCTATAGTGATCATTATCTTTTACAAAGTAGATTGGATTTGTATATGCTACCGCCTGTTAGAGATACAGTAGGGGAGGTATATAGCAGCAGCAATGGTATTAGAATTCGCTGGTCGGATACAAATTTGGTAAAGGCAAAAAGATGGAGTAAAACAATCGACCCGTTGCAGCTACTTGATATCTCAGTGGATAACATGGTTGCCTGGTTCTCCCACAGTCTCTCTGATATGATGCCATCACCAGGGAATGTGTGCCCACAGAAGGAAGTGATTACCTACAGTAGACCGTTTGACATAAATATAAGGGACATGAAAAGGGAGAAGCGCAGAAATCTGAGACAACTAAATAAGTTATGCCTGAGTTATGAAGATATACAGAAAGGTCGAAGGCAGATTTGTAATAAATATTCTAACATGATTAAGTTTTATCAGATCTCAGAGAAGAATGTAGTCTGGCAAAATATGGCCAAAATATTAAATGAAGGAGATGCTAGGAGATTCTGGGCCTGCTTCAGAAACATGAATAATGCTGGTAACCCTGAGCTGTTAATACCCATAGATAGCCATACTTGGATACATTTCCTTACCGAAAAGTTTAAAGGAGAAGTGTTAAAATTTGAAATCTGCCCAAAATTAACATGAAAATATGTAGGGAAGATATATTGCTAATAATAAAGATGTTAAAGAACTCTAGAGCTCCAGGATCCGATGGCCTTTGCAATATTATCTTAAAAGATAATCCAGAAGTTTGGGCTGATATTCTGGTAATCATGTATCAAAAAATCATAGATACTGGAAGGATGCCTAACTCCTGGAAGACTGCTAACATCATACCTATATTTAAGAGTGGTCAACGCAATTTGCCAGCGAATTATAGACTAATAGCACTCACGGATGTCCCTAGTAAAATCTTCTGCACTTTGATACTAAAAGAAATCAATAAGTGGATCATTAGCGAAAATATACTGGATAAAGCCCAAACAGGCTTTAGGAAAGGATGTGCAACGACAGATAATATCTTTATACTAAACACGCTTATTGAGCAGGCTAATAGAGCTAAAAATGTACCACTACATGTTCTCTTTGTTGACTTTACCTCCGCCTTCGACTCGTTAGAGCGGGGGCGTCTTTGGAAGAAACTTGAAGCCCGAGGAATGCCTGCAAATCTGTTATATCTGTGCAGGATGGTATATGATGATAGCAAAGCCCAGATACGTTTAGATAATCGAGGATCTTTATCTGAACCCTTTAATATTCTGAAAGGTGTGAGACAAGTTTGTGCATTAGCGCCCATCTTTTTCAATCTGTTTATGTCCGACTTTGGTAATATTTTTAAAGATAAAAAGAATGCTTTTCCCAAAATCGGCTCCCATAATATGGGGTGGATCTGCTATGCAGACGATATAATAATAATGGACAACACATATGTGGGCATCTGTAATAGTGCTTCGGCCCTAAGTGAATATGCAGAGAAGAATGGCCTTGTAATTAATCTAAAAAAAACTCAATTCATGAGCTTTGGGGCCCACTGCAGTAAAAAAAATACCATATTATGCTCATTGGGAACAATAAAAAAAGTTAATAGCTATAAATATCTTGGCCAGGAAATATGTGGTGAAAGGAAGAAAATGAATCCACTAGTTCAAAAGAACAAACGAACCAAGATAATGGCAACGTTAGCAGCTGTGGTAAACTTCTCCAAAAAAACAGCGGGATTTAGTTTATTGGGAATTATTAATCTATATAAACAAAAGCTGGCGCCAATGTTCCTGTATGCTTTGGAAGCTTCCTTCTCTGATTGGTCGGATTGGGCGGATGTGATTGAAGGTGTTATATGGAGGAGAATATTGGGCCTCTCTAATTATACACCTATCCAGGCTATCCGGTTAGAACTGGGGCTGATATCTCTATCTACCCAAATCGACCTAAACAGAGCAAAGCTCTATATTAAAATAAAATATGCACAGCAAGGCTCATTACTGCATATAGTTCATGAAGGGCTCAAGGGAGGAAATACGTGGGCTTTGAATAATTTCCAGAAAAAAATCGAGGATATTTTTGAGAGAACTGCTTTTGTACCTAAATGGGAACATGGAGAGGGGGCGGTGTTGAAGTCTCTAAAAGATTCCTTGGAAAAGTGGGACTGGGCTCATAGTAATGATAGGGTTGCAGAATTTGGCTCCTTAGGTTCATATGCAAAACTTCCTTTCCGGTATAAAAAACTTCAGTTCTATCTAAAGCTTATGCCCTCAAAGGTAAATCGGAAAATCTTCCTCAATATGAGGCTCAACTGACTTAATGTTCTCGGTGTACGAGGTGCCTGGTTAAATATCCCGGAGGAAAGAAGAATGTGTAGACTGTGTGGTAGTAAAAAAGAGAAAGAAACCATAAGACATGTGATAACCTGCTGTAAGAACATGAGATCTATATATGAGAAATATTTTGAAAAATATCTAGTAGACCATGAACAGGACTTTAATCATATTGCTAGTGAAAGGTTTTGGTTGAGATGTT
This sequence comes from Ambystoma mexicanum, assembly GCF_040938575.1. NCBI lineage: Eukaryota > Metazoa > Chordata > Amphibia > Caudata > Ambystomatidae > Ambystoma > Ambystoma mexicanum. The sequence continues at coordinate 729,762,366 of NC_090926.1, forward strand.
TAGCAGGGTGGAACAAGAATCTTATAATTGCAACCACTCAAATCTGGAAGGTGGCAAACGTCCGCCTAAGGCAGTTTGAAGCAAATGTGAAAATACTAGTGGATCTATAGGTTGGTTCTATATAAGCATAGGTGCTTGATCTGAGCGATAAAGTTTTTCGGGGGGGGTCCCACTCCTGAAACGAAAATCAATGAGTTCTAGCTACCTGTAGGAGAAATGTACATAGGAATATCAGTTTAACAATCTAGTACAAGTAAATATGAAAGTCCCTTAGCTTTAACTTTAATAATTGTACATAGATCTCTGATAGATGTAAATGTAGATATTTTTATTTATTCTTATTCTTACTTTTTTTATTTTTTTTTATAATCGCTGTATGATACTGACTTTGTATGAAATGTTTGGATCTTTGCTGTAATTTGTTATTTGTATGTTAATACTGTTATGTGAAAAGTTCTTTTGAACTGAAACACAATAAATAAAAAATAAAAAAATAGGAAGATTGGAGGGGGGAAGTGAATGAGAGGTGGAGGAGAGGGAGGGAGAAGAGTATTGGAGGGAAAGAACAAGACTTCATTCTTATTAGTATTGAGGGAAAGAAAGCGGGATGACGTCCGGTTTTTAATGGCAGTAAGACATGAAGAGAGTTTAAGGTGGAGGTCAGATGAGAAGGAAGAGAAAGAGAGGAAGAGTTGGGTGTCATCAGCCTAGAAATGGTGAGAGATACCGAATTAAGAGTTAACTGGGGCAAGGAGAGAGGTGTAGAGAGAGAATAGGAAAGGGCCAAGAACTGAACCTTGGGGCACACCGTATTCCAAAGGGAGGGTAGGCAAGGAACGGCCACCCCAGGAAACAGCGAATGAGTGGGAGGAGAGGTAAGAGGAGAGCCAGTTAAGAACAGAGCCTTTGAAGCCAAAGGAAGAAAGAGTGTTGAGAAGTAGGGGGTGATCAACAGTATCAAAACCAGCAGATAGGTCAAGGAAAATAAGGATAGAGGATTGCTTAGAATATCGAGCGAAAAGAAGGGAGTTAAGGATATAAGTGAGTGCAGTTTCGGGAGAGTGTTTAGGTCTGAAACCAGATTGAGAGGTGGGTAGGAGAGAAAGATTAGCGACAAAGGCTGAGAGCTGGGAATAAGCAAGGCGTTCAAGTAGTTTAGAGAGAAATGGGAGAAGAGAGATTGGACGGAAGTTAGAGGTAAGAAGGGGATCAGCAGAAGGTTTCTTCAGAATAGGGATGATGGTGGCATGCTTAAATGCAGAGGGGAAGGTGGTTGAGGAAAGGCAGGAGTTGAAGAAAGAAGTTAAGTAAGGAATAAGAAGAGGGGAGATCTTGGTGATAAGAAAGGAGGGGAAAGGATCAGTAGGGGCAGACGTAGGAAGAGCTTTGGACAGGAGGAGGGAGACGTCAGAATGGGAGACCGGCGAGAAGTCAGACATGCATGTTGAAGGGGAATGGGGGGAAAGGGGGGAGTAGGAGGAGCAGTTAATTTTTTGATGAAGAGAAAGAATCTTGGAGAAGGAGTAGTTTGCAAAGTCAGAGGGAGAAAGGGTAGAAGAGGCTGAAGGGTCGGGAGTAGGTGGGGAGAGAAGACGAGAGAGGGTTTGGAAAATACGGCGAGGGTGAGGGGCTTCAGTGTGGAGAAGGTTAGAGTAGTATGAACGTTTAGCAGAGGCAAGGCATGACTCATAAAGAGAATGGTAGGAGAAATATGAGGTTTGGTTGGATGGTGAGGGAAATTTGAGCCAGAGTCGCTCAAGGCGTCGAAGGAGCCGACGCATGGAGAGAAGTTGAGGAGAGAGCCAAGGTTGAGAGGGTTTACGGGTAGGACAGAAAGAGGAGAGGGGGCAGAGTAAATCAAGAGAGGAGGAGATAGAGGAGGTGAGAGTGGATAGTGCTTCACTGGGCGGAAGTGAAGAGAAGTCAGGGAGTGGGGGAAGAGAGGAAGAACAAGTGTCGAAAAAGAGAGAGGGATTAAAGTCGCAAAGGTCCCGTCGAGAAAAGATAGTAGAGGAGGGTAAAGGAGAAGGTGAAAGGGGACAGGAAGTAAGGGGGTAGGAGAGTAAAGCATGGTCAGAGAGATAGATAGGTAGTGTAGAGATGGTAGAAGAGGGGTAGGTTGAGTTGAAGATAAGGTCAAGAGTGGAGCCAGAAGAGTGAGTAGGAGAGGAAGGGGGAGGGGAAAGGAGAAAGGAATCAAGGATAGAGAAAAGGGTCGTTGGATTGAGGGGGACTAGGGAGGTGCAGATTAAAGTCACCTAGTATTGTTAGAGTAGAGGGCGTGAGAGGGAGAGGGAGAGGGAGAGGGGGAGGGTGCCTGGTGCCCAATGTGGCACCAGGCACATAGTGGCATACAATGCTGTGATTCAGTTTATATACACTTGTGTGGGCTTCATAGCCACAGATTTGGTAGTCCAGATCAGCTACTCAACTTGAAATGGATTTGAAACCCTCAGCCCCTGTTAATATTTTAAATGTGAATAATTATGACCTAAAATTGCAAACAAATGTCCTCCAATTAAAACAGAATAATAATATTAACTACAAAATCTACTTTTATATCTTGTTCAAGTAACACAGGCAGCAACGACAAAGACAAAAGACAAAAGGAGCAACAATGGAAGCTGGGCTCAAATATCTGCACTGGTGACCCACTTTTTAGCTTTTTAATGCAAAATGGCCACTTGTACAGCGTTGTCAGGGCCATAGTTAAACACTTGTTGCACCAATTTGTTTTCTGATTGATTCATTCATTTTTATTTGTTTTTAAGGCCATGAGGTACGTACATAATAGAATACAGATTGTTACATACAAAAAATACAAATTTGATCAATATTAAAATATATTATAAAAAGAAATAGTAATAAATTGCATTCCTAAAAACACACATGAGAAGCAATTGGACAATCTCAACAGGAATAAAAGATATTACATATCTAAAAGTGCAATTAACAATTGTGTAATTCAAAACAGAGGAGATCAATAAAAGCAAACTCGCATCCCAATGATAGTAAAGTTAGAAACACAAAACTAGGCTCATATAGGTTTACTGAAGAAACCCACAGAGGCATTCACTATTACCTTTAGGAGGTTTTACTCTAGAAATACTTGCAGACTCTCTCTACTCTTTCAATCTTAGAAGCCAAGCACGATGAATGTATTTGGCAACCCAGAAAACAATGTTCAGATCCTCCATGCTTTTGCCCACTCTCAAGGCCTCTGAGACTGTATCAATGCCAGCAGACCTTGCGAGTGGTAGGCACCGAAGAGGGCTCAATTTTGGATAAAAGAGGAGAAAGTGGACAATTGTTTCTGCACTGAGACCTATGAGGGGTCAGAAATGTGAGGCGGACAGCTTTGTAAAGAGTATTCAACTTTTGCCAGTTCATTAAATAGAACAGGTTGAATTAACCCCTCACTAGCCCTACCCTAACAAGGATTTCCCTGCCTAAAGTAAACTAAAGGGAACACTCTAACCAAGAGATCTCTAACCCTCACACTTATACAACAATCAAAGCGAAAAGGTGTTATATGGCAACTCAATACAACACACATATATTGCAAATAACCTGGTTCACGATATAGTCAGTCTCTCGTCATGGTTGCAGCAAACCTCCCTTCCCCAGATCCAAAGAAGGGTTTTCTCCACAGTTCCAAGGAAAAATAAGGAAATCCGATTTAATACAAAGTTCTGTTGTTTCAATGAAATATATTGACAAAGTCACAGGCTCTCACTCTTCCTGAAATAAGAACTCTTTTAGATTTATGGCAACAAATAGTTTGAACAGGATGGTCTGCTTCAACAAAGTACCTTGACAAAGTCATGAGCTCTTACTCCTCCTGGAATAAGAACTTTCTCATGTTTAAAGCAACAACACACAGATTGAGCTGGATGGCTCTCCACAATTTAAACTGCAGAAAGAATTGTAAGCTTCTATTCAATTGCACAATTCTTCACCAAATGTCACAAACATGTTGTTTTCTAATAGCACCGCCCTTCAGCACTTGCACCTTCTATACCTGGCGTATTCCTCTCACCAGGTTCCTTTTGGGCAATCACTTCTTGCCCTACGGGTCTACTCTCCTGCTCGTCTACTTCTTCAATTCACAAATAGAAAAGTGCTTCAATGGTAACATTCAAAGGGAATCCCTACAAAATATCCCCACCAAAAATATTGCCGTACACATGGCTGTTTGTCTCGCCATAGGCGATTTTTTTGGGGGGGGTATCATTTGTGGGAGCGGAGGTGTCCCCCACACATTTTAAAATAATGCGGGGGTGTCCCCCGCATGGTCCATGTGTCAATATTGCTGCAAAAATATGGCAATATTTTTGTATCATGATATTTTTGCGGGGATATTAACACATGGAACCCATTCAAAGTAGAACAACAGCAGCTTCAATAATCTTCTTTGGTATTTATTTATTTATTTATTTATTGCATTTATTACTTGCCCAAACCCTTGGGTACCATGGCGATGTTACAGACAGCTTGGTTAAAACATTTCTTAGAAATTGCCAATCGGGCGCAGTGCATGTGAATACAAAATAAATACATATACACATGTTAGCAGCTTTCAAGGAATAGAACATGCACAATGATCCATATGAGGACTGATCTGCAAACAATGCTCATCTCCCTCTGGATGCTTCTCCCAGAAGGGCAGCTTGTTTACCACCTTTCTTTTCTTTCTGCTTCATCAATAGGATAGTGGTTAGGATAAAGGGGGTCATTCCGAGGTTGGTGCTAAGGGAACAACGATGCCGGTAAAGGAATACCGGCATCAATTACCGCTACAGGCTATTCTGACCAGCCCGACCGCTATTAATGGCATCGTAAAGTATGGTGCCGTTAATAGCGGTCTGGGCGCGGGCATGTGACCCACCATGCCGGCAATAGCGGCATGCCGTAAACTGGAGGTGATCACAAGGTCATGCAAATAACGGCTTCATGAAGGCATTAAAAGTGGTTACCGGCATGCCGTAAATACCGGCATCAAAGACCTACCGTAAAATGCCATGTGCAGTGATGCCAACTGCCACAGGTGCACACAATCAGTACAGGTGGAGGCAATGGAGTCTGGCCCACTACAAAAGGAGCACACCCACACACCACACCCCTTACCACACCAAGATCAATCCAATAGCAGCATCAACACTTCAGCTGGAGGACATGCATGCATTGCAACACCAGCAACAACACCAACAACACCAGCAGGCACCACAGAGGAGACACAGCAGGAGAAGGAGGGTGAGACAGGCTCTGCATGCTCCACCAGTACAGCCAACGTAACCACACATTCAGCCCCCAATCCCAAACATCAGAGCCAGTCCCTCCAACCCAACCCCGCAGTACAACCACACCCTGTACCGTCTGGACCGGGACACCATCAACACCATTGTGGACATGATACACGACTGTCAGCCTCATTGAAATATCCACCGCCATCCCCCCTCTACTGAAGGTAGTGTCGGTGCTCCACCTCCTTTCCACAGCCACCTACCAGCACACAGTGTGGCACATGCATGGCATATCCCCACCCTCATTCACTAGCATCCTGAAGCAAGTGGCGGATGCCCACCTCAAGCACACAACGGAATACATATCTCTACTACGGACTCCCCAGGAGGTACTAGAAACAAAAGGTGGCTTGCATGCCATGGAGGTGGCTTACCACAATCACAAACTATACCACTACAAACAGGTGCCGATGGAAGGTGACGCAAGCAAGATCTTCACACATTGTTGTGCCCAATATCCTGGATCAACCACAGGAATGCTGCACGTCACCATGGGAAAAATCAGCGCAGAATGCCAAAAATTGCAGAGCCTACTCCCAACGCTCACCATCAGAAAATCCTACACAACACAACAAATCACTAAATTCACACAAACACAGCACTATTTGTACACAATGCATGAGCTACAATACGGCAGAGCACACCGTGTATCATCTTGAAGATGCAACCCACACCATTATTCCATGGCACAGGACACATTGAGGGCCTAAAAATGGCTTGCATGCAACCAGGGACATGTGCATGTGACCAACCATAATCTGCTGGCATGTGTGACTAGTACAGCTGTCCATCATTATTCGCATGACATTTACCTTTAATTGCCTCTCATGCAGGTGATAGTGGCTATCCCTTGAAGCCGTGGCTCCTCACCCACAGAACAGGCCCGAGGAGGACTACAATCATTCCCATACCCGTACCCGTGTGGATATCGAGCAGACCTTTGGCCTGTTGAAAGCACGGTTTCGCTGCCTCAGCGTTCGATTGGGGCACTCCTCTACAGGCATGAGAAGGTGGCCAAGATCATCATGGCATGTGTCAAGCTGAGCGATATGTGCATCCACCGGAATGTGCCCCTGCCCCCTGACATTGAACTGCTACCAGCTGGTAATGATGAAGGGGAAGAAGAAGATGTGGCTGGACATCATCGCGGTGGCGATGCACAGGAGGGCCGTACCGTGTGCAAGTCAGTGATTGCACAATATTAGTGACACACTTGGCAGCAGAGGGTGACATGATGGTTGGACAGAGGGCACGACCAGACTGCTCCGGGGTGGTGGCCTGCTCTGTATCGAGCAACGATACTTGGGGGGATGCCGGTGGAGTTGGGGTATGGGCCACATCCGAAAGATCGTCCTACATGGGGACCCAGATATCATCCTGTGTGTCCTCCACAGTCAGGGGTGCTGTGGCTGCCACCTCCCCAGCCAAACTCGACTCCACCGAATGTGGTGCCTCGCATGTGTCATCAGGCTGAGCAATGGGTGGAGGTGGTGGTGGTGCTTCGCCCTCCACGGGCCTTGGTGGCACCGGTGCAACGGGTACCTGGGGTGGCTTGCATGTTGGTACACAGTGCCCCTTCGGTTGGCCCCATCGCTGTCATGGTCAGTGCCTGTTGGGGTCGAAGAGATGGACGGCATGAGTGATGTTTTGATAGGCATCATACATACATTAGGATAATTGCTCATCCACTCAATTGGGGGTAATAGGCATTTGTGTTTGGATGAGCACGTTCTTTGATACCTGGTTGGTTAATTCAGGAATACGTCGGCATCACTCATGTTGCCCAGGAGCAGTGCTATCTGACATGCATAGTATTTTGGCCATGCACGCTGTGTGACTCGTGGCATTTCCAACTTTGTGTGGTATGTGTCATGTACGTAATTGCCTTGCACCAGGCATCTGCATGTGTCTGTGATGCATCAGCCTACTTTGGTGGGAGTGTGTGTGTTTGGGCGACCATGGCTTGACTCTTTGAACTGACATATTGGTTGACTTTCATCAGAATTGGCATACAAATGTTTACTTTGGACACTCACCGCCATCACTCGATGTTGTGGCGCCACACTCCATCTCTCCAACACCTTCAATGCCTTCCATCCCTATCATGCTGGCGCAGATGTCCTCCCATGGGGTGAGCTTTCTCGGGGAACTGGGACCTCCTCATGTTCCCATGGTCTGTCTGCGGTTCAGAGAGAGGATGTTGCGTACCCTTAGTCGCAGGTCGTCCCAGTGCTTGCGACAGTCTTTTATTGTGCGTGGGGTGTTCCCCACAGCACTGACCTTCTGGGCAACAAGTGCCCAGGTCTCTTTCTTCTTTAGCACTGCCTCTCTCTTCATGTTACTAGAGAACACTATGGCAGCATGCTCCTGCAGAATGTCCACCAGCATCTGCAGCTCATCCTCATTGAGCCATTCTTTTCGCAGGCGGGCAGCTCCTTTCTTCAGGGCCTTAGGCATAGTGGTGTTGGAGGTGGATGTGTTGCAAAAATCAGCAGAGTCCCAGGGGTCCTGCGTGGTGAGTATGGCAATGGATTCTGTTTTTAAAGATGGCTGCCGTGCTCCTTCCCGTTCCTGTGCGATGATGCTACTTCCGGTTCCGCTTATTAGCAGTGACTGTAAATAGTGACGGTCACCGCTAATTACAGTCACTGCTAATGCTGCTTTGAACAATGTCAGTAGTGTTATCTGCGCTATGCTTGATGTCATTAAGGGCTTTTTGGGTGCCTTTTTGCGGCATGGCGCAAAATACCTTACTGGCATGGCGTAAAGCTCGTGCCTGTGAAGTCGTAATAGTCCTCTATTAGCGGACTAGTGACAGCACGGACACGCTATTTACACCATTCCGGTAAGGAACGTTACTTACCTCCAAACTCGGAATGACCCCCAAAGTCTTCTCCCGCTTCTATTTTGGCTGTAGCAATGTGAGTCTGCATCAACCTCAATGATATGTGTCCCAGAACCTGAGTTACAACCTTGACAACCCTGGGGCTTTTCAACAAGTCCCTCTTGTGTTTGGCAACATTTGTTAGATTGATATTGTCTGTTTCTCAAGTTTTCTTGGCTTGTGTATTGGTGGTAAGCCTAGGCTTTGAAAAAAGTCTCCCCACCGGCGTGTTGGTGTTTGCCCAAACTCACATTTTAATTTCCAGACTTTTTTTGATTAAATATCAGCCCATTTTGTACGTTTGCAATACTTCGGTATTCTTAAGACTTATTAGTTTGCCTTTGCAAGTCTGCAATAGTTTGGCATTTGCAATGCGTATCAGCTTGTTTTTGCATGTTAACAACAGTTTGGTATTCATAATGTTGCTGCATCTGCCTTTCATTCGCTCGCTAGTGATTATGTCTGTGCAGAAGCGTGGCACACCCCGAAGTCACTCACTTGACCCAGACTCAATGGGTAAATTGCTTCCAGGTGCTCCTCCCTGTGTTAGTAGGACCTCTGGAACCGGGGCTTTCCACAACTAGGCGCACCTTCTCCTTTCGGTCGCCACCTGAGAACCCTCAAATGCTCACACTACATCTGCTTCCTGCTGCCAAAACTCTGCACACTGTAGTCTTCCTGTGCAAGTGTTTCTTCCCCATGCTTTCTGCTGCCCGACATCTGCAGTTTGGAATGATAGAGGCACAGACCATCTCAGGACTCGCAACGGTCCAGGCATCTTCTGGCTCCTCTACGTCTTTGTCCTCCAGCATATAAGGTTAGCACTGGCTTCTCCAGTCCTGTTTTTTCTGCTTCTCCTCTACCTGCACCTGAGGGGGCCTTTTAAGCCTCCCAGTCTCCCTCAGGTGTAGGTCATTCTTGTTAATTAGCTGACCACCTCTAAATCTTTGTTCCTCTGCATCCCTCTTTCTCGTCCCAGTACTGAGGTAATTATGGGACTTGATGTCCCTAGTGAAAACGTTGTTTTTTCTAACTTTTTCTACATTACAATAAGGCATTAAGAGACTAGGGTCTTGGGGAAAGTTAAACAGGGCAATCTCCCCTTCCTCCTGTCCTGTATCCTCCCTCATGTGATCCTCCCACAGAACACCACCCACAGGGTCGGGATCAGGAAGCGTGTGCCTTTCCCTGGCCACATGAGGAATATCCCAGGACAAGGTTTTAGGGGGAATCACTGCTGATTCATCACATGGCACAAAGGGGGCATACTCCCATGTTGTAATCATCCCAAAATGCAATAAAGGAGGCCACCCTAAGAGTGCCCTCCTGAAATTAAGATATAACATGCGGACAAATGGACAAATGGTGGTTTAACAAAGTTCAACTAACTTTCAAAACTAAACTCCTGCTTCTTCTCCAAGTAGACCAAGCCCAAACTCAACCGTTAGCAACCCTCCACCATTTGTCGCCTGGTTTTCTCTAGAATTCTTTTCACACAACCAGGCTTGGCCTTTGTGATAGGCAATAGTTGCTTCCAGAGATCACACAACGCCAGATCATTTACTGCAGTCGTAATGTGTGCTACCCAAGGTAATCATAATCCTCCTTCTAAACTCATCAGATGAATTAGAGCATTACAGTACATAGATAAACCAGACAAGTGCCATATTCATAGCCAGAACAGTGCAGGTTTTATGGAGGCAATATGAATTATGGGGCATAAATGAAGTTCAAGATGGATAGGCATGTTCGGAACCCCCTGCGATAACATAAGCATATCTTTGAGGAATTTGTTGTCAACTCTAGCTATTGAATGTAAGCGTCCCCAAAAACGCACCCCCCTTATTGAGAGGCAATGAAGGACACACCCCAGAAGGGAATGAGACCAAGACCAAGTGCGGGTGAGATCAAAAGGGTTTTTATCTAAATCAATATAGGGCATGCAAAGGACTCTGCAAACTCCGAGAGCGCTCTGTCTGACAATAGTAAAGACAGGCCTACTTATTTACAGAACAACGTCATGGGTTATACAAGCTATAGGGGGCACATAATAGTGGGGATTGGGTGGTGATGTCTAGGGGGTATACATTGTAGACAGTTGCTCCTTCAGGATTGGACGTTGGTGCAGTGCCACATGGGGTTGGAAGGTCAGCTGGGCTCATCGGGGTGGAGTGCCGGGCCGGACATGCCTTGTAGTGATGATTGGTAACTAAACTGACATCTGCCCTGTGGCCACACATTCCCACCCATTCGTTACACTTCATGCTTCCGTTGGCTTATAACTCTTGTAGCACTGACCTTAGATCAACATGCAGGCAGGAACATTGATTTGCAATAGGAAGTGTCCCAATACATCAGTTCTAAAGATACCTTAGGTTCAAACAGGCTAGTCCCATGTGCATGGTCAGGGGCATGGGAGGGGTTACTCGATCACCCTGTCTTGTTAGATTCGGTGAGGGATGGTATTACGATCTGTTAGTACAAGGGTGAGCGCACCCCTTTTGAGGGCCATTAACTTGGGGTCGGCAGAGATACCACTGGTCCGTGGGGGGCATGTGACTGGTGCCTGAGAGACGGTGGGATTTAGGACCAGGTAGCTCGTAAGTCATGGAGTCAGGCTGTGGCAGCCTCTGACATGGAGGAGGCGGATGCTTGAAATGGGTCCAGCAGGGTCGGGAGGGGAGGCGAGGCTGTGCTGTTCGAACACCAGCTATCTCTGGAGGGCCTGGGCGGGAGGAGGGGGGAGATGGCCTTGCAGCTCTGTGCACGGCATCCTGCACAAAGCAATGTACTGTCCCTTGGGTGAGGAGCGAATGACAACACGTGAGGTCTCTAAGATGACTTGTATGCATTTGCATTGGAAGGGATACTAGCTGGGGGCCATACCTTTTAGCACAACTTTTCAAATCTATAGTTGAAATACGAACATGAGGTACTGTTAGGCAGGTGTATGTGTAAAGAGGGCAACTCAGGTTATTGTATATTGTCATCAGTTAGCCAGTCTTCGTACATCTTCACATTATAAACAATATCTGTTGCATATTACTCTTTACCCATTCTTCTTCACATTAGCAGCGAACGTTAGTCAACACGACATATATTACATAAATGGTTTCTACACATTACAAGAGTTCTCGGGGTAGGCAGGGGTGTGGGGCGCCACACAGTCTAACGCTGGGGGCTTGGTACAGGGTCAGGGCATGCAGGTTTTGGGCTGGTTTCAGTTACTTCCTAATGTTCCCGTTCGTGGCTGGGGCAATGATGTACTGCGGAAGATTAACAGCTACAGTGTTTTATTTTGTTGTTTGTTCGGGTCTGGTAGCTCATGAGAACGAGTCCTCAGCGGATCTGCCATGCGGCAGGCGGTGGGGGAAGTGTGGGCCTCTGTGAGCGCGGTCGAGTGGGGGTCAAGCTGCAGCTTTCAGTGTGCACGTTGGCTCTGCCTGGGTTAGATCTAGACGTTTTTAACAAAATGGAGTTGGCTTAGTACAATATGATGTCTGTGCTCTGTCATAACGTGGTGGTGCAGCCTCACGTGTCGGTCTGCAGCCGCCCTGCCGCCTAGGCCCGGGGGCCGGTGGGCTGCCGACAAGTCATGAGTCTTCATCAGGGTGGGAGATGGAGTGGGAGGGGGGTCCTATTGACCTATTCTCCCCTACATTTCCCCCCTTTCATTACTTAAGTAACGAATACCTTAGCTCCCCCAACCGCTCGCGCTCCTTCTCAGCTAACACTGCCTCCTCCCAGGCCGGTGTTCCTTTTATTGGCATCCAAGCTCTGCAAACCCCCCGGAGGCTTTCCCCCCTTCTGGCATACTCATCTGGTGTGCAGGTCATATATATACATCCCCCATCTCCCTCCAGATCCACCCATACCTCTGTGTACCATTCTAGTTCCAAGGGCTCTTTTATTGTGGTGTGATATAACCTATCCACTATATCTCTGTCATGATATATGGGTACCATTCTAAACTTGGGTTCTGAATCCTTACCAGTTTGTATGTGTGCTTCCTGTTGCATTCGTGCCCCTCCTCTGGCGTTGCCCATTGCCACCATCATCATTGTTCCATTTCGGACCGCGTTTGCGCAGCATCGGAGACCCAGCTGGCACACACAAAAAATCACAAGCAAAAACATGATGAGGGGCATCAGTAGTTTCAGTGCGAGCCCCATCCAGGATGGCACCCATGAAAAAAAGGTCAAACCATGTGCTTGATTCTGCACCACCTTCTTACTTCATGCGTTCCCCTAGGTTGTGGACTGCGGCAATGAAGTGCGATAGAGTCCCATTATCAGCATCTTCAGAAGGTACAAAAGTGCAACAGGCACTTCCGATTTTTCGGCAAAAACCTCCATCCATTGCCGTCAACAGGTCTAGGACATACCTGTTTTGCATTGTCATTAGTCTCAGAGCCCTTAGCTCCACCTTGATCACGTTGAACCCTTCTTCAGTGTTGTTAGCCAATTGGATCAGCTCCCACCGTGTTATCTGCAGCCACTTTGCGTTTGTCCGTGCCTGAATGCTTGGGATGAGGGAGGCGAAGAAGGTTTCGGCTGAGCTGAATAACCTGTACCTGTCTGGGATTTGTGCCAAGAGTTCTGAGGAGGCCCTTGATATGTAGTTTGACGACCTCCGTTTTCTGGATACGATTCCTTCGGCGTTCCCTTCTGACAGGGCGTACAGTGGTGGCTCTTCAGTGGGTGGGACGTTGGCTGCTGCTTGGATCATCGTCCTGCCCCCTTCTCCGATGTGACTTTCCGGTATTACCATTAGAGCTGAGTGCAGTGTCGCCAGGGAACACGTGCCCCTCCATGATGGTGGGAGGTGCATGTACGCCCGTTTGCCACAGACCCAGTAAGTGTCCATTAATGCTGCTGTTCCTTTCTTCATATCTGGGATCATCAGGCTTTTACTGCAGTTCGTGTTTCTTCCCATGTCGATTTTCCCTTCTCCCAAGAAGCAAAGTTCATTTGAGATTTCTTTCTGTAGTTTGAATGGTTTTTCTATAGCACTCACCCAGGTCAATTTGGCTATATGTTCCGACCAGACTGTGGTACATGTTTTCGCAATCCATTGTAGCTTTTCGGTCGGTAGCCCTCGCAGTGCTTCAGCCTTGCACGTTACCACATCGTCTTTCCATTTATTTTCCGAAAATAGTGTTCCCTTTATTATGAAGAACTGTTCTTTTAAACACACCACTCCTTTGACTCTTGAGTAGCATGTTTTCTCGTTCTGCAGCATTTCAAAAGATATCATGTGTGCCTGGAAGGTGTTCCTAATTCTGCACAGGGTGAGATGGAGGAGACATTGGGCATCTGCGAGAGGCAATTCTTGTGGCATTAAAATTTTAGGTGTGTCTGAGGCATGGGGGATCAGTGAGCACACGTAGCAACTTTCATTAGTCGTTCGTTTAGCTGTGGAGCTCATGTCTGCATACCATTTATTCGACTGATGTGGGTGTCTGGGATCTTCTATTGTATCTAATCCCAGGCCAGAGTATTCGTCATCTCTCTTCCTACCCACCTCCCTCCTTCTTCTACTGCTTTTAAGAAATGTTTTTGCGTTCCTGGCTGCATGTAACAGGGACTCCCTTTCCCCCCCCTTCTCCCACTCTTCGTACAGAGCCATAAAATTGTTAGCCATTTCAGCATTTTCTTTCATCTTTTCTGTGGTGTAAACATTTTCTATGGGAGGATCGGTTGTCGTTGTAGGCAGGGTAGCAGTGGTGTCATACAGCCATGCTATAGCAGAGGGATGTCGGTCGTTTAGCTAATGTACACTGAAAAGTATTGCATTGTATTGGGTCTCTGGAGTGGTGGTTGACTTGTTAGTATCGTTATGACGTTTTGCCTGGTCTGGGTGGGGGCCGTACCCCCATACCAGCTGGAAACCATCCCATATTAAATAATTACCCTCCTTAAATGGTTTGCTTGCATTTTCCATGTTTGTTCCATTACCTTCCCCCTCATGTATCTCAATGCAGATAAATGCTATTATCCAATAGAGTACCAGGCCAAACATGAGTGTGAAAAATATAATTGCACAGACAGTCAAACTGTCATGATGCCTACCCCCGGAGCACCAGGACAGGCCCATCACCCCCGGGAGCAGGCATCATGCCCTCGGGTAAAAGCCCAGCGGCCCCTAATAGGGGCTCTTTGGACTTTGTCCTGGCGCCTTTGGCGCCAGGCTCATAAAGGAGGGTGTTTGGTGCACCTACCTGACGCAGACCATGCTGCACGAAGCCTCAAGCCAAATAAGGCTTATGAGGGACTATTTTATCAAAGGAACTATTTTACAATACTATTCTGGTTGTGGTGGATCTATTTTCTAAAATGGCTCATTTTATTCCATTGAAAGGATTACCTTCAGCTTCTGTCCTTGCTAAGGAATTCCTCGAAAATATCATCCGCTTGCATGGATTCCCGTCCATATTAGTCTCCGACCGGGGAAGCCAGTTTATTTCACATTTTTGGAAAAGGTGTTGTCAACTGGCACAAATCGACGTAAGACTCTCAACCAGCCATCACCCACAGACCGATGGTCAGACGGAGAGAACGAACCAGACCCTTGAACAATACCTACGGTGTATGTTGCACCAATCGGAGGGTAATTGGAAGGATTTGTTATGGGTGGCCGAATATGCATACAATAAATCGGTGCACTCTGGAACTGGACAAAGCCCCTTTTACACCCTATATGGACATCACCCTCGTACTTCAGACCTGGACTCTCCTCTGAGCCTTGAAATACCCGCAGTAAACCATTTGCATTCCACTATAACTCAAGCATTCAAGAATGCAACTGCCCATTTGCAACAAGCGAAAGAAAAATACAAGAAAAATGCAGATCTGCATCAGAAGGAGGCACCTTCATACCAAATAGGAGACCAAGTATGGTTGGCTACCAAACATTTATTACTCAAGGGACCTCGAACCTTTAATCCAAGGTATTTGGGCCCTTATTCGATCAAAGCTATCATTAATCCAGTGGCAGTCAAGCTCGATCTGCCAGCTAACATGCGGATTCATCCCGTTTTTCATGTGTCACTTTTGAAACCAGTGCAACCAGGAACCAGATTAATAAAGCCACCAGAACCAATTCAGATAGATGGGGAGCCTGAATTCGAGGTGAAGAACATTTTGGATTCTAAAATTTCAAAATCAAAACTTTTCTATCTAATTGATTGGAAAGGGTACGGACCTCAGGAAAGGTCTTGGGAACCCAGCGACCACGTACATGCACCTCGGCTGGTAAAAAAGTTCCATCGGGATTTCTCAAACAAACCGAAACCTCCAGACGGAAGGACCTTGGGAGGGGCCTTGGGGGGGAGTGCTGTCATGATGCCTACCCCCGGAGCACCAGGACAGGCCCAGCACCCCCGGGAGCAGGCATCATGTCCTCGGGTAAAAGCCCAGCGGCCCCTAATAGGGGCTCTTTGGACTTTGTCCTGGCGCCTTTGGCGCCAGACTCATGTTGGGCATCAGTCCTGGCGCCATAGGCGCCAGGCTCATAAAAGAGGGTGTTTGGTGCACCTACCTGACGGAGACCATGCTGCATGAAGCCTCAAGCCAAATGAGGCTTAGGAGGGACTATTTTATCAAAGGAACTATTTTACTTGGGTGGGGACCATAGAAGAATACTTACCTGGAACTTCTTCCAAGGCTATTTAAACCATGCCCGGACTGCCACACGTGCGTCGCGTTGCTCTGCTTCTAGCAGCTGAACGCTCACCGTGCCTGTTCCTGCATCTTGCCTCCAGCCACGCCCGCCTTGATCTTGGGATACCTGAAAGGAAGGAAGGGAAGAGAAAAGGTGAAAACCAAGAACTTAATCTAATTTCCTACCTGTCTCCGGAATCATCACACCAGCGATCCTGAAGATAGACATTCTTTAAAAGCATCGCGCTACTTGTAGCAGCGCCGTGCATCACTCACCTGCCTCGTGGGCTCTTCACTATCCACCGCGACCTTCTGGGCATTCCGCCACATCTCTGCACCTGCAGGGGAGAAGAAGAGACAAAAGGTGAGCAGGAGGAACAAATGAGGAAAGCCTGATTTTCCGTCACAAGACTTACCTGGCAATATTTGACGAAACCACTCCTCATTTCGGGTCGGCGCCACTTCTTGGCCTGGTACCGCACCCCGGCCCCTAAGG
This sequence comes from Ambystoma mexicanum, assembly GCF_040938575.1. NCBI lineage: Eukaryota > Metazoa > Chordata > Amphibia > Caudata > Ambystomatidae > Ambystoma > Ambystoma mexicanum. The sequence goes on from NC_090926.1 coordinate 729,778,710, forward strand.
GGAAAAAAGAAAGACATTACTAGAGGGATTCAAAGACATTTAAAGGGATCATTTTATCACAAACTCACCTGAGTTTATCTCCGGCAATATCCCTCGAAGCATCACTTCCACTCTGCACCTGAAAATAAGGACAGATCGCAGGTTAAGAAAAGCAAACAAAGAGAAGACTCTACTCTGGAACTTTTTAAACTGCATACTTACGGCATTTCGCCTTCCGAAACCAGTGAAGTAACTGGTCAAATACGCGCCCCTGCACCAGAAGTAGGATGGAGAGCTCATCCATTCAAACATTAAGGTGAGCCTTGATTGGGGATTTCGGAGGTGGTCAGAGAAGAGCAAAGGGGAGGTGGGAAGCAATCACAGTACTCTGCAGTCAGTTAATCCCCTTTCTCCACCTACAGAAAGATTTTTCTACGGGCCAGACAAGCCAGATTCGGGGGTCCAGTTCAGTCGGTGTTTCGAATCCTGCGCATCACGCTTGAAGAGGTCACAGCAATTCAGACCAGGTCAGCGCCTCCGTGGAAGCCCGGTGAGCGTTACACAAACCGCATTCATATGAATATGTACGTGAATCAAAAGTAACATTTCTACTCCTAGCGTCCCTATTTCTAGTTGTTGCAGGCTGCCTGTTCGTTGCCATGGTTTCTCCTATATGTTAAACATAAAAGGCATATTAAGCATATAGTTGCATTCATATTTGCATTTCCAACTTTGGAATGATGATCGAGAGAGAGAGAGAGAGAGAGAGAGAGAGAGAGAGAGAGCACCATTATGGTGCAGAGGAGACATTGAGAATAAGGAGGTTGAGTGTCAAAGAGAAAGAGAGAAAAACGGAGAGAAATAGGTCATTTTCATTCAATACTGTTTTACTTCTTGCTGTAAACATTGTTATAATACATTTGTCATTCAGTAAACTCTGCATGTTTATGTGCGTACGTTTTTTTTTTTTAACACAGTTACTGCTCTATCGATTCGCATTTCCTCAAAGTTCTGCCCCATAAAGAATAGAGGTGACTACATGTTTTTATACAATTTTATAGTTGGAGCAATAGCTCCCCTTCCATGTTGAATGAAGAACCCCAGTACAGCACCACTATATTTGGGCAGTGTAGCACAAGATTTATTTAGCTGCAATGTACAAAACCCACTCTCGTCAAACCTAGTCCCTAAGTAATCATAAAACTGGACCTGTTCAAGTCTATAGTTATCTAGTCAGGTAAAGCAAGGCTGGGGCATATGGTATTGCGCCAAACTATCAGCCTTTTTGAAAAGATTGCAAATTTCAAATGGTTGGGTGATGAAAAGAAAACTGAATTGAACCTCTTGGGTGTATCATCCATTGGTGTGTCTTCAAAAGCGAGGAAACAGATAAAGCACCGTTTTTTCAGTTACAAAAAATGTTTAAAGTTGGCAAAGTATTTTGAAGGTCTGAGGCCCGGACCAGAGGGACCTAATTTGAACATTGTGCTACTGCTTGTTCGGGATGGTCTTGATAACGCTCTTTACATCCTTCCCCACTAGGTTCGTAAAGATATCTAGTTTGTTTGGTGCATTCTGGTTTCCAACTGCCCTCATAAATTCTTTGAACTCGTCCATCCATTCTTGCCACCTTTGGCCTTGATTCTCCTGGGGTTCTAGTAGGAATGGGTTTGGGCGGCGTAGGAATGACACAGGGTTTGTGGGGGTGAATCCTGGAGCAGCGGGTGTGGTATTGTCCGCCACAGCATCTCCTTGTTGCGACATGTTTGGTGGTGTGTGGCTCGGGTGGTGGTGTAGCCACTAGTAATCCTGTGGTGAGGTAACACGCATATCTGCCTCTTTCTTTCCTTTCCACCTGTGTAGGTTATTCCTGGTGACACCTTGCTTGGGTTCACATGCACTAATGTATGCAGTGTCTAAGAGATTTGTGGCTTTCGCTCAGTGTTTTTTTTTATTTTTTATAGCAGGTCGGGGTCCTCGCTTTCGAGTGGCTTATGCAGGAGGCATGTGGTGGGTGCCGTCCTGTGGTTGTGGATCCTCGCTTTCAAGTGGTCTCAGCTGTGCTTTCCCTTGTGTGTGTTTATTCCTATTATCCTCCGCACGTGCCCCCTCTGTACGATCGTCTCAGCTGCACTTTCCTTTTTATGCGTGTATTTGTATTGTCCACCGCACGTACCTCCTCTGTGTGATCTCGCTCGTCTGCTCTTGGCTGGGCCTCCTTCCCGCGTTCGTTCCGCTGGACGTGTGGCGCTTCCTTGGCTCCTCGCTCGCCGGGTCTCCTCTGGGTCTCCTTCCCTTCTCCGGGTGGTGGGCGGTGCTCCCTCTGCTCCCGTTGGACCGCTGCCACTCGCTGTGCTGGACCTCCTCACCAGCACGGCGATGCCTCCGTGTTCCTTCTTCGGTCACGCTGCCTGTCGACGCCGGACCTCCTCACCGGTGTAGGCAGCCATACATCTCCTGCTCGGGTCTCCTCCCCTTCACCTTCGTTCATCCGCCGGCACCAGCGCTGCGTTCCTCCTTCTCTGCAGCGGCTTCGCGGCTTCCTTGGGTCGCGTGGGCAACCTCCGCTCGTCGCCAGTTGTTACGATGTACCACGGCCCTTAAATAATGCACAGACACTGTGGCACGTCTTAACCTTCACTTTATTAACTCCAAGCTGCCAACTCTCCCTTTCCTGCATCCCCTCCTCCCCGTCCCGCCCCCTTCCCTCCTTTTACTTTCACTTCTGCCTTATAGGGCCCGTGTCCTTTTCTGCCGTAACACTGCTTAAAAAGACAGACTTACGATGAATGTAGGTGAAAATAAAAGCTAAACAAAGCGAACTGTGTTACTGGGGCACATGTGAACCTGACTGAGGGATGCCTGCGAAATAATAGTGATGATAGAACTATGTGAAGCCTGACTTGGGGCTAAAAGAAAACCTGACTGGGGGCTTGAGAGAAAGTCTGACTGGGGGCTGGAAGACCCAGGGAAGTGAATCCTGCATACCGTTAAACCACCTATAAATATTGTGATGACAAGGTTGAACCCAAATGAAGGATGCCATGGTGAGTGGTTGGTCTGAACCTGACGGAGGGAGGTTGGTGATTGACAAAGGATCGGAGCCCGCTGAGGGGGATCCAAGGGTGACAAGTATTCACCCCGCATAAGGATTACCAGGATAAACCTTTGTTTGTTGTTTTGGCGTATCAGGCCCTCTGAAGCAAGAGACCTTGCATGAGAAGAGACTTAAGCACATAAGGCCCTGATACTGGAAAAGGAACTATAACCTTGTGCTGGAGACGCCCAGGAGTGTGCTGTGCTCGAGAGTCCCACCTTGTCCCAATGAAAAAAAACGTGGGAAGGGAGATCCCGGCTATAACATTCTCACTTATCATTTTGTGAACACTTCTTTCTTTTCTTGTGAACATTATCCCACACTCTTTTGCAGTGTGGCAGTAAGGAATGGCAATCGTTTTCTTTTTTAGTATAGGCCCTTTTTATTTGATTAGATGCCACTAGGACTGTATTATTATTATTTAATGGTCGTAGCTTGCTCCCATCTTAGTGTTAGGTGTATTTTAGGAGTTTATCTCACCCATTTTACAGTTTAATAAACTCCCTTGAATTGTGATCACTTGTGTCTGTCTTACTTTGATGACATGCCTTCTTTACAACAGTGCCAATGTAGCTGTAAACCCTTGTGGGTTAGTAGACAAACAATACAGCATCATCCACAAAGAAAAGCACAGGGAATTTCTCAGTCTCCATTCTAGGGGGGGGTCAAGACATCCTTCAAGCAAGGCCTTGGTAAGCCCTTCGATAAAGATACAAAATAAGAGCGGGGCGAGCATGCACCCCTGCCTTACCCCCTTGGTGACATTAAATCTGGGTGTGATCTTGCGGTATCTAGTCTTTCCATCTTAACATATCCATCGAAAATATAGGCATCGAATGCAAATATGTGTAGGGTAAAGGGTTCATTTTCGTTTGGGTGGGTTTTTAAGGGTAAAAAGCAAGGGTTTGCAGGGGAGCCCACGCCCCAAAAAAATACAAAAAAATGCATTTGGTGAAAATATTTTCAATGGATAGGTTTCAATGCAAAAAACTTGCATTGGAAAGTTTTCATTGGAAAGACCATAAACCTGATATCGCCTGCCAGCCCACAATGTTTTTGTATACTGGTTGAATGGGTGACATAAGGCTATATGGGATGTTTCTTTTGGCTAAAACCTGTCAAAGCGGGTACCAACGTGCACAGTCAAAGGCTGTTTTAGGGTGGACAAATAATTTTACTTTACATAAAACAGTGTACTTCTAAAACAGAGTATAATTTAACTTTACATAAAATAATGTACTTCTGGATTATCATGAAAGGGCAAAATGTTTGGAAGCCCGCTTGTAGGGGGCTAATATTGTTATTATCTGCTACCCATGCCTGCACATGTTTTAAAATGACTTTTGCGAAGAGTCTACCAGAACTACCTAGAAGAGAAATTGGCCTATAATCTGCCGGCTGTTCACTCTCTCCCTTTTTATATATAGGCACAATTTCTGCATGCCTCCACGACTCTGTTTGAGTCTATGCATGCCGAGAATAGTTTCCACAATACTGGTCCCCAGATGGATGGTTCGTCCTTGAACAAATCTTTGAGCACCCGATCTGGGCCTGAATCCTTCCCTACCTTCTGCGATCTAATAGCAGTTTGCCTAACTGACCTACATTCCTCATCGTACCAGTCTGACCTAACAACGACACGTGGCTTGACAATACAACTAGCAAGTGTAACATTTCGGTGAATTGCAGCAACTTCTTTCCCAAACTCATCTAAAATCACATGGGGCCTCATTACGAGGAAGGCGGTAGAGGGTTAACAGCACCGGTAGAGCTGCAAGCCCCATTAACACTCTACCGCATCATTACGAGGTCTGCTTGCGGGACCCGCTAAGGACGTCTGGGAAAACCAGGGGTCCTTAGCGGCACCCGCGAGCAGACCAGGATGCTAACAACGGGCCCGTCATTAACAGGCCCGTTGTTAGCATCCTCCGCATTCCCATTAAGCCCTATGGGGGCTCAAATGGGATTGGGGATGTACCGGGTCCGGGTTCCTTGAATGGGGAAATACCGAGCCCTCCAACGTCGGAATGGCCCGGTATTTCCCCATTCCAGGAACCCGTACCTGGTACCCGGTATGTGGGTAGCCATGCCGCCACCAAAGGCGGCATGGCTACCTCCATACTCGTAATGAGGCCCATGGTCTTGGTTTACTTCACTACAGATCAATTCAATTTGTGGCAAGACAACATCATAGAGTCCTGGTTTGGCATCCCTCTGCATTATAGTATCCCACTTCACTGCTTTACCCGCATGTTCAGCAACCTTTAATACCTACTTTGTCGTACTTGGTTGGTTAGGTACTAACCCACTACTATTCAGGAGAAATGTAGTGGACAAAGGCCTATGATCACTGTCACGTTTATCCAAGACCATAAAACTAGTCTTCCAATCACTAACAGTGAATAAAACATTATCAATTAGGGAGTAGCCACAAGGCCCATGAAAAGTCCTGGAAGCTGGCTGGACATTACCAAATCCCCCATTAAAGGCTCTCAGATCAAGTGAATATAAAATACGGCAGTTTCAATGGCGAGGCTTGAACCCTTTTTGGATGGTCAGCAATCAAAGGCAAAATATCCCAGGCTGTTTCCTGCTCCTCCCAGATACCCTCTATGTCCGGGAGAGGTTCTATTGGGAAATTGAAGTCACCTGCAACAATGAAATGGATCCAATTTGGGTCCTGCCCTTTGCAACAATCAACCAAATCTGAGATCTTATTAACAATGGACATAGGGTTCAACCCATTGCATATGTTGAACATCGGATAGCATCCAGTGTCCATCGGGGGCATATGGTATCAAGTGATGGAGGTCATCCAAGTCGGTTGCCCTAGGCTCTATACACCAGTTCAAAAGTGGGTCGACCCAAATCCGTAACCCACCACTTGGGCGGCCTCTATTTCCCTTAGAGGTTGGTATATTGAACAACTGGAAACCCTGCTTGTCAATCCTTTCTCTTGGCCAGGTTTCCTGGAAAAGGATAAGTTGGTTCCCTCGAATAAAATCTCCCCATTCAGGAATTTACAGATGTTTAGAGATTTCTGCAATGTTCCATGATAGCATTTTGCAGGATGCAGCCTGAGTAACCGCATGGCCACCCAGAACAAGTCAGTCCGCTTCCTCAAGCTCTCGCACAGAGTTTCACTGAGTCTGATTAATGTTCGAGTTCACCGAAAATGCAGTAGACTCAGAGCTACCCATCACACCACCCTCTATCTCTCCCTCCTGTAGTTTTGCATAGGCCCTAAGACTAATTGATGAACCCGGAGGCGGATATGTTTAATAATCCATTGCCAACAAGACTTCCACCAACTCCTTATTGACCAAGAAAATTTGAATGCAATCAGTCAGCTCACCAGGCATCCTCATATAGGTACTATTAACAATGTCTTCCCTAATGGTTGATACGCACCCCTTGACATGCCTTAACCAATGAATACTTTTTTTTTGGTGGGGATGCTTGGGTCTCAAATGTGCGTTTGGAGCCTAAGAACGACAAACATTGTCACAAATGGTTAGGGGTCCCTCATAGGCCTCTATTTGTTTTCTGTAGCAATTCCCCTGATGCTTTGGTCAGTCAGCACTATCCTGCAACAACAACGTACTGTTGTTGCAGGAAAGTGCACTATTTCCAGCACTTTCGACAGCAGATCCCCTTGGCTACCAAAGCAACAGGTTCACATTAGGAGTTGCGTCTATTAATTAGCCGATTAAAAACATAAAATGATCATATGAAATAATAGTGCTGTAAATAGTAGGTGCTCATTGGCAATGCTGATGCAAGACACCAATTCAGCTGCAGCATGCTATGGGTTTATTCTTGAAGGCATGGATTAACTCTTTGGAGGGCAGCAATTCCTGTCTGTTTGGGATGCAACACAAATGCAGAGAACCCCTGATAGTTGCAATGAGATAGGGGCAGAAGATCAGCGTCTGGAGACGCTATCGCTGGGGGGTACTAGAGAGCAGGAGGCAGAGGTGAAGAGAGTAATGCTATCAAGTGATTGGCAGAGTTACTCTGCTGGAGTCACTACAAAGAGCCATGCATCACCTTATAAATTACAGTCACTATTGCGGCATACTGAAAAGAAAATACAATTAAGAGATTGGCAGAGGTTACTGCACAGGACCCAATAGAAACAACATACCGCTACACAAAGAAATATTAATAATGGTCAAAGAGACAGTGCTACACAAAATCAAAGCAAAAGTGCATTGTCTTCTCTGTGACCTGAAATTTGAAAGCCAGAACGTGACCAATGGTGGAATTTGTGTACCTGAGTGTGCCTGTTCCCCTACGTACTTTTGCAATCCTAGAGGGATCGAACTAGGAACAGGATACATGAACGAGTTAAGCCTCAGCCTCAACCAATCCACGTAGGCTACCTATGCCCTACATCACTGTCGCGCATTGAAACACTGGTGTGTAGGTGCGTTATAAATGCCATAAAATGAAAAACAACTATGAAAGTAAGTTGCCAACCATGCAAGTATTCGCCAGTGAACCCAGCCTCCATAATAGCGCGTCAGATGCTGCTCTGCCGCCCTTGATGCACAGTTATCATCAAGGACTGAAATCAAGAGTGTGGCAGAGTTACTGTGGATGAATCCTAGCACATAGTGACATGCCCTGCATTGCTTTGCTTAGTTTTATTATGTTTGTAAAGTATAAACGACGCCCCCAAAGGGCGAAAGGACGTCAATTCAAGCTGAGTAACACACGTTGGCCCTCGTTCCGAGTTTGGCTGTAATTCAGCAGTAAATCCACCGAATTACTGCCAAAATCAGTTACTGTTACTGCCAATTGGTCCCATGGGCTTAACACAGGATTCTGAGTGGTGGTCGCTGGTGTTAGTCCCCATTCTTGGAGTCCAACAGTAATTCTGCTGATTTTTGGCATTAAAGATTAAAGCAGAGGATTTAGCTCCAGCATGATGCTGTAGGTAAATCCTCACCTTCAAGGCCACACTTGTAGTTTGGCGGTGTGGTAAATGCAGTGATAATTCCGCTGCCGCCAATAAAGTGACAGTAATGGAATTACTGCCACTTTTTTACCGCACACCAAGCTTGCAATGAGGCCCATAATGTATGGGTTTGTACTTTATTTGAACTAGAAATAAGGATATTTTCAGGAGTTACTGAGTTTTAGATGTTGTCTACCTTCCTAAGAAATGCTGGAATTGAATTCCAAAAGGAGGCAGCTTGAAATGAAAAGGTGTGCTTGCCCTACTTTGCATGCAGATATATGGGTTAAATTAACAAATTGAGGTTTGCAGATTTTAGAGAGCGAGAAGGATGTGTGTGATGAATTCATCGCTTAGAAACCTGTGATTGCAACAAAAAACCATGAATTTCACAGGTTCAGTTACTAGTGCACTTATCAAAGAGCAAAGGTTGTTGGGGCTTGCCTCGGAATTTTGAGCAAAGTTCGGGAAAGAGCAGTTTAATGAATGAAGTGAAAAAAATGAAGACTTTTTTAATCTGATCAATTGGCTAAAACATGATTCAACTGTATTATTTATTTGTGGGGCTTTTGTCAGATGACTGTCTGTGATCACTCCTACATAGTGCACTTTATTGATGGGCAGTGGACACAGGCAAAGAGCTGAAGGCCCAAAAGGAGAATTCCAGAGACTTCCAGAGTTGGGGCTGCAGGGAAAAATCTTGCTTTTATTGCATTGAGCTACAATCTGTTGTTATCCATCCACTGACACCAAACATTCCCAGAGAGAATGTTTAATTGGTGATGGAAAGCCCAGCAAATGCAACACCATATGTGCTTCATCATTGTAATGGCAGAATTTCATGTGAAAAGAATAGACCAATTTAGCCAGTGGTTGGAGGAAGAGATTGGAAAGGAGCTGGGAGATTACCGCTCCCTGTGGGACTTCACATGCAATATAAGTGCAAGGGTATTCAAAACTATCAATCACTACAAACTGAGGTCTGTTAGAGAGCGAATCTCTGACCCAATTGAGCATCATGCCCAAGAGAGGCAAATGCTGGTGTCTTCCAAGGAGGATGGAATCGTAGACAGTGTGGAAGGTGATTCATAGATCCAGCAGAACCACCACTTCACCACCATCCTCCTAATGTTGCTGTTCATAGAAACCACCATTAATTCAGTGCTGAATCCAGAACTACATCTAGCCTGCTCATTATCAAGAACGCTGGCTGCTTCTACCTGGCTAAATAGTTGAATTGATCACATGGTCTTCGGCATTTGGGTGGAAATTGGCTGAATAGGCTGCAGTTGCTTCTTTTGTTCAGTAAGGGAAGGACTATAGCATTTTTAAGAATGTACAGGTTGCTACCAGACTTGAGAGACTTATGTATTACGTTTTTAACACATTTTATAATTAAAGGAAGATTAGTTAGGAATTTTTTTTGAACAAATGTCTCTAAGTGAACTGGATGCTTTTTCCAAGTTCTTTGCATTCAACACTGTTAATAGGAAAACAAGATATCGTATTTTGCCAGTTACGGGAATGGGTCCCAACTTACAATTACGGTTCAGATAGTATGGTGTTTAGTTTGTAAGAGAAGAAATTGGCAACCTCATTGCACAGTTCTTAGCTGGATTTCATCTCAAAGTCAGTGGATTTAGTTGATTCAATTTTGTCAAGATCTTTAATAAATTCGCTAGAGATATTATCAGAGGAAAATGTATTTTGGCCTCCAAGATATTTTATTTCTTTGCTCCTGAATCACATAATCAATGACTGATAAAAATCCACTTAGGCTCCTCTTTGCAAACTAGTTGTCATTCTACTTGTAGTTTCTTTAAGGTAACATGGTTCATTAAGTGTTGCTGTTTATATATTAACTAGCTAATGTAGCAAAATGTGTTAGTTACTATATAGCAAAATGTGCTGCTAAACGTAGCCTTGTTTACAAGACCAGAGGATTACCCTGAGTTATCTGGCATAGATATCAGCACTTATCAGGATTAAAGTAGCAACCTAGTTAGCTTGGAAATCGTAAAAAAAAGTCTGAGTTATAGCTGAGTGGTGTCTTAACCATATCATCCCCAGGGGGAGGGGCTCAACTAATCCGATGGCTATGTGGACAGAATCTACCAGTGACCGCCTGCATTCTCCAAGCTACTGGATAACCTGCTGTGGAAGTCCTCATTGTTGTGATTTCAAGCACCCGCTCACTCCACACCTCTGTTCCTTCCCCCAAGCCCAGACTTTTTCATGCAACCCCTCTCACTTCTCCACCCACCCCCACTTACTGCTCTTCCATTCTTGGCCTGCATCATCTTTGCCACTGCCCACCATGGAAATAGAAAAGGGACCATGTGTATAGCAATCTTTGTTTTTCCCATGGGAAATTGGACACATGCTATTATCGAGGAGCTCCACCAACTTTAAAAAAAGGTTTAATCTATTAGCAGCCCGCCGGCAACTCCAGGGTGCTAATAGTGATAAGTACTGCTATAGTGGGTGTGCGTGCAAGTAACGGCTTTGAGCTCTTGTGAGACCCTCACTGCACCGGGCCTACCTAGTTCAGGCTGACAGATGATTAGTGACATTTCTTACCCCCCCCCAGACTTATAATTATCGCTATAATAATATCGCAAGAGGCTTTATTTGATCATTTGCATTTACCATATAGCATCCATATGTTGCCATGCAGAGCAGCAGACATTTTAGAAATGTAAAGGTTAACTCTGCCCATTCTGGACTGGCGGATGTGGACTTATAATGTAAAATGTAACATGTGTAAATTGTCATAATTAATCTATGTCTCAGTGCTGCACAATATGTCAAGCTTAATCTTGACTATTAAGTCTCTCACATACTCTATATTCTTAAGAATGCAATGTACATTAAGTAGCTATGATCGGGATGTGTTGGAGGAATGAGTAAGTAGGGAACTAGCCAAGCCTCTTCAGATAAAATATTAATTAGGTTAAGATAAGGAAGGTGATTTTTGGACAAGAACCCAAAGATCATTTGGTGATTAACGTCTCTTGCCTAATTTGATTAAGGTGTAGGATGATTAGCGTGGCTCAGTACTCTTCTCAGGCTGGGCAGGATTTCAGATGAGTTTAGCTCAGTTGCAACTCCAGTGCAAGACCGTGGGCCTGCTGTCACCTGAGACATCCTCCTACACGGATTGACGAACAGGATTGCATCTCGTGATAGCAGCTAAATCACCAGAGGTGTCAAGGAATTGTTCCCACTACATTAACTCGCTGACCCTAAAGAGCCACGCCAAACCTTGTTAATAGTTCAGCAGAGCGTGGCAGTGAATAGTTGTAGCCCACCTGGCACAACCCATTTTCAAAATAAAGAAAGAGAGAAAAGACTCAGATGCCCAGGAAATCTCCCAGAGCCTCATCTAGTTAGGCTTGTACATGCTTCATAACGATAACATGGGTAGTGTAGAACAATGACCAGTCCATTTTGTGGAAAACGGAGCAGCCTTGTGAAATGGGTTCAAACCTCAAGAACGCTCACCGTGGCACTTATTTTTGCAATCAGACATAAGCACTGTTAGTGCACCTTTGGGTGAATAAAATGACCCTGCCAAACCTGTCTATGAGAACATTCTCCTCACCTAAATGAAAATCTGACGGAGTGTTGCTTTAATCACGGTCCAGTTGAAAAACAGTTACTCTCATCTCTGCTGCAATTCTCTGAGGATGTTGGATTGTCTTCAGTAGGGTTACTGCTTGGGGCTCTCTGAGTCTTCCCCTTGAACTCAGTTTACAGATGTGAGAGTTTTTTGAGAGCTCTTGGACAGCATGCCTGTGGTGGAATGAAAAGCTACTAGAGACCTAAAAAGCACTGAAGCACCCATGCCTATGAGTAGATCTCCTTTCCCCTCTTGGGACCTCCAGGGCAGCTTGATCCCATGAGTCCTTATATGTTTCCTTGAAGGTGCACTTGGATATGATACATTTTCAAGTGGGCATCATCTTAGAAGACCAAGTAAAATAGGGCGATTGCATGCAGGGACAACTTCCTTTGATTTCTCCTTGGGGGTCTAGTTCTTTCACCTTCTCCCTCCTTTCGCCCCAAATTTCCATTTCAATTCTGACATTGTTCTCACTGACATAGCAGGCCCCCTGCCGCTCCATGACCCTGTATAGGGGGGCAGAATTATTTATTTTGTGATGTGAGATGGAGGCGCTCCAGTTCCACTGTCCATGTTAGGAACTACGAAGCTCAGGGTGCTACTGCAACATTTACAATGGGAATCCATGATGAAGCATTATATGTGTTATTATGTGGCTAGACTGGCATTTTGGTGCAGCCAGTCTACCCATTTATCACGATGTCATGACATTGGTCACTGGGCATCTATGATAATGTAAGCATTATAAGTGTTTTTACGTGGCTAGCCTGGCATTTTGGTGCAGCCAGTCTACCCATTTCTCCCTGACATTTTTCACTGGGCATCTATGATAAAGCAAGCATGATAAATCTAACTACATGGCTAGACAGACATTTTGGTGCAGCCAGTCCAGCCATTTCTTACTATGTCATGACATTTTTCACTGGGCATCTATGATAAAGCAAGCATGATAAATCTAACTACATGGCTAGACAGACATTTTGGTGCAGCCAGTCCAGCCATTTCTTACTATGTCATGACATTTTTCACTTGGCATCTATGAGAAAGCAAGCATGATGAGTGTTGTTACATGGCTACAGTGGCTTTGTTGTGCTCCAAGTCTAGCTATTTCTTGCTTTGGCATGGCATTCTTTTCAGGGCATCAAAGGCAAAGCAAACATGATAATTGTTATTAAATGTCTAGCCTGGCCTACAATGTGCATCCAATTTGGAAATGTGTTCTTATTGTGACTTAGCATTTTTTAATGGCAAAGCCAACAGGAGTATGTCCTTACATGGATATACTGCCATATATTGGCAGAGCCAGTGTGGGCATGTTTTCTTATAGTATCTTACTGGCATTATGTGCGAAGCAAACAAGAGTATGTTCTTATATTGGAATGCTGGCATATATTGGTGTAGCCAGCTTTGAAATTGTTGGGATGGTCGATGTTGGTTTCAATGCAGAAAAGAGTTTTGCATTGCACGCATCATATTGATTACTGGGGTAGATGCGATGTTAGCCCGATGTTCCAATTTGGTACGTATCTAGTGTAGTTAATGAGAATGGAATGAGTTACTGTTAGTATTATTTTGTGTATAGTTGATACATTTTAGATTTTGCATATGTGTAGCAATATATTGACAATCATGCAGCTACAGTGTGATAGTTGTGTGGCGTGCAACGTAGCACCTAAAGGTGGGAAGTGAGGAGCTTTATTTGTGCACACGAGAAGAGAGTTTCACGGATGTGGAAACCACAGTGAGGGGATGCGGTAGTCTTGAACACATGTACACAAACATATACATACTATACATACAGGGTTTCAGGGAAATGTGTTTGGGACATTTGGGGAACAGGGAGTACCTGCTGAATACACGGAAGGTTGAATACCGCACGTCCCTCATAGCTTGGGGTTTTGTGTATGCCGCAGAAGCCTGGATTGGAGAAATAAACTTTGTTTGACCTGGAGAGATGGTTGACTGATATCGAATGATGGGGGGAGGCAGCTAACTGCAATCGACCCGCTGCAGTAATATCAAATGGTCAGTCACAGCCAGTACAAAATTAAGTGCTAGTGGGTCATACATTTACGACTTAATGCTTTGTGGATAAGAGATGTAATCTTCCTGAGAACACGTGAGCTTGTTATTCATTGACCAGGGAAGTCTGGCCACATGGCAGGAACGACTTGAGGCCAGTTAATAAACCAGGTGCAAGAGGTGCTTATGGGCAGAAGTGGCAAATGGTTTGTGGGTTTCAATTAGGTTCTCTGGAAGATGTGCTGGAGGCCATGTGGGCGGAAATGGCAGTTGCAATGGATTAGTGTGGAATGAGAAATACCAGAGATGCCAGCAAGCATGGCTATATAAGATGTTTATTGCTGGTTCAAAGGAAACTTGTTATTATTTCTCCTTCCTTATATTGATGACATGTTCCTTTAAAAGCCATGTGCATCACACACTGGGATAGAGGTCCCTGACCAGATGGAACTTGTAATAAATTAGGATTGCTGTAAGTGAATATGTAATCATGTGATGATGTCACGCCCAACAATGTAAAGAGCCCAAAAGGGGTTGTACTTGTAAATAGGAATGTTTGTTGAAGGGGATGGTGTTAAGGTGAATGTGTCCAATAAGAGCATGGGAATTTACGGGGATTAGATTTCCTTGTAAAGGGATAGCCAATCATATTTGGGGGGATGACTTTGTAACAGTATATGAGGGATTGTCTTAAAAGTTGCAACAATGGATATAACAATGTATATAAGGTGTAACATTGATGTGGTTTGATGAGAATTAGTTTAGTTGAATCTCCTAGGAGTCGTCTAGCCCCTCCCAGCCATTTCTATACAATAAACTTGATTCACAGACAAAACCGCAATCACTATTTGGGGTTAAGAAATCTGAGGTCTACCCTGACATTTGGTGACCTGGATGTGATCTTCAGGCTTTCTAAGATGCTAGCAGTTTCCTGTACGCACAAATCAGCTGTGGTGCTTCTATTGTGCACGTTAAAAGGAGAGGTGTACAGGCGCCTTATTGGTTTAAGGGCTGTCTGGCCCCTAAAATGTGGTGCTGCGGCCCAGCTGAGCAGGGCGTTTTAAAGGCATGTTCAGAGGAATTTACTTTATATGCGGGTGAAAAAATTGGGTTGGTTGAAAGGTGTGAGTGGTTTTTGTAAGAGCGGATGAATTGTTATGTGTTTCTTTTATATATTTTTACCTTGTTTATTATTTTATTTTCTTGGTTAGTCGAAGTAGTGATGGATATCTTTCTGTAGTCGGAAAAAGACATTGTTGTCGAAAATGTTGTAGAAGTGATGAAGAGAATGTAAAGATGATTTTGGCCATAGCATAATGTTTTTGATAATCTGCTGTCTTCTGTATAAGAGTGGAAAGTATAATTAAAAGTGAATAGTTAGTGTGGTGATTGTGGTAAAAAGTAAATAATTCATTTATTTATTGTTGTTTTCAGTTAATAAAAACCTTTACAACAAAGTACATTCATAAAATATTAATCTTGCTTAATATTTCCATAACAATTAATTCTTTCACATTCAAATATACAGTGTACAGTCATCCATATTTCATTACACATTCAGTGATATGACTAAAAACAAACTAATATATCATGCTAATTATTAGCTCATTTTAAGATTGAATTTTCTAACTCATTCCAACACAAACTACATACCTCAAACTCACATTACTATGTCAAAATCACAAGTCTTTGACCCAATGATGTTGCCATAAGATCACAAGGCATTTCCGATGATATTAAGAAAAGGTAATGCTATCTGCCATACATTATAAAGAGCAATCATCATTGCTTGTGAAGATGTATTTAAGCAATATTTCCAAAAGTGTACAGAGGCGATAGCGTCAAACCGATGGTAATATTGACTATACAAAGAACAGTAAACTACCTCCATTTTGGGACATGCAGTAAGAATGTGTTGTACGGTTTCCAAATTTGACCCTATCTCACAA
The DNA here is from genome assembly GCF_040938575.1 of Ambystoma mexicanum. NCBI lineage: Eukaryota > Metazoa > Chordata > Amphibia > Caudata > Ambystomatidae > Ambystoma > Ambystoma mexicanum. Next base: position 729,794,345 of record NC_090926.1, read on the forward strand.
ATTCTACAATTACGTTGATCAGGGGCCATTTTCCAGCTTACTCCATGAATGGCTCTAACCGGTAATTGGTTAAGGCGCGACATTAAATGAAACCTGCGTACTTTAGGGCAAGGGCTTCTTATTAGATGCAATTGAAGAGAAAGATACTTGTAGTCGATTCCTGCTAGATGTTGAGATTTATGTAATAAACTTAATCGGCTAAAATTATCTTCCCAATCTTTTAGCTTAGCTTTATTTTTAAATACTTGTTTTATGATCTCGTAGTCCGTACAGATGGAACGTTTAAATTACCAATTTAATGACCAATTCAATGACCAATTCAACTTATTGTAGTAAGACAAACAGCTGGTAACATAAGATGAGACTGTTTTTTTTACTGGATTCCAATGGATCGACATGCTTTCTTATCATAAAAAGCAGTTCACTCTTAGGGTGACACAGAGCTTTTAAAGGAAGAAGGGCGCAACAGTATTGTATCAATGCTCTAAGAGAAGTCAAACTGAATTCAGCTCTTATATAGTTGATTGGACATGAAGGTGGAAGACACAACACGGTCCGCCAAAAATATCCCTCTACCTTATCTAGCCATAGAAGACAACCCATGGTAGCTGCTTCTAGGCCATAGGACAGTAAATAAGTGAATAAGACAAGTGACTGTGGCTTTTTGGGTTTGAAATTTTGTGCCGCAGCTTTGGTTTTTGTGTTTAGATTGTGGATTTCTGGAATAAGATTGTTAGAGTTAAGCTGGTTTGGAGTATGGAGACTCCACTTGATCACTTGTTTCCGGTGCTTACATGGTATAGGGTGAACATTTTGAAGTAACAACCGCAATTGGGTGGGAGAAATCAAAGGTAAAATGTTTAATTTTTGGCCTGAAGAGGAGACATATGATAAGGGAATGTTGGAAAACATGTATACGTTTTTAGTTACTAGATACAAGGGATTAAAGTTAGAGAAACTTCAAAATATTTTAGAATTATGGAGAGTAAAATGGGCCGCGAAAAGCGGGTGCAGATATTCCCTCCACCCACCACCTTATGGGTGCTATCCTTTGTCACCTGCAGAATGGTATATTAACCTTGAGTTCAAACCCGCATCATCCCATCAGCCACTCCAGTTATTGTGAGACTGAGACGGGTAATCCCTCCTTCCGCTAGGGTCTCTGAAAGCTGGGATACTGAGGAAACTGGAAGGGTAACTGCTTCAATGGTGAAGCCAACAAAGTGATTGAGAATGGGGGACGAAAGAAGAATAACGCCTCTGACCACTAGGTTAGCAGAGGAATTAAGGATGGAGGAGCCAGAGATAGTAACATGTGTGGTAAAGCAAAAACATTAGTTTACTGTTGAATCTATAGAGTAACACGATAGGGTAACAAGGGTATGTAAAGACCTTGGGGTCGATTGACCTCACATCTCATTAGACTTAAATATTGGTATATAGTGCCAAAATTGTTACAGATGATCTTAGGATGTCCCACAGGGTATGGTTTGTCATTATTCACAGAGGCATATAAAATGGAAAATCTAGGTAGTGTATTTGCTCACCCTCTGAGAAGCAATGGTGTAACTTTAAAGCATTCATGCAGCCACCATACAGCGCATCTCAGGGGTTTATGGGGTCAGGCAGATTCATCTCTTTAAGAAAACAGCACATATCAGGATTGTTCTGCTCCATCCTGCGCCACTCATGTGCCCAGATAGTGACGACGCACACACCACGACTGGCTTGAAAAGTCTGTTTCAACATAGTGCATCTATACAACTGTTCATAAATAGGGCCTGTCAATGTGTTAAAACCCCCACCAGGGTAACAATCGGGACATACATGATAAAAACAGTGGTTTCATTCATAGGCTGTTTCCATCCCTTGAACCACTGCATAGCCGTCCAACCAATATCATCCATAGTATTTCTCACTCCTGCCAGTTAGGGCGCGTTCTAGCCAGTGTGATATTTTGAAAAGGGTCGACGTATGACGATATGTGTAATTTATCCTTTATCGGTGTTTATCAACGAGTCATTTGAATGATCCCATCCCTGAACAAATTACATGCCGTTCCTAAATGTTGACATCTACTTGACAGTAGACCCGTAACTCTTAGTGAAAGTCAAACACGACATGTTTAGTCACCTTGTACCATTTCATGAACTGAGCTTTCTCGCGAGGCATCATGTATTGAATGCCACATTGATACGGGGGTGGAATCAAGCCAGTGTAGTTTTGGTTAGGAACCGTGTTGAAAAGATGTGGAAAGAATCCCTTTGAACCAGGAAAACTAAAAGCTTTTGGGAGCTTGCTGAGTTTCATGGGTAAAAAGGTCAAGGTATCAATAAAGTGTATTTGTAGAGGTAACACAAAGCTGACCATAAGCTTAGCACCCTGGGTGATACGTTTCACTTGAATGTTTTCCTGAACCAACTGTTGCATTATAAAATACCCATCATATACTTTGGAATTATGAACTAAACAGGTGTAGCACATGAATTTACGTGTAATAAAAGTGCTAACAAAGGCAGCCACACACAAGTCTTCTGTTTATTCCCAACAGCTTTCCCCTGTTAGATGTCTGGTATAGATTTAGTTGGGTTGTTGGGTTACAGTCTCTTGGTGGGCCTCCATGTCATACACTATGCAGTTCTCGGTTTTATTTTGAGGTCGGCCGGGTGTTATGTTACACAAGTGTTCATCCATGTTGACAACTGAAACCTAGCACACTCCACAGATTATTCCATTACAGTTGTCATGATTCCTGCCCCTCATGTCCCCAGCCCTCCAAGATGTCAGGCTGGAGCCAGGCCACGATCACCTACATGGCCCTCAAGGGCCTCTCCATCTCTCCAAAGACCCACTTGGAGTCAGACTTGGCGCTTGTGGCACCAGACTCACTCACTACCATAGGATAACATTGGGGATTGGACTTGTAGTGCATTGATGGGGACAAGATGGATGCCCCAACATATTTCGGTTCCCAGAACTGCATGTGCAGTCTAGTCTTTTGGGTGTGGTTCAGCCCAGAGACACCTGAGATACCCAGAGACTATTTAAGCTGCACCCAGGCTGAGAAACATGCTTTGTGTTTTCTGCACCTGCAGTGTGACACTCACCGTGTTCGGATCGGTATCCAGTAGGCCTGCATCTTTCTTCTGTGCTCAGCTCCTGCAAGAACAAGAACACCGTTAGGAACAGCCTTACCTTGCGGTGCTTCTGCCCATCATTCATCGCTCCTTCTGTTCTGCGGGCATCTTCGGCGGTGTCAGTCCCATCCGCTTCCTAAGGAAAAGGGAAAAGAACAGAAAAAAGGCATTAGTAAGCATTCAGCAAATCTTCGCTTATTTTTAAAGACTGTACGAGCTTCAAACGCTTACCTGAATCCCAGCCGCTCTGGGGGAACTCTGTCTCCGGAACTTCTCATCCATCTGCAAGAGGGAAAAGACACTCCAGGTTAGCGTGGAAACATCTAGAGGCGCTGCATACCACGCTTACTCACCGCATTTCTTCTTCATAACCGGCATCCACGCTGAAAACGTCGCAGCACCTAAAAGACACAGAAAAAGAACTCAGTTCAATATAAATACGAAAGGGTCGCATCGTGCATCGCGCTCTCGCGCACCTTCAGCGCTACTCATCTCAGCAGCACGTCGCCATCCCCGGAACGCCGGCCATCATCTAAGGAAGGAAAGGAACGAAGTTAGAGAACTGTTCAAAAGACTCATTATACCTACCTGTCGGACTCTTGCCAGTGAAGTAACTAGGCAGCAACGAGCCCGCATCAATCAACGCGCCCCTGCGCTGAAAACAGGACGGAGAGCACACTTTCCAAGAAAACAAGGCCCAGTCTCTAGTCGAGTAGACTCCAGGGAAGGGTTCGAGGTCATAAGAGGTCAGAACAGTGACGTCCCCGTGGATACCAGGTGAGCGTTACAAGTTATGACTCTTGGGAAATAATGTTCAACACTCTGTAGAGTCAATGTGTTGTTCACACACGACCGCCCCCAATGCCACTTTCGGAATCTGCGTGTCTAGACAGCTTCGAGACCTTGAAAACGCTTGACACTTAGGACATTTTACAGGTTTTTTCTTCAGCGTTTCAAACTCTTCTCTTAAACACAAGTGACAGTGATACTGGTAACTGTGCCTTTGTTTGTTTTTGGAAGTGGTGGCAGTGCTGACAGAGGTTTGTAGCCCGCAGAAAACCTTTTAGACCGTTTTACCTGTTAATAGCTGTTAATAGGAAATATCACAACACCCCGTTGTTAAAGTCAGGTTTAATGATGGGTCTGTCAAAATAGTCCTCAAAGAGAACCAGCTGTCCAAACCCAACAGCGGTATCCGGTGGGGAGCCCCAGCTCTTCGTGTACTTGTAAAGCTTTTCCAATGCTTTTGCATCTGTTATGGTTTGCGGTTCGATGAAAACCTGTGAGACTGGACGCCAGACAAAGATTTAAAGACCTGTGATCAAAATTTAACAACCATCTACCTTCGGCTTTTATGAAGTGGCTGTGTAGAAGTTTGTTTAAAGGTTTATAAGCACCGCCGGGATGAGGTCTGGCAACTAGCGCCATGATGCTTAGTGGCGCAAAACATATGATCTCTGTCTTATTCTGCTGAAATTGCAAAATGTAGAAAGTATCATGAGGGGATCGCCTTATAAACAAGGGTCTGTTTAAACCTTCAGCCTTCATTCTTATCTGAACAGAATCATTGGCACTGACAGTTTTCCACAATCTGTCGAACCAGTGTTTCCACAGCTTCTGTTATAACCGTTAGTCCGTGGCCCAGGGAGCACAACTGGTCCAGATTCATAAATCTGAACTCCTCATAATACTCCATGGCTAAGAGTGTTTTACAACTTCGTTGATAGGTCTGCACCCTCTCCAAATAAATGGGGGGCTTAGGTGTCTAGCGGTTGGTGCCTGTGGTGTGCCAGGTCTATTGCATCTGGATATACCAAGCAGGCCTTTCTTAAAGATTTTAAATAGGTGACGCCGCTGAGCTCGAGATCTGGCCCATTTTAATTTTTGCCTCCTGTTTTTGGGGCCCCCGCGAAATGAATATCTGCTCCCACTCTGGACAATAACCCCATTTGTAACAATGGCTGTGACAGTGTTTGTGTTTTTAATTCACTGAGTCTCCCAGAGCACAGTGGGCTGTAGGCTCGTTCTTGAGTCTTTTTTTGTTTTCTAGTAGCGGGGGTTTGCAGGGACTCACTAGTTGATAGTCATAACATCTTGTGGTCATCTGATATGTTTGATATTTGGGATATTCCATGAGCTGTTGTTGATAGGGGACTGGATGTAGCAGTCCTAACAGATAGCTGTGGGATGTCGGTTGTGGTGTGATTCCCCCGAATCCCAGGAAACCTCAGGGTTAGTGTTCAGCAGGTGAGGACTTGTCTAGCGCAGTATTGGGCTGTGCCCCTGTCGATGTTTTACAAGGCACCTCACAAAACATTCCTGTGACTAAAAAGTTATGTTCAACAACTGCTCCTCTAGCAATTGCGGTATTGGAGTGCACGCCTAGAGCTGACTCACAAGCTCCCACTGATATGGAGGTAAAATGATTCCTCAAATGTTGTATTAATGTATAAACTTCCCTTTTCACATGTTCAAAAGCATCCTGGACCACAGATTGCACACTCTTTTTCTTTCTGCTGTATGGCTTTAAACATTTGACAATGCTCAGCACATTCTTATCATTTAGTTTTAAAGTGGGATCCCCATCTTATTTGTTACAACTCTTTCCCACTCTGTTGGGTCATTTCTCTTCTTGTTCTTTTGAATAATCGATGCACGCGTACATGTAGACGTAGTAATATTATTGGAGCAGACAGAGCTTGAAGTGTTAATGATCCCAACATTGTGTCCTGAACCCACATCGTGACCACCTCCATTTTGAGTGTCTGCATCACTATCACTATCCAAAATTAGGATTGTGTAATTGGGAGGTGTTTCAACAGGTGTATCGCTGTTAGTGTGCGATGCTGATTCAATCTCAGGGTGAACATTGGCCTGTGGTTGAACACTTTTCACCAGAGCATTTGAAATGTTATAGATATCAGCATTGTATGCCTTCCCATCATTGTGCACACCCTCCTCTTGGACACCAACCACAGCAGTATTAGGGGCACCAGCAGCTCGACTGTCAACAGTATCGATACACACACCTGTTTCATTGGTGCTATTAATAATGCCAACATCCTTAAGAATTGCATCAAGGGATAGATAACAGCTAGTAGGGGTAGTGTCTGAAAACTCTGAAGGTGGTGAGGTGGTAGTAAATTGTAACCCATTCCCCTGCAGAGTGCTCACTAGTGCATCTAACAAATGTAATGTTTCAATATGGGTAACAGGGATAACACCGATTGCACATACCCCACAGCTCCCTCATTCACCACCGCTCGAGTGTCTTCCTGCAAAGAAGTTACAAGCTCAGCCGGGTGCAAAGATGAAGGATGCACAGATGAGTTCCTGGCAGGGTTTACTGGTTTTCTAAAATGTTGGCAATGGCAGATCTGGCAGTATTATTCTCGTCTTCAAAACTAGCAACAGCTACATTCTTATAATTAGTTATTGGTACATCGGTGTCGTTGTCACTAATAACAACCACGTCGCTCATGCTGAACCTATGCTGCACACAACTGCCTGTAGTGACCACACTTTTCTACACAGATGCAACACCCTGTGTCTTACCCTAGGGAGCATTTTCTTTAGCCGCAGTCGGGACCCCCTGTCCCATGGTTGTTTTACAGCATTGAAATACTTCTCTACATTGTGCAGTGAGGTTTGCCACTTAGAGCATTCTGAATTTACATCACCACACCCCCGGCCCACTTCAGATCACGCTTGACCTTTGCATGTACACTTTTAAAGGAGGGTTCCACCCCGGAGCCAGCAAAAGGTGTGTCTGAAAACATTGATAATATAAGGGTTCTCACCCCCATGTTGACAAGAGAGGTTTGGGCATTTAAACGCCCTGTAATATCTGTCTGAGCCCTTGAGCGCACCGATCATGGGTGAACAACTTTATAACTAGGTTTTGAAACCAGGGTGTTGCCTGTAGCGTTCGAGGTTGTTAAATGGGCTATCCCCATTACTTGCCCCCTTGAGCTGCTAGATCACCGGGGGACAGCGCACCCCGACAGACCATGGTTAGGTGTCCATTTGTCAGCCCATTTTCAAGATACTGGTTGTCACAATTTAATGCGAGGACATCACAACAACTATAATGTTTTGTTGGATCCCCGACATTCCAGCGGGCCTTGCTGGTGCAACAAAAACATGCAACCCCATCCTCAGGCCCTCAAAACATCCAGGATTTGTTGATCCACCAGAAACATGCTACCCCATCCTCGGGCCCTCAAAACATACAGGGTTTAGTGATCCAGGATTTGTTGAATCACGCGCTGAAATCTCCATAAAACCAATGGGCGCCTGTTCCTCTGCTCAACAATCAACATCCAGAGAGCCTGCCAGCCGTGCCGTCATCCAGCTTTTGGAGTAGATGCTGTTGCTGCCTCTAAAAAATAAAAAATACAATCATTATAGAACATCTTTTACACAGTAAAAATCAGCACTTTACAATATTCACCAACAGTATGCCAACTCTAGCAACACCCACACCATGAGCCCAATATAACACACTGGTAGTTGCCACCCTTAAAATTTCAAACATTGAATAATCATAATTTTGCATTTATATAGCGCTACGATTCCTCAGGCATGTGAGCGCTACGTATTATTACCCACAGTGGGTGGTGCTCATTTATTGACCTCGGAAGGACGAAAGGCTGAGTTTGTCCCTACCGGGATTCAAAACTGCGTTGGCAGGCTCTGCACCGATGTCAAATCGAGCGCTCTACGAACTGTGCTATCTGACTTGTACAAACACTTGCGCCAGTGTTTAAACCACCTGTGTGATCTTTGACACATTGTCAGAACTGTAATTGTTCTATAAAATGCAGCAACAGTTGTAAACGTATTTTAAATTGATGACACACTTCTACCTCACAATTATTTTTTCAAGTGCACACTACAAATTTCACATATAAAGACGCAGGCTCGCACTCTGAGCTTCCCTGCACACGTGTCAGTTGTAGCGCTTTGCTGCACAATTTGTTTTACATTGTGCTGCTTTGCACACGCTGAACAGAAATATGAATTGTTGCCCACACTAAAAATACAAGATGAGTCCAGCACAATCTACAACATAAACTTAAACAAAGCCAGCTTTCGCACCAACCATCTCTTTTAAAAATATTGCAAGCGCAAATCCAACTGTAGCAACACATCTTAAAATTTGAAGCAGCACCCTAGCACTTGCATGATTTCTAAAAAATCAACAATTCTAATCCCCTGTAAAGAAATCCTGGCTACACCGTTTCCACAACATGTGTGCCGCTTGTCAAAAAATTCAAATTCATCCTTGCACAACCTGATTGGCAGCTTCACAAAGCACCTATATTTTGTTTACACGGCAGCTCCACAGAATGCCAAAGTGGGTCTCTATCCAGGGTTTGCAGTTACAGCCTTAAAGGCCTGGCTATTTTTTATACTTAGAGCAATGTAGAGTTAAATAAAAGTACAAAGGTGTTAGGGGAGGATTTTAACCCCTCCCTACTTTTGACATCATGCTTGCTTTCCAAGCATTAATATTTAAGTGCTGGGTTGATTAAGTACCTGCTCCAAAAACAGTTACAAAAACTTCTACACATTATCCTAGCCAGCATGCAAAGCCAAAAATCTCTCCATTTTTGAAACATGTCATTAACAAAGCACAGAGCTATCTACTTTAAAAAGTAAATGCCTCAACACCTTTGTGAAAGGCTCACGACAAGATTGATAAGAAAAGTTTTATAAGAAACACAGAATGTCCCTACAGCAAACAAAAATATAAGTATAAATAACAGTCTTTTCTCTCCCACAGCACACGTTCTGCAGACAGCTTTACACCACCTAACTAACATTTTCATTCACATTCAATTTCCCACAATGTTTAAAATAAATATTTACAGTGGGTTGCATTTTAATATCGCTGTGGATTTAAATATTAACACAAAGCCACACTTTACAGTCAATCTTTACCAGTAGCTAGCTAACATTTTCTTCATGTTGTGTTTGTCAGATTCTTTAACCCTGCCATGACAATGTTATCTTCTACCTCATAGTTGTGTTTTAAAAGAACATTGCAGCTTCCACATATAAAGATGCAGGCTGGCACTCTGAGCCTACGCGCACACATGTCAATTATAGTACACCTCTCAACCCATGTGTCTAAATTGCAAAAACAGCGTTTATATTTCTGTGCTGTTAATACATGAAAATAGGGATTGCTCTTAATCGCTCTTCCTCCCCTGTACAAGTCTGCGACAAGAGGGATAACAAATACAGGTTTAATATGAAATACAGAATGTCCCTACAGCAAACAAAAACATGAGTATAAATAACAGCCTTTCTTATCTCTCCCACAGCACACGTCCTGAAGTCGATCAAACATGCTGGCAGGCACAAATGAATTTCTTCCATGTTCAAACGAGTTTAACACTATGATGTTCCCTTACACAAAAATAGACGGAGAGGATTTTATAACTTGCTCACAATTTTATATCTGTCTGCTGGTTGATACATGAAAATAGGCTACAGCTTCTCTCAGCCTCTAGAATATAAACACCAAGCATATAATTGCTTAAAACATAGTGCCACTCATTTAAAATGTAAAAAAGCCTAGTTACTAAATGTTACAAATATATTCATAAAAGCACTAAAATCTTGAGCCATGTTAATACAGAGTCCAAGCCTAAACATATTTCTGTTTTTTTTAGTATCATACAGATAACTTTTGACACAACATCAGAAATAGAAAAAAATCAAATTGTCCTCCTCCAGAAAAAACAATATAGCATAGGCACATTCAAACTGCTAAAATTTCGAAAATCCCATGTAGCTCTCTCCACAACTTAGTAAAACAGACAAGCAATCCCTCATGGGAGCCAGACATAAAGCGGCCCCATAGAACCAGAGATGGTATTCGAGGTTCCAGTCCTGACGCCCTGTCACGCAGCACCGCCAGTGCTTCACAGTTTGTCAAGAGATGTTGAACGATCTCCATCACATCATTACCGCAGAGCTGACAACATCTGCGCACCCAGGAGTATCAGACAATTTCAAGAGTACTTACTATATTGAATTTAAGATGGAGTTAGTCCCACACAAAGTAGTTCCCCGAAGAATTGCTGACATAGGAGGGCACCAGTTGTTGTTCAAGAATGTATGGAAAGAAATTGGCAGTGGTGGATTTGGCAGCCAGAGAGACAACCATTTGCTTGCGTTTAAGGGAGACCAGTTTCCCTCTCATTGCATTTTTATATTGGGTTACACTTTACGTCAGCATGCTCTCCCAGTTGCCCCAACCCACCGGTCAACCATGCTCAACATTCTGCCCAATATTGAGTTCCTCATGAAGGCAGCCTTTGTAACAAGAGCCTTGAACAGTATTCCCATCAAGGTATTGGCTTGTGCATGTGCAGGTTTCCAGTACAGCAGCAGGCTCCTGAGCGCAATACGCTCTTGGATCATAGTGAGTTCAAATTCTAAAGCAATCATCTCTACCGAGACAAAGGATGGAAGTCTTAGCAGACGCTTTAGCAACACGGCCTCGATCTTAGCAATTGCCTCCAAGGTAGCCAGGCCCTGGCCTCTGCTGCATAGCAGAGGATTGGCACAACGTTTGCAGCAAACTACTTGAGCAGTATCCCCAGTGAGTAACCTCCACCCCTTTGGGCAAATGAACATATAGCCCCCACTATGCGCGCTGTGCGCCCCTTAAAACCACAAAGATGGGACGTACCTCTGTGGCTAGCTTTGGATACAATACCTAGATATTCGTATTGAGTAGCCACCTCAACCACCGCTCATGTTCCACCTTATTCTGACCGCATGCCTGTGGGATGTTTCAAATACCATGATCTTGGTTTTATTGATGTTTACTTTTAGGAAATTCAGCGTCAAGTTGGAGTCAAGGGAGGCCTGGGAAGATTGTAGACCACCTGGCATTAGATTCAGGATCACGATGTCGCATAGCCCATCTACAGTACAAACATATTCCCTAGCTTTGGAGGGAGAGTTTTGGGGTCAACCAGTGCACGGGCCATGTCCGCAAGATAAAGATTAAAAAGAAATGGGGCTGGGAGGCAACCCTGTTTCAAGCCCACCTCCATTGAAATTCGAGCAGAGGTGCTGCCATCGCCCTCCAGCTTTACTTTGACACGTGTATTAGTGTGGAGTAGTACAATAATTTTTAGAAGGCCCGGTCAGATCCCCAACCTACAAGTTTCCCCCACTGCCTGACTCGGTCTACCGTGTCAAAAGTAGTGCTGTAATCTACAAACGCTGTGTGTATTGGGCGATTGTGGATCAGCCGTGCCTGTTCCACAACGGAGTTAAAAGCAAGTATATTTACTGACGTGGATCAAGCCTTCCTGAAATCAGTCTGATTCCAGGGAATAACCTCATTGACTTCTGCCCACACGGTCAGCTCATCCAACAGAATCTGTGCGAATACCTTGGATGAAACGTCCAGCATGGTCAGAAGGCGATAGTTGCACGGGTCACTATGAGCACCTTTCTTGTGCACTGGAAACAAAACACTATCCTGCCATGAACAGAGGACCTCCTGAGTGACAGTGATACAGCTAAATAGCTGATGGAGGGCCCTAGCCCATAAGGCTATATGCTATATCCGCCTTAATTACGAGATTGCATAGACCATTGGGCCCAGGGGCTCTAGAAGGTTTGCTTGCCCCGATGATCCCTGCAACCTCCTGTACACTCTTTCAAACATCCAATGGCCTGTGTCAAATCGAGCAATCGATCATATCTGCTTGGACTGTTCCCATGTCAAAGAAATATAGACAATCAATTCGGACTCCTGTACTCCGCTGAGGCCTAAATTAGGAGTACCTTGGCCATTGACTATCTCCAAGAATATTTTGGTTACATTTCAGTTTGCACCACTTTTGACATTCTTTGTGATAGTTATGCATCCGAAGCCACTTGGAATAAGAAGACCTGAACTCCCTCCTTCTGTTTGCAAGGGCCAAGGGGTTGGCAACTTCATTTAATAAGGAGCACAGTTCTTTTAGCATGGAGCTTTTTTGATCTCGAATAGACCTATCAAAAGGGTGTCTATGTGGTGGGGATGGCCTGGCTGCTCGCTGAGAATACCTCATCTTAGATGTTGGAAGACTCACCAGGATTTCCACAATCACTCCCTCAAAATGTTTATTTGCCTTCAGGGCCTCCGCCACATCACCCCCCTGAGCGTGAGCAAAGACTTTTAAAAGAACCACGTGTGCGGTGACCCCTGCAGCTTCAATACCTCTGGGGTTCTAACTGAACCTGGTCCCAACCCTGTTGACCCTTACAGACCCAGTGTTTCACACGGCATAGTTCAGAGACACCAGATCTAATAATAATATGATGGGGAAATGATCACTATCCTCATGAGATTGGATACCCCTATCGATGACCACAGGGTCATTATTAGTCACAAATCCATAATCAATAATACTGGAACTGGAAAGTGCACACTGTGTAAACTGTGGGGGACAGTCCGAGGGGCGTGCCCATGGAGAATCCCCTTGAATACAGAAGGGATGCCCACCACAAACCCCTAGGACAGCTGCAGTCTAATCTTAAATCGCCTTTTGGGCCTCTGGCCATGGTTTCTGACTGCCCATACAGAGATTCCTGGTCAGAGGAGATCATGGAATTAAAGTCCCGAACAAGCATGTTTGTTAGGGTATTGGTCTGCAAGTCCAACCACCTTTCCGGTTCTCCTATTAGGGCAGAGTGGGGGACAACATATAGAGGGTAATAGATGTTAATGACTAGGATGTCCTCTAGGCTTGGCCTCCCCTGCCCTGACGCTTTCCCAATCAGAATATTGGGAGAGTCACAGGGAATCTCCATCAGGCAGAGAGGTTTTTTGACACCCAAGATCATTCCGCCTCTTTGTCTAACTAGAGGCCATTTTAGTGTTGGTTTCTGGACAATTGCCCACCCATCTAGTACCAGTGGATCAACCCACCACATTTCCTGGAGGGACAGTATGCTAAAGTGGTCCACATTCTCAAACAACCCCTCATCCTCAAAAAAGGTGTTTATTCCCCCTGGTGTTCCAACTAATGAGATACGAAGAGTGGTTAGGGACACCTCACGGTTCTCTGACTCACCATTCCAGCAAACCACTCCCAGTGGCCATCATCATCAGGAAGATTGGCAGCACCCCGCCCCCCCTGGATTTACAGCTATTGTTCCATCATGTGTGGAATTAGCTTGGGAGACTGCGTCACTCAGTGGTAACAAAGGGATTAGTTCATTTATTGCTTCACCAGGTGTTGGTCTAAGATAGCTACCAAGCCACCCCCAGAATTCAGGTGTGGAAGAGAATTACAAATCACAGGTAAACATTCATATCCAGCCCTGAACAACAACTGGGAAAGATGCACAACATAATCAATCATAGAATCCAAGGAAAAGTATGCATATGAAGACACATATTCCGCTCCCTCACACCTCAGCACAGCCTTGATGTCATTGCTGCCAATTGAGCGAAGGGGTATGATGGAATAGAACAACTCCAAAATTTGGGCTCGATTTAAGTAATCACGTTGATCTCTCCGAAAGAGACTGCGAATTAAAAATGCCCTTTCAGGGGCACCCGTTGAAGTGCTCACAGGGATATTCTTAGGGACAGAGCCAGTGGGGTCACCTACAGGCAGCAGGGGTGTGCACTTGGAACCAACTACCAGACCCACCATTGCCTCAGGTGGACATACAACCTTGGGGTCTGCAAATAGATTTTTTTTAAAGTAGACAGGTGTAAAGTCCTTGTGCTTGTTTCTTTTCCCACCACCGGCCTCGGGGGCGCGGGGGAGATTGTAGCCCTTCGCCCAGTGTTCATGCCTTTAGACAGTGGGGCGGACCCTAGGGCTGCTTCCCTGTTATGGGTGGGCATCACAGAGATAGTTCTCCTGGGGGATCCAAGATCTTGAATGGAAAATGAAGTCTGGACAGCACAGTTGTTCCTACTGGGAGCACCGTGTTTGTGGGTGTGGGTGCTAGGGTGGATATCTCAGCCCGCAATGGAAGATTTGGTCTCGATGACCAGGCATAATTTGTAGCAGTGGGAACATCAGCCATGGAAGTGGAGAGGGACTTACTTGACAGCCTGTTTTCAGAGCCACAAAGCACCTTGACATTGTCCCCTTTCAGCGTAGAGCATTGTTTTGTTAGCGTACTTCTTGGCTTGCCAAATGACTCTCCTTTTTTTCCAGGGGCCGACCGTAGTTGAAATTATCGGATTTAGCAGCACCCTAGGGGGCCACGGGTAGGAATCTGGGTGTCACAACCAGAGGTGGTGATCTAGGATTACTAGATGGAATTAGAGGCAAGGTTTCTCAGTCCAGTTCATCATGAATAGATTGGACCTGGATGGTTAGTGAAGACACAGCATGTTCCAATGATTTTAAAACCGAAGTTTGGGACGCCATTGCCAAGTCCTGAGAATCGAGATGTAGTAAAATGGAGTCAGATCTGGCAAGAAGTGCAGACAAAAGATTTTCCAGGGTGTTGAACATTGCCATGGAGTCACAGCTGCTGAAACTGTCACTACTTGGAATAGTTGGAGTAGAGTGGGAGCTAGCAGCCATGTCAAGGAGATGAAGATCATCATGCGTGTCGAAATGGCCAACAGGTGCAACATTGGAGTCGTCAGGGCGGAAGGAGAGATCAAGGTTCAAAAGAGCTGTACCAGGATGTACTACAGCCGCCACTACCACCTTGCTTGATATGCAGGCATCTTCTATCGAGTTGGTTGCAGTGACGGCAGCCGCAACATCAATGATAAGGTCAAGAGGGCCAACAACAACACCTCCAGGGAGGTCAATAGATGGAACCATCAAAGCACTTCCTGGGCCAACAGTGGTGAAACCCACCTTTGTGACACAGGTGGTCCCAGTGATACCCATTGATGCCTGCAAGGATGTAGA
This sequence comes from Ambystoma mexicanum, assembly GCF_040938575.1. Lineage (NCBI taxonomy): Eukaryota > Metazoa > Chordata > Amphibia > Caudata > Ambystomatidae > Ambystoma > Ambystoma mexicanum. The sequence continues at coordinate 729,809,394 of NC_090926.1, forward strand.
AATAGGAGGCACATGCGGGGTAGGGGGTGCATTTGAAGTTCCATTGCCTGACCACAACATAGACTAAACAGATTTTTATCAGTCTGGATCCCAAGCACGCTATGGACTCCGAGAGCTCAGCCTCCCACTCACTAGCAAGCCTGCATGAGGGGTGAGGAGATGAAACTGAGGACACAGCAGGGACTCTACCTAAAGATGATTTAGAGACGGCCAGGAGCTTGGGGTAAAAGTTGCTGATTTTGAGAGGCGATTTTAAATGAGGGGGGGATTGCCAGATTTCTTCCTTTTGTTTACCCCTACATGGTAGATCTTCTTTGGGCAAGATCTAATCCCATGTGTAGAGGGCAAGGAAGATATTGCGACCTCCACCATAGAATCCAGAGTATGTGCAGGCAGGGGATTATCGGCACTCCAGACTTCAGTACCAGACAATGGTGTGAGCACCTTGGGGACAGACATCAACCCCCCTGCCGAAGCGATCACAACAGGTACTCCCGACAGGTACTCCCGGTATCACAGCGGTATCACAGCAACAACCTCCACCAAGCCAGTCTGTGGGCCCCCATGGGGAGGGATGCAGCAACTAGTGGATGTCTGCTTCAAACAGGCCTAAATACATTATCACAAAATTCCACAAATGTGTTTTTTTAAAGCACAGGTTTGTCATTAAATGCATATTGTTGTTTTTATTTAAAAGTAAAAATACCTCACCTTTTTTCTTTGTTTCTGAAAATATTCCATCTAAAACTCAGGAAAAGGGGGTCTCTTCTGACCCAGGCTTTCAGATAACAGCCCTCCAGGCAAAGATGCTGACACTTTCAATTATCCACACCACAGAAAAGCAGCAGAGTCCTGAGATTCTTCTGAGGCTCCAAAGTGATATTTTGGCTGGTGTCTACAGTCTGCTTTTAAACACCAAGACCTATATTCACCCCGTAGTGTTCTCTTATCATCACCCCTGCACCTTGACATATTTTGCAAAAAGTGTGACCCAGCCCACTGCAGAATCATTATCCAAAAAGAACATACCTCTGTTTTGGATTACTATGCAGAAACAATGTGATGTTCAAAATCGATTTCACAAGCATCACTCCTACATAACACTCTGTTATTCATAGACAGCATATTGTGTGCACACAGATAGGCCAGTGTGTCTTTAGCAAGAAGTCCTTTTTGTAAAATTTGGCAGAATGCTCAACATCGTGAGTGCATGCACTACATCACCCTATAAATGTTTAAAATATTTTCTGCTGGCTGACAAAACAGATGATTGGCTGCGCGAGTCAGCAAATTCAGAGCATTTCATAGCTGCCGCAAGAGTTCATGGGCTTTATTAGAAGCCTAGCGGTCGTGAAATAAGGGTGCCGGTAGCAGCAACCCGGCACCCTTTCCAGACTGCCAGATGACAAGTATGCCTGCAGGGGCCGTTGCTCACGGCAGGTGGCGGAACAGTGTTGCAAGTTCGGCGGCAACCCGCCAGTAGCACCAGCGAGTTACCGCCAAACTCGTAATGAGGCCCCATGTGACTTGCCTCACCTGTAGCTTCGTAGATGAAAACCATCCCAACTACAGCTGCTGTGTGTGTGTGTGTTTGTGTGAATGTGGCCCTGCCAGCAGAATGTCTGTAAGTATTCATTTAAAACCAAACCACACTTTGGGCCTCATTATGACCCTGGCGGAAGCCGTGTCGGTAAAAACGGCACAGCTGTAGCCGGATTCGTTTTTTTCCAGCGCCTAACAGTGGGGAATTATGGGGGCATTACAGCCCCGGCAGTCCTGGTAGTTCCCCATTGCCTGGCGGCAGAAAATATTACCCCCATTCCAATTCGAGTCCCAGAGAACTCAATGGGAATGGAGAGGACGGTAGCACCGGCACCATTCATGATGGTGCCGATGCTACTATCAAAGTCTGCAAGCAGGTGCCGTTCCGCCCACCTGATCTGACCTGGCGCCCGGAAAGACACCCGCTTGCAGAACTCGGAGTATGCCGGTCCCGTAACAACGGTGCTGGTAGCTTACCAGCACCGTTGTTGCCGGACTGTCATAATCATAATGAGGCCCATTGTCAAAGCGCATTATTTAAAATAAAGACACATATGGGCTTCATTACAGGTGTGGCGGTCCGGAAACAAGGGTGCTTGTGTTTCCGGACCGCCACTGTCATGAACTTCAGATCACGCCCCTTTTGGACCTCCTGGTCCTTGTCTCAACGGGGCTTACATTCCGTTCTACTTCCAACATGGCCGTCCAGAGCTGAAGCCCTTGTTCGCTCCATGCGCTGAACGCGGCGTGATCTATTTATAGACCACGCCTTCCACGGCTCCGCGCGTCTCTATGCTATTGCAGAGTAGCCCAGACGTGTGTTCGTAGCTCGCTGTATTGTTTCCTTTGTCCCAGTGCTATTACCCGCTCCTGTCCCTTTCCCCCTTTCTGGCTACGAGCATTTCTAGCCTTTCCCAGACTCCCGGATTCCTGGACTACGCGCTCCCGGAACTAAATGCAACCTGGAACCAGACGAGACTCGAGCAGCGCTGTTCAAGACTAGGAGCATTCGCAAGAAGGCAGCGATCGAAGACACCCGCATACTCCGGACCCAGGTGAGAAGGGGGGAACTTCTTGACAGTTTAGACGCCACCCGATCGAACCTAAAAACGAGATGGAAGCCGCCGTGCAGGACTTAATGCGACGCATGCAAGAATTATCAACCGAGGGTTAAAACCTTAAGGCGGAAAACGCAGCGCTCAAACAATTGATCTTATCCCGGGATTCTGCTACAAAGGAGGGCGCCCTGTTGGGCGGTATTGTTGACAAGTATGATGGTTCGGCAAAAACACTTTGTGGATTCGTGGATTCATGCCTGGTCCACTTTACCTTTAAGCCCTATTATTTCTCGACTCCTAGGGCTAAAGTGGGTTTCATTATATCCCACCTTTCCGGCAACGCCTTAACTTGGGCAACACCCCTTGTTAACTCCGGTGATGCCCTCCTAGACGACTATGATGGGTTCATACAGGCCTTAAAGGCATGTTTGACCGTCCAGAGCAGGTCTATACTGCCCAAGAACGCTTGCTGGACTTTCAACAGGACTCCCAAGATATGCTCACTTATGTGACCAGATTTAAACAATTGGCTAAGGAAGCAGACTGGTCCTCTGAGGCTAGTTTTACCCTGTTCAGGAGAGGCCTAAACGATGAGATCAAGGATGAACTGGCCAGGGTGGCCAGACCAAATTCATTCCAGGCACTAATGGAACTGGCCTTGCAAATAGACTTCCGCATACAGGAAAGGAAGGCTGAAAGGAAGAAATCCAAAGGAAACCCACCCAAGACCTCCTTTTAGAGTACAGCCAGAACGGACGCAAACCCAAGTCCAGCCCCAGAACCTGAACACATGCAAATTGGAGCCTTTCGTGGACCCATATCACCTCAAGAAAGATTGAGAAGGATCCATACGGGTTTGTGTAGGTATTGTGCTTCAGACAAACATTTGGTCAGGGAATGTCCTCTGGCCCCTCCTCGGCGTTCGGGAAACGCCAGCTCCCATACTTAAATGGAGCAGAGATTCGGGAGAGAGATGTTTGCTCCACATCAATTCCATCCTTGAACTCTCCTGGACAAAACAGTTTGGTGATACTACAGGCCTTCCTGTCGCCCTCCAAAGACAAGACCTATCCCATTCTGGCCTTGGTGGACTGCGGAGCTATGGGGATTTTCATTGATCAAGACTGGGTGGTTAGTCATCACATTCCGTATGAGACACGAAACACCATGCAGCTGGTGGAAGCAATTGACGGAAGACCTCTCTCTTCAGGGCCCATAAGCCTGCAGACTAAAGAGATCCAACTTTCCATAAACCATCATCAAGAGCGGATTACATTCGACATCATTAAGTCAGCCCATTACCCCATGGTTTTGAGAATGCCCTGGTTACAAAAGCACAATCCGTATATCAATTGGACAGCAGGATCATTATTCCCGGGATCAGAGTCCTGTATGTCCCACTGCCTAACCGTGGACCCCTCCTCGGTAACTTCTAAAGAACCACCAAGAGACCAAGAAACACCACTCATGGTTTCCAATATCATACAAGTTCCGGAGGCCTATCAGGGATATGCTGATGTATTTTCTACTGCCATAGTCCAAGCCTTACCCCCTCACAGGCCCAAAGACTGTGCAATAGATACGGATCCCTCAGCTGTAATTCCCTTCGGCAGAATGTTCATTCTTTCCGAACCCGAGAAAAAGGCCCTTCGGGAATACCTAGACACTAATCTTGAAAACGGCACCATAAGACCCTCGAAATCTCCAGCGGGTGCTTCGTTGTTCTTCGTTCCCAAGAAGGATACCAAGGAACTCAGACCTTGCCTCGACTATAGAGGCTTAAATCAATGCACCCTCAAGGATCGGTACCCACTGCCCCTGATCTCGGATATCCTGGAAGCTGTTAGAGGAGCCGTAATATTCACCAAATTGGATCTCAGGGGTGCTTACCATTTGATCTGTATCCGGGAAGGAGACGAGTGGAAGACCGCCTTTAGAACACCCTTTGGCCACTACGAGTACCTGGTCATGCCCTTTGGACTAGCCAATGCCCCAGCAGTATTCCAACGTGTTATGGATAGGGTGTTCTCTGATATGTTGTTTCTCTTCCTCATTGTCTATCTGGACGACATATTGATTTTTTCCAAAGACCCTCTGAAGCATGAAGGCCATATTAAGGCAGTTCTACAAAGACTCTGGGAACACCACCTCTTAGCCAAGCCTCAGAAATGTTTGTTTCACGTTACCTCCATGCACTGTCTGGGATTTAACCTTAGTCCAGAGGGGATTGGCATGGACCCTTCAAAAGTAAAGGCCATTCTTGCCTGGCCCACTCCCACGTCCGTGAAACAAATCCAATCCTTCCTAGGACTAGCCAATTTCTACCGAAAGTTCATAGCCACCTTTTCCGAGATTGTACAACCCATAGTGGCTCTGCTAAAGAAGGACACCCCATTTGTCTGGTCAACATTACAAGAAACTGCATTTCAGCGTTTAAAGACCGAGTTCACACAAGTTCCCATTTTGGCTCAACCCGATACAAGTCGACCCTTTTTAGTGTAAACGGATGCCTCTAATTACGCTATAGGAGCAGTGTTGAAGCAGAAGATGGAGGACGATTTGGAACACCCCGTGGCTTATCTTTCAAGAACCTTAACTCCTAGTGAAGCACACTACTCCGTCCTGGAAAAGGAACTCTTAGCCATTCGCCAAGCCTTCACTGAATGGCGACACCTACTTCTGGGAGCCAGACATTCTGTCCAAGTCCATACTGATCATCGAAACCTTCAGATTCTACAGTCTCTGTAGTGCAGGAACAGTCGTCAGCCACGCTGGGCCTACGTTTTTGCCCAGTATTAGTTCCACATTACCCATGTCCCTGGATCACAGAACCTGATCGCTGATGCCTTGTCTCGTCGTCCTGACTACGTGACCACTGAAGATAAGGCATTTCCTAAAATGTTCTCTCCCACAATCTTCGTAGCCCAAGCAGTTGATCTCCTGGAAGAAGTCCGATCGCAAACTCAATCCTCAGAAATATGGAAGGACATCTCAACACGAAATCACTGGAAATTAAGAGCCCAGGAAGGCTACTTATTCAAGGACAATGCACTACTCAATCCTACATGGAAGTTGCAGCAAAAAATAATAAACCTTTGTCATGACACACTCCATTCCGGGCACCGAGGTATCACCAACACCCTCGTCTTATACAGAGACAGTTCTGGTGGCCTAAGATGAAGTCTGACGTACAGCAATACATCCAGGCTTGTATAACCTGTGCCCAAAATAAACATGATAACAAAAGACCGGCAGGTCTTCTTCTTCAGCCCACTCTACCCTCTAAACCATGGGAAATCATCGCTACAGATTTCATAGTGGAGTTACCACCTGCCCGAGGATATACTACCATCATGGTCACCATAGATTTGTTTACCCATATGGCCCATTTTACACCACTGATGAAACTACCCTCCTCTTCAGAGCTAGCTGGAATATTTCTCGAACACATATTACGACTACATGGGCTTCCTTCCAAGATCATATCTGTCCGGGGTCCCCAATACATTTCACAATTCTGGAAACACCTCTGTCGGGTACTAGGAATCCAACGTGCCCTCTCTTCAGGATATCACCCAAAACCAACGGAGCCACAGAACGTGCAAATCAGACCCTGGAACAATACCTCCGATGTTTCGCCACCAAGGTCCAGGATGACTGGTCTCTACTGATAACCGTTGCGAAATCCACTTAAAAGAACTACCGAACATTCAGCGCTACAGACCAGCCCCTTTTATTGTAGCCAGGGCTTCCATCCATCGGTTTTACCCTCGGTTCTTCCTATACCTACACCAGTACCTACTGTTGACTCCTGGATCAAAACTCTTATCAACATTCACCGGGAGGCTAAAGAACACTTAGAGAAAGCCATATTACAGACCAAAAGGTATGCGGATTCCAAGAGAAGACCAGGTCCTTCCTATACGGTCGGTGACCGAGTTTGGTTGTCATCAAAACTACTCCCCCGACACTTGCGACCAAAGAAGCTGGCTCCCCGCTACTATGGTCCATTTCCCATCAAGGAGATTATCAATCCTGTCTCATATCGAATCAAGCTACCTGACTCCTGGAAAAGAATTCATCCAGTTTTTCACACATCCCTATTGAAGCCCTACATCCAATACTCTCGAAAATCCAGTAGACCTCCTCCTCTACTGGTTGATAACCAACTGGAATATGAGGTGTCCCGGATTTGTGACTCCAGGTATAAGCGGGGCCATCTTCAATACCTTGTGGAGTGGAAAGGATATCATCCTAGCGAAAGGACCTGGGAACCTGTTTCAAATATCAAGGTTCCTCGGTTGCTCAGAAGATTTCACCTAATACACCCGGGCAAACCTGGAGGAAAAGGCCTTCGGAGGAGGCATGCTGTCATGAACTTCAGATCACGCCCCTTTTGGCCCTCCTGGTCCTTGTCTCAACGGGGCTTACATTCCGTACTACTTCCAACATGGCCGCCCAGAGCTGAAGCCCTTGCTCGCTCCATGCGCTGAACGCGGCGTGATCTATTTATAGACCACGCCTTCCGCAGCTCCGCGCATCTCATTGCTATTGCAGAGTATCCCAGACGTGTGTTCGTAGCTCGCTGTATTGTTTCCTTTGTCCCAGTTCTATTACCTGCTCCTGTCCCTTTCCCCCTTCCTGGCTCCGAGCATTTCTAGCCTTTCCCAGACTCCCGGATTCCTGGACTACGCGCTCCCGGAACTAAACGCAACCTGGAACCAGACGAGACTCGAGCAGCACTGTTCAAGACCAGGAGCGTTCGCAAGAAGGCAGCGATCAAAGACACCGGCAAACTCCGGACCCAGGTGAGAAGGGGGGAACTCCTTGACAGCCACACTAGGAGTTTACCTACCGGGGCCGCTGCGCCTGACAGGTCTGACCCTGCCGGATGCATCATCCCCAGAAGGCAGTGTTGCAGCCTGACTTCCTGCACCACCGGGACTTGTATTGTCCCCGTGGCAAGGGGAAGTCAGGCTGCGGATCCGGTGTTACGGGTAATGAGGGCCATTGTGTTGTAAATGGTCAACATGCAATGACACAGACGGTAGTTTTTTTATCTCAAAGCTTTTCTCTTGGCACTGACATGGCAATAGCTTGAAAACTTTTGTCTCAGCCCTGTAAAGTGCGCTTTTCCTTTTAAAATAGGGGCAGTGTATCAACCTCTATTTGCACTACAGTAAGTTTAAACTTTTGTCTTAGCCCTGTGAAGCGCACTTGCCTATTTACATAGGACAATCGTTGAAGCTACAGTCCAACAGTTTCTATATTTGTAATCACAATATACAACTTAAATGTTTTTATTTTTATATTTATGCATATAGCTCTTGACACCTCCTTTGTCATAATATGTTACAGTCAACTGCATGCCCAGTTATGGAACAAACATGGCCGAGCATGACTTGGCATGCTCGCCCATAAGCGTCAACCTGATGCCCGGATATGTTTGCTCCATAACCATTGAACATAAAAACACAACCAAATATTATAAAAAACAGTTTTATTATTCACATTTATAAATTTGTATTCAGATTGTATTCACATTAAAGTACCAGAATCCTCCCAAAGCTATTTATATCTCGATCCTTTTATATCAAACATTCTTGAAATTCTTCAAATATATAAACTATATATAAAGTTTATATAAAATTATTGGAATTCAATACAATTTGGGGGGGTTTGTCTATTTGATTTAAAATGTATACCCGCTTCTTAACACCTTGGGTGGAACCTGGCTCCGAAGTCATTGGCGTGTCACGCCGCAAAACCCTAGATTCACATATCTGTCTTCACAGCTTACTTCGCCCTCAACCCTCCACCAGTCAGCAGCGCAGCCACATGTCCCGCCAAATTTTTATATACATTTTATATTCACTTTATATAATTTTAATATAAAATGTATATTCACTTTATGTCCGATATATATATATATATATATATATATATATATATATATATATATATATATATATATATATACGTGCAAAAGCAGCAGAGCAATGTGCTCCCTCCAGCTCCTCTGCATCCTCCGTCATCTCGACTAGCTCCAGGAAGGTAAGCCCAATTGAGATCTAAGGAAAAAGTGTTGGCTACATTACACTGCATATTTAATTTATGTGCAGCTCCTTATCAGATGTAGTGTTCATGTTTTAAGTGCTTTTTTCAACGTGCGCACGACATGCACCAAAATTGGATCTAATGCTACACTAAAGCCTTTTCCAGCATAACGTTCTTTATGCTGATGCATCTGTGTTGGTATGGATGTTATAAGGGTCTTTTTTGAATGATTTTTGACTGTTTCCTGCTGATCGTGCCACTCTCCAAGATGGTTGCCCCTGCATAGGCCAGGGGAGCCTTCCTTTGTCCCTAGCCTGGCCCCCTGTGATTGACTGCATACCTCTTCAACCCCCAATCAGGGGAACTGGGAGGCGGGAGCCGGCACCAACAACAAAGGCACACAAATAAGGCCCCTGTCTGAGCCTGTCCATGGCTGGTGGAGCAGCAAGCTTGACCAAACAGCCTGTTTAAGTATGCACATTGACTTTACTCCACTATCCCCAGATGTCCTACTCCAAAAGCAGATCTGAGAGGCGTGATATGTTCAGCATGTACCAGAGAATATTGTACCTTGGTGTGCCCCCGATTAATTGCATTCAGATGTGTGCCCCTGGTTAACTGCATTCACATGTGTACCCCTTATTAATTGCATTTAGAAGTGTGCCCTGATTAATTGCATTCAGATGTGTGCCCCTGACTAATTGCAGTTAAATGTGCATCTCCAAAACCTCAGTCTACACACAGCAGTTCACCCACCTGTTTTGAAAAGTCACACCTAGCTGCCATCCCAGGCTGCTGCCACAGTGCATCACTGCTTCACTGGGTCAGGACTTACCCTTGCCTGCCCCACCAAGACATGGGCATCCAGAAGCCAATGATCTGCCTCGCCAACCTTCCTTAGAATGTCATTTCCAACTGCAAACTCACATTCTCCCTACAAATGTCAAACAGCCTTACAGACTCTCACAATATCCCTCCAACACACTTCCTACCCTATGCACCCCAAACCAACTCCACAGCTATCCCACAAGGCATGGACTAACATCTCGACTAGCTACATGCCGGCAGTATCTTTTAACAACAGCCCCGCTGATCACTTGGAGGAATGCACACCTCAACTCGAGAACCCCTTCCCCACAACCACGAGAACATGTCAACAACCCCATCCATTCACTTACTGTAACTTGAATGCCTCCACCCCAGATTTGAGTGTGACCAGTTGTAACCTGAATGCTACCACCTATGGTTTTTCTGATGCCCCTTATGATCTGAATACCACTGCCTTGGTTCTCTCCAAACCCAATGCCCACAACACTTCTCTGCCAAAGCCTGTTACGCGACCTCTAACCATAACCTCAAACACTTTTATCCCACTAGCCTTTGCGCACCCACTAAGCACTGTGGTCCATCCCCCATAGACAACGCCAGCTTGGAGATAACTACACTCTAGGGCACACTCATTATTGCCAGATCACCCCTGGAACATGCATTACAAATTGTAGACCTTATCACTATGAACAGCCTAGCCATCACCGAAACATGGCTCCATGCAGCAGCCAGCCCAACACTCTCCCTCGCCATCCCAGAAAAATACACAATCTTCTGGACAGGCAGGCAGGTCTCCAAAGGAGGCGTAGTATAATTTATTTCTAAGAACCAACTCACCATAAGGGAACTCCCTAACCAATCGTTCCATTCAGGTAAACTACTCTCTATCGAAATGTCTTTAACCACCTCTGTCACCATGATCCTCCACCTTTTATACCGACCCCCAGGTTCTGTGTTCTCCTTCGAGGAAGATGTTGCACAACTCCTTTCAGAAACACCAAGCCATGCTCCAAATTCATACTCTTAGGAGATATAAATCTGGCACTTAACAACCTAACTGATGGAAATGCCCTTGCCAACAATATTGAAGCGTCAGGTTTCACCCACTGTATCATTAACCCCACATACGACAAAGGACGCACTCTACACTGGCTGGCAGACTTTAACTGCAATACCAACATCCTCACTAACACACCATGTCCTTGGTCAGACCATCAGGTCATCTCCTTCACCATCCCGAAGAACATCTTTGACGCCATTACCCCTCCCCAGGCACCAGCCGCCCTATCCAGAAATTCTCGTAACATCTGTAAGGCAGAATTGCAGGCAGTACCCTCTGGGAACACCACACACAATTAGGACTACAGGTGTAAGCAAAAACCAACCTTTGGTATAAGTCTGTACCACACACTTTTGGTAGCGAGCTAGGAATCCAGGCTTATCTCAAGAGGGAATGTGAGCAGTAGAAGAGGTTACAAAGAAGTATCACAATCACAGTGGTACAAGTAGACACTTACACTCAAAGTTTCTTGGTAAAAAATACTTAAACATTTATTTACACAGTCATTTAGAAAACTTTCACTAGTAGAAATCAACTCAATCTTTAACACCAATATACTACAGTAACAAACTCTAAGTTATAAAGACAGTTTGCTCGACCCTTAAAAAGGAGCCAAATAGCACTTCAGTACTTTTCAATGGGAATAAAAATCATAAGTCTGTACACAGGGTTAGAAAACACTTCTTTCAGACAATGCAAAGGTTCAAAGTACCAGGAGGGTCAGTTCAATTCAATAGGCCAGGCCAAAGTCCATAGTCTAGTGTTCTTGGATAGGACAGCACTGTTCTGGTACAAATGGAGAAGTCTGTGTAAAAGTTTTTAGAAGTAGTTCAGACTATAAAGCAAGATATGTTGGGTCACAAGCTGATTAGGCCTGCGAGTTGGGAAAGTTTCACAAACTTCCCCCGCGAGAGTTAGGATCTCTCAACCATATGGCACAGTACCTTGAAGTGGAGCAAAAAGATGCAGCTGAACATGTTGTTTCCTGGCAGGTCCTGCAGGTCTCGCTGTTCCTGAGCCTCAGTCGTGGGGATTAGGGGAAGGACGTCGGGGGACTCCTGCACTGCATGGGATCATCGTAGGAGCAAACAAAATGGCATCACATCAGCTCAAGTAGCTGTGGCTTCCAAACACAAACTGGTGTCCTTTCCCCTGGTTAACCTTAACCAACTCCGAGAATGGTATCCAGGCGTTTGCTGTGTTGATTGGTCCAACCAACTCAAAGGAAGAAGCCGTCCTTGAAGGAGCTTCTCTGTTTATGGGAGATCTGGCAATTCGGTGTTGCAGCAGGGCTTCACCGGGCAAACCAATGGTCCAGTGGTTGCAGCAGCCGTCCTCTTCCAGCTCGTCTTTGGTTCTTTCGTTCCAGTGGGCGACTCTGCCTTCCAGTCCTGGAGACTCGCCTTTTAAACAGTTTTCTCCCTTTCATTCCAGCCTAGCTGCCACTCACCCAGCACAGAGGCTGTCCTTTCCGGACAGTTAGCCAGCCAATCAAGCCAGAGTGCATTTGGGTCTCCAAGGAGACTAAGCACGGGGAGTTTCGGGCACCTCCCTCACTTCCTACCCACCCCAGACATTAGGACGCCATGGCCAGACTTCAATCCTGAAGCCCGCCAAAGGCCCACGAACAAAGGGACCAAACCTGGTTTGCCGCGCAGAGTTAAACACCAGAAGGACCTTTCCACAAAGAAATGGCGAAAAAAGATGACCAGCGTCTGTTTTTGCAGAGGGGTCTTGGGCGCCATATTGAAAAACATGGCGGCCCCGATTTGTAGCTAGCGGTGTTCGCGGTCATGAAAAATCATGGAAGTGCATTATAAAACCACTGCCACCAGCCATTTCAATAGGAAAAGGTAGCTTTTGACAGCTACAAGAGCATTTAGACGTAGGGGATACTAAGTAACCCCTTCAGTACTCTATAGGAATATAGTTTGTGCTCGGTCTATGAATTTAAAAAGACTAATAAAGTCAATTTAACTTTACATTCTCTGGGGAACAGTAGTACATCCCAGAGAAGGTATTTAGGTATTTAAATCTTGGGAAACCCAAAGGACACCGCTGTGCCACTGCACTAAAGGTGCTGTGTGACACAACGATAAAAAGATGATGCCTATGGGGTTACCTAAAACTCCATAACCAAAGAACAAAAGAGTAAAACACATTGAAAATGAAAAGTTAAATGTCCCAAAATATAGCAAAAGAGCTGGAGGGCTCTAAGGTAGAAGGAATGTAGGATATGGGTGAGAATTCTCCGTAACAACATCACAGCAGAGAAACTACTACATTTGATGCAACCCATTACTGAATACTCAGATAATTCTGCTAATGACCCCTCCACTATGGTAGCTGTATATAATCAGACTCTCCTAGTCGCCATTGACAAAGTAGCACCACTGACCATACGTAAACCTAATCCTCTAGCCCACTTAAACTCCTGGTACACCCCAAACCTCAAAACGCTGCGCATCACTAAGAGGTCTGCCGAGACCAACTGGAAAAGATCCCTCACAGAATCCAACAAAGAAATCTTTACTGCCACCTACCTCCAGAAATTATAAATATGCTATTCTCTAAACTAAAAGTGCCACTTATAATAAGATAATTGCAAAATCCAACTCCAGCACTAAGGAGCTCTTTACCATTCTATGAGAACTTGAAGTGCCAGTGCCACCTCGAGAATTGTGTACTAAAGACACTGCCTGGTGCACAGATATACAAATAATGGTCTAACACCTTGCCAAACTCAGCAGGACTTTATACATACACCCTAGGACACTAATACACAACTTGAATTCGCCTCTGTCGCAACATCTAAAGTCTTAAAAATGATTACAAGTCTCAAGCCCTTCAGATGTCAAGGTAACATCTGCCCAGCCTCCCTCATTAAAGACTGTGCTGCCGAACGTACCCCATTCATCACAACTTTGATCGATGCCTCTTTCACAACGAGCAACCTTAAAGATGCGCAGGTCCTCCCTTTACTGAAGAAACCCACTCTAGACCCTAACATCCCTACAAACTACCGACCCACCACAACAGTACCTTTCCTCCTTAAAATATTGGTCAGAGCAGTTTATTTGCAAATACCAATCCATCTGGAATCTAACAACCTCCTAGGCCTTCGCCAATTGGGCTTCCACCCAGGGCATGGCACTGAATCAGCCCTCAGCCCTCCTGGATCTAAAAATACAAATAGATGAGATTAAAGATAATGGCAACCTAGCGCTCCTCCTCCTACTGGACATCTCAACAGCTTTTGATTTAGTAAACCATGAAATACTTTGAAAACACCTCTCCTCGGCGGCCGACTTTTCAACCAAAGCTATACTTTGGACACAGTCCTCCCTAATCATCAGAACTAAGAGGGGCTTCTCACCTACAACAGCAGCACTGCCAGTCTCAGTCACCTGTGGAGTTCCTGCATCTCCCCTCTCTGTACAATATCTTTAACAAGCCTCTATTAGACTGTCTCGATAAATTGGGTATCACCTACACTAACTACGCAGACGATACCCAAATCCTCATCCCTATTACAGGTACGTATGACACAGACTAGAAATCAATAAATAAAATCTACCAAACCATACATGCCTGGATGGCCCAGCATGGCCTTTGTTTAAATGATGTTACTCCTCATAGGCTCACAAAACCGTCTAAACAAACTCTGTGACTCCTTCAAATCCTTTGTTATTTATGGGATCACTATCAATATCTACAAGAAAGTAAAAACCTTGGCATTTACCTTGATTCAGCACTCACCTTAACTAGAAAAGCCAAAGCCACGGCATCAGCAGCAGCTTACATCTCTAAACTCATCAATGCCTGTAGACACTTCTTGTCAACAGACAACTCTATTACGCTTGCCAGAGCACTCATCTTATCCAGGATAGACTATCGCAACGTCCTCTACGCAGGCTTTAACAACCGGAACATCAAAAAACTTCAGGTGATTCAAAACAATGCTCCAAAAAAAGCCCTTAACATCCCAAAAAATAAACACATTACCACAGCGAGGCGGAATGCCCACTTGGTTGCCAGTCCACGAACGGATCCTGTTCAAAACCCTCTCCTTGACACACAAATGTCTGTCCAATTCCAATTCAGCCCCTAAGTACATATCCAACAAATTCACCAAAAACAATCTAATAGACCCACTCAGCCCAGTCACACCTACTCACCATTCCTAGATTCAAACGGCAGAAAGCAGGGGGTTGCAGCTTCCCAGTGGTAGCTGTCAAACATTGGCATGCTCTTCCATTACTATTAAGAGCTGAATTCTCCTTTTGGTCCTTCCACAAAAGCTTGAAAATCTTTTCACACAAGAGCGGCTAAGTAGCTCTCTCACAAACCGCCTGAAATGTCTACTATATCCAGAACTGCCAACCATATGCATTACTCTAAATTATTACCGGAACTGTTAAATGTTAAATGTTAAAGGTATTTGTTCTCCGCTCTATCACCAACGGAATTGGTCCCCAGGCGCTTTGGCGGATCTGTAAATGATAAGGGGGGGATTGGTTAGTAGGGTGAAGAGGGAGTAGGATAGTGAGAGGAGTGGTGTTCTGTTGGCAGCTTCAACTCGGTGTACACCGGGTGCTGAGCTTTGGTGCGGGTATTGGATCGGTGTCGGTCCGCGTGTGCTGTTGCTCCGGCTTCTATGTTGTTGCAGTGTTGTGAAGTGCGTGCGGCTTGTTGTGCGAGAGATGGTTGTGTGAGTTTTTTGAGTGAGATAAGTATGCAGAGTTTGAGCTTATATTGGTTAGTGGGTTACATGACCTCTAGCATGCTAACATCCACAGTTTTGTCTAAGTGTGGCACTTGTTGGCTTTCACATGTGGGCATGCCTACATTCACAGTCTTTTCTAGGTGCGGCGCAGGCTAGTGTTTAGAAATCTGTCTAAGTGTGGGCATGCTAACATTCCTAACTTAATCTAGATGTGGCGCAGGCTGGTGTTCACGATTCTAAGTGTGGCATCTGCTATCATTCAAGTTTCATCTAGGCGCGGGCATGTTATCCTTCAATTATTCCTATCTAGACGCAACGCAGGCCAATTGTCCACAATTCTAAGTGTGGCCTGTGCTAGTCTTCACGTTTAGCGTAGGTGTGGGCATGCTAATATTCAGAGTCCTATCTAGATGCGACGCAGACTAATAAACTGTTAACTGTATTCACTACTCAGAATCGTTACGCATGTGTTTGTACTTTATGCTGTACTGTCTGTGCAAAAAACCAGCGCCCAGATGCCTCAGGGTTAAGTGTGCTTTACAAATGACAAAATAAATAAATAAATACATAAATATCCTTTTAGATATACAATAAGAAAACACTTTATATAAAAATATACATTTGATACTAAATTGATAACATCTTTGATATAATTTTGTATCAAATCTATATTAAGTTTTTATCAAAGCCAAATAAAAAAGGGGACACGACTAAGGACACAAAGAGGGCGTTCCAACCTGTCAAAATGGACTTGATGTAAGAAGGGGGCCCCATGTGCTACTGACTAACGTTGGCTCTGCTGCAGTCCGTCCGTCATAGTAGAATTTCTGGTGCAAGGACTGGCTAGTGAGACTATTCTGCTGCCTGTTAAATTAAGTGATATGGGACTGAATAAGGAACAGTGTAACAACAATGTGATTCTTGATGCTGGCCTCAGGCACCATCAACAGAGGAGAACAAGAAGCCACACTTTGTCCCTAAAATCATTCAACTCTGCCCCTTTGTAAGGGAGTCTTTCCATCAAATGGTGTGGATGTCAAGGACAAGTTAAGTCACAGTGAGATTTTTTTTTTTTTAACTTTATTTTTACTTTTATTTTCAATTTTAACAATACAACAATACATTAAAAACATCAAGGTGATACAAAAATAAACTATATACAAGATAACAAATCACCGAACACAAATTCCATCCCACCCCCCAATCGTAGAATTCACATCTGAACATATTCAATTGTCATTTTCAGTACATTGAAAGAAATCTCCCCGTATCTTTTTTTTAAAAAGAATTTTTTTTTTTTTTTTATTTTATTTATTTTGATACAGCTGAAATCAATCAACTTTTCAAAATTACATAAATATAGACATAAAATTAAAAGATCCATTTCAGTTACAATTTTTGACACAAGTTCACTTACAATTTCACATAAAAACTTAACGAGACATAAAGGAGCAAAAGGAAAGAAAATAAAAGAAGATAAAATCACTAAAAAGCAGAAAAGCAGATACTCAGCCAAAAGATAAAAAACTGCTATGAACAGATAAGAACATCTTAATTCTAAACTCATATTGTCATTTAATAACAGCAACTTTTGTAAATTGGCTCAGTTCTACTTAACTATAACATAATTTTAGTTGGTAAAATGTTTTCAAGAAATTGTACCAGGGCTTTAATCACCGCAAACCTGGGACTATTAAATAAAATGCTCCATGTCTCAATTTCATTCCTTTCCATATGCTTTCCAAAAACTTTTCCACATCATGCATTTCATGAAACAAACATCTTTGTGTAAGGTAGTAGCAGTTTTCCAATTCCTTAAGATGATTTTTTTTCCAATCATGGCACCTCTATATAACCATTTCTTCTGGCATTGTGTTAGATCTAACAAGTTATCATCACAACCCAAGATCAGTGATTGAAAATCAAGCTCAATCCTCTCATTCAAAACCTTCTCGAAGATCTCCCCTAATTCTGTCCAAAATTCTCGCACCTTCCTGCAGTCCCACAACATATGTTCCAATGTACCACTCTCATGAACACAATTCCAACAACCTGGATCATCTTTCAGACCTCTCTTCCATAACCTTTCGGGGGTCCAATAAACCTGATTAAGGATCTTAATTAGTCTCGACCTCTCAGTCAATCCCAAGGAACATAGTTTAACATTTTCACTCATTCTCGTCCAAGATTCCGCAGTAATTTCAGATCCAATTCTGCGACTCCATTCATCTCTCAACAAGTCATTTTCCTTATATTCGTTCACAATTACTTTGTACACTCGGCTTGCTAGACCACCTTCCCAATCCTTTTGCTCTCTTGTGATTATAGTCAGATTAAATCTAGCCTTCACATCAATCTCTCCAATAGCATTTTTTAATTTTGTGTATTCTGAGGCTCTGAAATTTTCAATACTATATTGTTGTTGTATTTCTCTTATATTCAACCACTTTCCCTCCTTAAAGAGATCTTCAATCCAATTAACTCCCCCCAAAAACCATTCCGGCCAAAATAAAGTCTTGTTCTCCAATTTAATGGAAGGATTCATCCATATCGATGCCCCAGGATCTTTAAATGCATTCACATTCAGTAATCTATTGAATTTGTCCCATGAGTTTCTCAGACAAACAGTCAATGAATCTTTCACACATTTCGTTCTAGACTCTGTAGTCAACATCGCCCTTGGTGTTAGAGGACCATTATAGCTCGTCTCCGCCACAACCCACTCATCAGGTGACGGCGTTAGGAATTTATCCAAATAGTCACACATGTAGGCAAGATGATACGCCTTAAAGTTCGGCACCCCCATTCCACCTTTATCCAAAGGTAATTGCAACTTCCACACCTTCAATCTAGGGGGTTTCCCATCCCACAAGAAGCCTTGGATAAGCCTATCCAACTCATTCCAAAATTTGTTATCGATATTTAGCGGAGTCATGCTGAGGACATAGTTGATCTTAGGGGTCGACACCATTTTTAAAGCGTTAACCTTACCCCATAATGAAAGATTTAAAAGGCCCCAGCGTTCCAAATCATTTTTAAAGTTTGAACAGACCTCATCCATGTTTATCTTCACCAGATCATTGACTTTTGGAGTAATCCAGATCCCCAGATACTTTATTTTATCAGGGCACCATCTAAATCCCAGATCGGTTATAAACCGTTTACTACAGCACGGTACCAGGGGTAACACTTCCGATTTTGTCCAATTTATTTTTTATCCGGAGGACTTGTGAAACAATGCCACAATTTCCATGAGAGTAGGCAAAGACTGATCTAATTCCCTGAGTACTAGTAGCAAGTCATCTGCAAATAGCCACAATTTCTGTTGCAACCCCCAGCATGATAATCCTTTTATATTCGGGTGATCTCTAAGTACAGCCGCCAGGGGTTCAATCGCAATAACAAATAGCAGAGGGGATAGAGGACAACCTTGCCTCGTCCCTCTTTTTAGCTTGAACGGTTCTGAGCGTAAGCCGTTTGTATTGACGTCTGCTGTTGGTTCTGTGTAAAGTAATCTAATCCAAGACCTAAATGTCTCACCAAAACCCATTTTCTGAAGGACCGAAAAGAGGAAATCCCAGTCTACTCAATCAAATGCTTTTTCTGCATCTAACGAAACAACTGCAGCATTATCCAATGGATCTGTTGCCTTTGAAATCGTATAAAAAAGCTTCCTAATGTTACTAGAAGCTTTCCTTCCTTTCACGAAACCCGATTTTCGTGGATCAATGTAGGGAGGATACCTTCCAGTCTAATTGCTAAGACCTTTGCCAGGATTTTATTGTCTGTATTAATGAGACTAATCGGCCTATAGCTCACAGCAAGCGTATCATCTTTCCCTTTTTTTGGGAATACCGAAATCATAGCATGTCTCGTGGTGGTCGGTAGTAGCCCATTCGCCAAAGAGGCCATGTACATGTCTTTCAATAATGCAATGGCCGAGTCTGGTAACAACCTATAAAATTCCATTGGGAATCCATCAGGTCCTGGTGATTTTCCTAAATTCAATCTGTTGATAGCTCTTTTGATCTCATCCACTGATATCTCACTTTCAAGAAATTCTGAATCAAAGTCCATAAGTTTAGAAATTTCCGCTTTCTCTAGAAAATCTTTTCCTCCGATAGTTGTGTCAAATTTATTTTGATATAAATCCATATAATATTCACGAAAAACATTGTTGATCTCTTCTGGATGAAAGGTAACTTGTCCTTCTCTGTCTCGAATAGATGTTATAGATCTCTATGATTCCCTCTTCTTCAGCCTGTAAGCCAGCCATCTGTCGCACTTCTCTCCTTTTTCAAAATATACACAGTTCTGGTAGTGGTATCTCCTTTCCGTCCGTTCATTAATTATATTTTTCAGTTCCTTCTTTAGTTTCAACAACTCTGCCATACATTCCTTGTCAAGTGGATCCGCCATCTGTTTCTTAGCCAGATCATCAATCTTTTTCTCAAGTTCATTTTGTTTAGTGTCACATTTTCTATTTACCCCACATGTCAGACCAATCAAATAGCCTCGCATGGTACATTTGAATGCTTCCCATACAATCTCTGGCCTCAAATCACCCTTGTGATTTTCTGACACGAAAAATTCAATTTCCATTCTCAACCTCTCTAGTACCTCCTCGTCTTGAAGGACAGCACTATTCATCTTCCAAGTATGTTATCTTTGTCTGTCATTAATCAATTTAATGTGCATAGTTACATGGGCATGATCCGTTAATAAAATGTTGCCTATTCCACTTGACTTATAATTCTCAGTCATTTTTCCCGCTGTTAACAGCATATCAATTCTGGAATATACAGAGTGAGCACCAGAGTAAAAACTATATTCTCTTGTGCACAGATGTTCCAGCCGCCAGCAGTCTTTCAAGGTATGTTCCTTAAACTGGTCTCCCAGAGCCAGATGATGACGATCAGTCTGTTTGCTTCTAGTAGATACACTTCTATCCATGTCCTTGTTCAAAACAGCATTAAAATCTCCACCTAGAATAATGTTATTTGTTCCTAAATCTTGTAATGTCTGAGCCACTTTCCTAAAAAACGACCCGTCATCCACTGATGGGGCATATATGTTACATAAAGTAACCACCCAGCCTTGAATATTTAGCAATAATGCCACCAATCTACCCTCCAGGTCAGTTATTTCTCTCAGTACTTTAATCGGAACATTTCTCCGAAGCAAAATGGCGACACCTCTTGATCATGAGGAAAATGAGGAACCATATGCCCTCCCAACCCATCCCTTCTTCAAGGTTTCTATTTCATCTTTTAAGAGATGAGTTTCTTGAATGAAACACACATCAGTCTTCAATCCCTTCAAATAGGATAAAATATTCATTCTTTTTTTGGATTATTTAATCCATTAACATTCCAAGTAGCCACATGTAAATCAGACGTCATATTTACCACCTTACCCACAGTAAATGGTTGTTCAATTAAAGGAGACTCAACTGAAGCAATTATACACAACAAATGATTTACAGATGTGAATCCATTCCCCCCCCTCTGAAAAAGAAGCAAAACACCAACAGCAGACAAAATTTACAAACTAATAATAACATTTTAAACAGTCCAGTGTCCCGGACACCTCTCCTATATACAAATGAACTTCACAAATATCTATAATAAGAAACTGAGGAACCCAACTTTAGAAAAACATTGTCCCCATCTTGTTAATTCAAGATCCCCATCTTAATACTAACCGTACTAGCACAAAGTAAAAACTCTGAAGTCCTAATAAAACACCATGGGCCTCATAAGGACCCAGGCGGTAAGGGGTTTACGGCGGCGTAAACAGCGCGGACCCTTACCGCCTGATTCCGAGGTCCCTTAGCGCTATGGAGGTTTTAACACCTGCTTTTACGTGTATGTGTGGTTAATTCAGTTATTCCTTGTAAGCACTGTCTGTGCAGTGTTTGTGTTCACATGCAGCCGAATAAATATGACTGCACATGACAATTTCCTAATTCAAAGAACCGGCTAAGTGTACCCAGGGAAGATCCATGGTAGGGGGTGGAGGAGTTGGGTGCTGTTCATGTCTCAGGGACTTTCCTCTCTGGTACGGCACTCAAGTTCACAGAGTAGGCATGTACAAGTCATTATGACACATTTCTCTGATGTGCTACATGATACACAATGGTTTGCGAGTCATGCTTTCGACTACTTGATATCACTATGTACATTATCCATCAAGGCCTTGACCCATATGACTTAGGCACATTCACATTGGTGGTATGGGCCGCAGGTGAAGTGTTATGTTTCTGTGATGAGGCTGGGTGGGTATTGGCATTGTGGACATGAGGCACTGCGGCTGAGTCCTGTGCCACTCTATCATGTGGTAGTGATGGTGACTGATTGATGATTGCATTAGATTCCATGCTTGGCCCATTGTACTTGGAGGTGTCCCTTAAGGTGACTGGACAGGTATACTGGTCTGCGGTGTATCTATGAGGTGGGTGCAGTGACTGAGATTTTGCTGTGTGTCAGTTGTATCTAGTTTAGGCATGGCAGCATGACTCGTGATTTCGTTTGCTGATGTCATGTGTCACATTGTGTCTGCAGGGTGGTGCATTGTGGTACCTGTGGTTCATGTCTTCTGATGTTCCTGATGCATGTGCTAATGTGGGCACCGTGTGTGTTGCTTGCATGTACGCACAAATGTGTACACATGCCACAGCTGCTTCCATTGGCTGTGTCCCACAATCTGTTGATTAATGTAGAGTCACAGTTTCAAGCACCCAGGATGCTCTGTGTGGTCTCGTACCATGTATGTAATGTGTCATTGTGTAGGTTGGGGATGTGGAGGTATGTAGGTCTGGTTCCTCATGCGACTTTTACCTCTATAGCCCAACGCAGACTGTCTGCAATACATTTTGAAGGGTGATTATGGATACATGCATGTGGTGTGCACTTGTGCTGCTCATGCATGCAATCTGGTGCTATGTTCCTATGCCCCTCATGGCCCAGCCAGCAGACAGGTTGTCTATGCTTGTGGTTCCTGCCCTCATCCACACCCCTCGTGGCCATGTGGTTTTACTCACCCAGAAGCCAGGTACGTTGTGCAGCGTGTCGTGCCAGGAAGCGGGGTAGCGTGGAGTTGCGCAGCACCATGGCATCATGTGTGGAGCCAGGGAATCTTGCACAGCAATGCGTTATGATTTTGCATGCATCACACACCATCTGGACAATCAGGGAATGGTAGAGATTCTTGTTGCGGTACACTACCTCCACTGCATGTCTGACTACCAGCTCTACATGGGTGCAGTCGATGGCACCAATGACGTTTGGCATGCCTGCCAGTGCATAGAATGCTATTTTGGTTGCATTAATCTCCTCCGCTATCCGTGGTAGCTTCATGTGGTCCCTGCCGTGTTTCAGGAGTGCATCTACCACCTGGTTCAGCACACGGGAGAAACAGGGTTGTGAGACTCCATGCAGCTGCCCCACTGTGTGCTGGTAGGTGCCTGTGGCAAGGAAGTGTAACACAGACACTACCTTCAGCAAAGGGGGATGGCTGTCCGGATTTTGATGAGGCTCACCAGGTCATCATGGATGAGGTCCACTATTGTGTTGATGGTGTCCCTGTCCAGGCCGTACAGGGTGTGGATCTGTGCAGGGGTCAGGTCAAATGGACTAGCCTTTCGGCGAGGGATTAGTGGCTGCCTGCGGGGTACAACTGCCTGCACTATTGGTATGTGCTGGCCCAGTCTCGCCCTCCTTCTCCTGTGCCTCTGCTGCATTCTCTGGCTCACTGCCTGCTTAAGGAGTAGCAGTGCAGGCTTGTCCGCCAGCCCTAGTACTGCAACTGCCAATGGTAGCATTGTGGATTTGTGAGGGGTCTGGTGTGTGGGAGTGCTCCTTTTGTGCTGTGCTTGACTCCATTGGCTCCACCTGTGCTGATTGTGTGCACCTGTGGCAGGTTTCTGCACAGCAGATTGCTATTAACTTCTGCTTCACGATGCCAGTGTTGACGGCATCAAGGTATCTGTAATTACCGGCACCTCCATGCCGGTAATTGCATGTCCGTGAGACTCATAATGTGCACTTCGCAGCAACAAAACAGTCTCACAGGCATGGCTGCCACGTGTCTGCGTTCATTCGGACAAGGAGGAGCCCGGTCACAGCGGGTCCCTGCCAATGCCGGTGACACCAGCATCACTGCTCGTAATACTCTGGTCCAGTGAGCGATGCCATTATTACTGTACCAGCATCGTTTTTACTGGACCGGCAACCATCCAATGAGGCCCAATGTGTAAGTAACTATGAGACCGTTGTTAAGGTGCTGCATTCTGTCCTGCTCATGATCGTTATGGAAATGAGCAAGCACTTTCAGCAACAGTCCTGAATTGCGGGGGTGAGGGGAAATTATCCAGCTCAATGGTGATGCTTCCCTGGCATGTTTCATCTTGGCTACCGCCAAACAGTTGTCCCAGTCTAAATCCTCCACCGACCTTTCCCAACCATCACTCTCTAACTGCCAACCACTGTACTTCCCCCACTTTAGCATTTCCTTAATCACACATATGCAACAATCGGAGCCCATACATAGATTTACTTCACAGCAGGGAGATGGAAGTCCAGGATGTTGTAGGAGTGAGCGCAATGTGTGAGTAGTGCGGTCGGGAGATAAGGGATGCACATGGTCCTGGAAATGGGACAAAGTGGGAGCACATGGTCCAAGAAGGGGGCAAGAATCTGAGTAGTGCGGTCAGGAGATACGGGTTGACACATGGTCCTGGAAGAGGGACAAAGTGGGAGCCCACGGTCTGTGAATGGGCAAGATCCGTAGCTTGTGTGCCTCCTCCATGGATGTTTTAAAAAGATAGAAATGTGGCCCAAAAGAACAGATACAAGGGGGAGGACTATGAGGTGGAGGCAGGCAAGAAGATACAGGGGCACACAAGACCCATAGGAAGCTTCCGGTGAAGGTAAACAGCCCAAGGTCAATGGTGGGCCCAGGGGGTGGCTCCACTATCCTCTCTTCCTTCCTTTGGCAGGCTGCACTGGAAGGAGGGGAGTTAGCCTCATAAAGCAAGAAACAAGCACCACAGGACAAAGAAACAAACCAGAACTGAGACCGGCACTTAGAACAAAGGTAGGCTGAACAAAGTGAAAGAGTGAAGTTACTCTTGCCACCAACACTGAAAAATGATGTATTAATGTATGTACCCTACCATTACCGTCTACTGGTGTCACTATGTATTCCATGAAGAAATAACCACAGAAAATATAGTAGAAAACAGCAAAGCTGATGCAAAAACAGAACTTGCACAATAAATCAGCCAACTCCGATCTGGGGATTCACGCCCAAGAAAGACACTGAGAAGTGTAGGGGAGGAGATCGAGGAGAAGGGGGCTGAGGTGGGTAGGGGGACAGGCCATTCGAATAGAGTAGGAAAGTAAAGAGAAACAAGGAAGGACCATCAGTAAACAACATACTGCACATCCAATCAAATGAAAATGGCTGACAAATTCAGCACATAATACAAATGCAGGTAAAGAGTGCCGAAGGGGTGTGGTTTTAAGTGGCGATGGGTGTCAACAGGTGTAAAATCATATCCATTTATCCATATCCATATCCATTTAAATGGGTGGGTCACATAGCCAAACAACACAAATCCATCCTCCTATGTCATCTGCATTGAAAAGCATTGGAGACCCTCATTCAAAGCCCCAATTTGATGCTCTTATGTTAAAGGTCTTATTTTAATGACAATAGTTTTGGCTTAAAGGTAGCGCTTTTAGCACCACCTAATAGCCAAAGCTAAAAGGGACTTCCCCAGAAGTTCAACATGATTTGAAAAAGGTGGTGGGAAGAGAGTCCAAGGGTTGACTGGAAATTCAGGCACACATTGTTCATTCTTGTAAAGAAGACAGGAAAAGGAAAAGGAGAGTACTGAACAGTCACAAAAGGCAGAAGCAAAGCTTGTTCAGAAAAAATGTGCTCAAGTCAGTTTAGAAGGAGCGATAATGAGTAGCTCCATGGAGGGATAACAATTGGAACAACAGGGACATATTGAACAAAGTATGGCACTGGGTTGGATGGACGGGTATGCTCCCGATCAATGGCAAATGAGAGGATTTCTGGGGGGAAGAGGAGGATTTCTGCAGGGAGGGGGGTCATTTGGCAGGTTCAGAGGAATGAGGCACAGGTCTAACAGACAAACGGGAGGTAACTATGGAGGACTATATGGGATCAAGTGTTGGTCATGTGGGAGAATGGGACATGTGTCAAAAGATTGTCGGAGTAGGCTACAGTTTTAACCCAAGTGAACCAGTAGGTAAGTTCCATATATTCCTTCCCAGCAAATGCAAACCCCAACCATGCCATATGCCCCAGGCTCTGTGCAATCACAACAAGTATGGATTGGACAGAACCCGGCATATGAGGCTGGAAAACCTATATGTTTCAGCTAACCGTGCCAGCGCAGGCACCAGTACAGATATGGGAAAATAATCCTTTACTGCAAGGAACAGTTACTCATATACTGGAGTAAGGGTTTTTGGAGGGAATCCTTTCCTGCTGCCAGGAACTAGTATGTATCCGGATCAGAACAGCCCACCGCAATCTCTAATGTGTCCAGTCCTGTCTGTTTCTGCTGATCTGGAAGAGGAATCCCATATAGGTGTTACAATAGGTTATCAAACCATTTAATTCATGGTTGATATAGGGACTAAGAATGTTTCATCAAGGAAGGTTAGTTCCCCTTATCAGGCAAAACAAGGGATTCTCTGGGGCTATTCTGTCGGCTCCTCAAGCAGAGGATCTACATATTAATTAGGTACACAAACTGTATCTGCTCCTTTGTTGTACTGCACAGATACCCCAGCAAATCTCTTGGGCAGAGACCTCGTAAGCAAATTGAACATGACAATTGCATTCACAGAGAATGGTATGCTATGCTCGACTACAGGTTTGTATCCGAAGAGAAAATCAGCGCTTTTGTGTGCATCTTATAATGACAGCATGGTAAGGAGGGTGCCTGTACATTCAGCTTTGTTCTTTTATGGAGTGATGGTTGTGGTGTGTTAGGCTGGGTCCATGGGATCAGAGACTGTACATAGCGGATACCAAGTGAATTTTCATTCCAGCCTGAGAAGTCACAGGAGATAGCGTCAGACACTATTGTTAGAATTCTTTTGGAAGCAGTGGTCATTAAAAGGACAGGTTGGTTCTCAAAGGCACTGATGAAGAATGCGGAGTGTGGTGCACAGTTTTGTGCATCGATCTGACCCTATCACTAAGGGAGGCATTTGACGAACAATTGTTTGAGGATGCCGAAGACAAAGGTGAGAGGATATTTGAGATTGGGGTGCCTTGCCAGATAAAAATAGAGCAAAGGGTACGCACCAGAAGTGGCAGCGAAGTGGCTGATTCAGCTGGAGATGCTGTGTGAAGGAGGACTTAGTTTTTTTTCTCTTTGACGAGCAGCATCGGATTTGGGTATTTCCCTTGTTGAATGGACTTTGTGGACATTGTGGACCCATACTATTATAATACTATCCACGTTAATACATACATCCACTGATTTACTTTTGTTTCTGCACTATATTTCAGTGGCTCCTCCCAAATGATTGCATCACTATAAGTGAGGGGCTGCACGCGCACCAGAAGTGGCAGCACAGTGGCTGATTCGGCTGATTAGGATGTAAGGCTGCACGGCTGCACGCCAACGCCTTTAGCAGTCATTTCCAAGTAGTTTGGCCATTGGTTGGGAAATGAATATAGATCTTATAAAAGGATGAATGTGTCACCCATTACAGCGATAGTGATATCCTTGGTATTTATATCTTGTTTTTGGAGATTACTGTTGCGTAGAATTCTTTAGCTGGTAGCATATTAGTACCCTCTGAATTTACCATTTACTGGGCCTCATTAGGACCGAGGCGGATTTCGCGGTGCTAAATGCACCGCGAAGCATGGCGGAAAGCCGCCGATAGCGCCATGGGGGTTGGCGGATTCACCGCCCCATTCCGACCTTGGCGGAGCGGTGAATCCCCATTCCCCATTTTACCCTTCCCCATTCCCATTTTTGCCCCATAGGGTATAATGGGAGTGGGGAAGGAGTTAATTACGCCACCGTAAAATACGGTGGCGTAATTAACAACGAGGTCCCGTAGCGCCATGGTTTTCTCCGCCTGGTAAAACCAGCCGGAAAAGGCCGCCATGGCGCTACGGGAACTCGTAGTATGGCGGAGAGGTACGCCATGCACTACGCTGGCGTAATACCCTCTCCGCCAGGGTCCTAATGAGGCCCACTGTATCAATATTAAGATCTCTGTAGCACTGAGCACTGTATTTAGGGTTCTGAGATATAGATGAATTAGAGAAGTGTTAGTCGACGTAGTGTGGAGGCGAGCGTTTGTTCAGCGGTTTTACCGCTCGTTTGAAAATTAAGCCAAATCTGCGTTCAAGTATAAGCAAACATGGTGGATGGGCTATGTTCCAATACATTTTGTCATCCCCTTTAGTTTTTACACCCATAAAATACACTATGAGGATGGCTTTGGCCCTGCCCTTACCTCCCCCCGTCACAGATCTTACTATTCTGGAAGTTACGGGGGGGTCTTCCAGCCCATTAATTGATGTAGCACAGTCTCGCATTATACCATCGCAGGTGAACAGTGAGACTGCTATGGGTAGTGGGAGATCTGTTGGATTGCTGTTCTCATCTTTCCTTGATATTCCCCCTATTGTTCCTGAGGGGGAAATCACTTTATTGGCTCTCCAACTGTTAGGGAAAATTCTCACACAAGTGCTAAATTCCCTCTACCTTAGAGCCCTCCAGCTCTTTTTCTATATTTTGGGGCTTTGAACTTTTCATTTTCAATGTGTTTTACTTTTGTGTTCTTTGGTTATGTAGTTTTAAAACAACTCCATCATCTTTTTCTGTGTGTCACACCACACCTTTAGTGCAGTGGCACAGGGATATGTTTCAGACTTCCCAAGGTTTAAATACCTTCTCTGGGACTAACGACTGTCTGCCAGAGCATGCAAAGTTAAATTGACTTTACTAGTTTCTTTAAATGTACTGACCCAGCAACACTATCTTCCTATACAGTGCTGGAGGGGTTGCCTAGCTTCCCCTGAGTCAAAACACTCATGCAACAGTCAAATGTTACCCTTTCCTACTTTAAATGGCTGGTGGCAGTGGTTTAGATCAAACTACCATGATTTTTTCTGACCGCTAACAACGGTAGCTAAAAATCGGGACAGCCATGTTTTTCAATATGGCGCCCAAGACCTATCTGTAAAAACAGACACTGGTTGACTTTTTTCGCCATTTCTTTTAGGAAAGGTCCTTCTTGTGTTTGTCTCTGGGCGCCAAACCAGGTTTGGTCCCTTTGTTTGTTGGCCTTCGGCAGGCTTCGGTGCTGAAGCCCCCCTCCGGTGCCAGAGTGTCTGGGGTGGACAGGATGTGAGGGAGGTGCCCGAAACTCCCTGTGCTTAGTCTCCTAGGAGACCTAAATGCACTCTGCTGTGATTGGCCGACTGGCTGTCCGGCAAGGACAGCCACCCTGCTGTGTGAGTGATAGCCAGGCTGGAATGAATGGGGGAAAACTGTTTAAAAGCAGGTTTCTAGAGCTCGAAAAGCAGAGTCAGCCACTGGAACGAAAGAATCGAAGACAAGCTGAAGGAAGAGGACTGCTGCAGCTCCTGGACGACCGGTGAAGCCCTGCTGCAGGTCCGAATTGCCTGAAACTCCATCGACAGAGAAGCCCTCCAAGGTTAACTTCTTCCCTTAAGTTTGGTGGGAACAACCAACTCGCAAGCCACCTGGACACCGTCCCCATCTGGTCGAATTTTCATCAGAGTGCTGTTGAAAACCGGATAGCCACAGGGAAGGAAACCAGCTTGTGGACTTTAAGACACACACACCCTAAACCAATGTCTTGCTAAAGCTTTTGGCCTCATCCCTGGGCAGTGCAGGAACCTCCCGACGTCTTGTTTCTTGTCCCCACGACTGAAGCTCAGGAACAGCGACATCTGCTCAAACTGCCAGGAACAACTGCCTCAGCTACAGCTCTTCTTCATTAACAAGGTACTGTGCAAATGAGGTCCGAAAATCTTTTTGGCCATCGAGAAAGTGCATGAAACTTTCCTCAACGTCGAAGGCTTGTCCTTCCCTTAACATTCGTCAAACTTTTCGCCTAGCCAAATTCTTCTAATCAGTGGTCGAAGTGGGCAGGAGCGGTCAGGAGTGGTGGTCCTTTACTTCTTTAAATTAAGTTTTACCGTTCCTATACATTTATTTTAAAAAGAAACCGTTCCGGAATGGTTTCATTTTAAAATAAAAGTGTAGGAGGAAGTTGAAACTTGCACTTTCCGTGCACTGCACTGCACATTCCCATAAACAGCAGGCGCATGTGTTTTGGGGTTTGTATTTTGCATGGAAGGAGGCGTAGCGATGGGGTTTTTGGGGAGCAGTGCAGACCAGTGGGGAACATAGTTCCACTACTTCTTTTCGTACACTTCGACCACTGCTTCTAATCTCCGTGGAAAAGACTTAACCATTATCTACCAGAACTATGCTATCCTATACAAAGACTCTGACCCATTGACTTTGGCCCAGGCCTATTGAGAAGAATTGCTGGTTGTATTTAAGTGAAACCCTTTGCCCTGCCTATGAATGTATTTGGCCTGTCTGTTCCTATAACCTTTTATTTTTACCCCTTTATTAAGTATCTGAAGTGCCATTTTGCTCCCACTTCAGGGGAGCTAAACTTGTTCACTTACTTACCGGTTGTGTATTTGTGGTTTATTAGTGTGTGATATTGAGCTGCTCTTGCTAGTGTAATGTTTTGAAACTGATTGAGTAAATACATGTATATTCTTTTACCAAGAAACCTTGAGTAAGTGTACATTTGAATCACTGTATTTTTTGGTCCTTTGTGTAACTTTTTCTACTGCTCACTTAAACTCTTGAGATAAGTCTGGCTGCTCAGCCATTGCTACCACATAACTGTGTAGTACAGGCGTGTACCAAAGGTGAAATTGTACTGACACTTGTAGTCTTAATTGCATGTAATGTTCCCAAAGGGGACTGCATGTGATTCTGCCTAACACCAACCACAGGACCATAATGGACTGGGAGAAGAGGGAGATCATGTGTCATCTGTCCAGGGTCAGGGTGTGGTGGGTGAGGGGGCAGGATGGAGAAATGAAGGGTTTCAATGAGAGGTTGTTTAATGAATTGTCTGGACATGCTGTCTCTTTGAGGTCTATAATATCTGTGTTGCTAGAAATACAGAGTGTGGGGTGCCTTTGTAATGCCATCAAGGGCACGCTAGTCCCTATCGATGCTATGGGGGCACATACTTTGATAGGCTCTCCCATTCCAGAAATTTCGGCTGCATACATCGAGTCCCAAATGACTAAGGACAAAGTGGAGGTGGAAAAGAATTCCCTTGGGGTGGAAGGAAGTGGGAGTTGTATTGGCTCTGAGGAACCATCACTCCCGAATCAGCCCCCAGAAAAAAAGGGTAAGAAAAATAAAAAATAAAAAAACGGCCACAGCTCCAAATAGAGAAAGTGGGTAAAAAACCATCATGGAAAAATTGGAGAAATTCATAAGGGAAGATGTTGCAGCCCCCCAGGAGTGGGAGGCTGACCCAGATTTTGTGAGAGAAAATTCCTTCGAATTTTGCTCAGCTTCCAATACACTCAGTGCAGCCATGACCCATAAAGAAAACACAAAAGAAAAATTATTAATAAAAAGTTAATGGTAATGCAGATCTTTCTGTAGCTCACCCCAAAATAGGAAAAGGGACAGGGCTTTACCATCTTTTTGGCAAAAAGTAATCTCATGCAGCAGTGTGGGCACAGGGGAATTCCCACCCAGACTCAAAGGGAAAGAATAATGCACATGCGCCTGAGGGTGGTGATTTTGCTGGGGCACAGGAGGCCACTTTAGCCGCACCTCTGTGCAGACTTACGGAAATAGAGAGGGTGGTACTTCCACTGGCGGGGATCCCAACACAGCTGCCGGCGGGCTTTCCAGCACAGCCGCCTAGTAATTCTAGAGAGGTAGTGCCGCTGGCGGGGATCCCAACACAGCCGCCGGCGGGCTTTCCAGCACAGCCGCCTAGTAATTCTAGAGAGGTAGTGCCGCTGGCGGGGATCCCAACACAGCCGCCGGCGGGCTTTCCAGCACAGCCGCCTAGTAATTCTAGAGAGGTAGTGCCGCTGGCGGGGATCCCAACACAGCCGCCGGCGGGCTTTCCAGCACAGTCGCCTAGTAATTCTAGAGAGGTAGTGCCGCTGGCGGGGATCCCAACACAGCCGCCGGCGGGCTTTCCAGCACAGCCGCCTAGTAATTCTAGAGAGGTAGTGCCGCTGGCGGTTATTCTAACACAGCCGCTTGTGGGCACTCCAGAGCAGTTGCCAAGTAATCCTAGAGAGGATGCGGAAGACAACAAATGCAAGGAAGAGAATCATTTGGTTGGGGTGAACATTTCGGAATCTCGGGGTTGAAACGCCCCATTTGTATTCGAACTGGATAAGCTGGTTCAACAATCAATAATTAATCTGCTGCAAATTCCGATTAGGACATTGTCTATTTAAATCAGCGGCCCGCTCATACTCAAGGGCTGAATAGAGAGGTGGAATTGGGGGGCAGTCGAATGTTGGAAAATTAGAAGGTTCCTCAAGTAGGAAATTTCGGGTTTGGAAACAAGCACACGGGGTACGTGGGGACCAAACAAAGTGTGATGATACCCAGAGCTGGTGCGGGGGCCAACCGGGAGATTGGAAGTGGGCACACTCAGAGGGAGGGCGGGGTGCATGCAGGGAGGGAGTTATGTCCTAAAATCCCTGAAAGTTACAAGAATTCTGAAGAGGGACAATATAGCAAGGGGAGGGAGTCCTGTTCCCAAATCCCAAAAAAACAAAGAATGTTTGTAGAAGGGCAATTAAAACCGCATCAATATACAGAGGAGTCTAGGGTACCTAACCCAAATCAGCTTAACCCTTCTGAAGGTTTTCAATTGAGACTGGCCCACTTTCCTGATGACCCAAGGGTCCTGTTACACTTTCTGTTTACCTATGGGGGGCCAGCTCGCTTAATCGCTGGAGAATTCGGGCACTATTTAATAAAATTAAGGGTCTTACCCTAATTTCCTCATGGGACATGAAGTTGGTGGACTTTATTTACCCAGAAAGGTTTGATTATGAGTGGATTGTCTTCCACTCACGCACTGTGTATGAGGCAGTACTTAAAGAGGTGGACTCATATAATAAATTTGGTTATGACCTCCGAGATTATGGCAGGGGTTTTATAAACCCAAGGACAGAAATATTGTGGCCCAAGTGGAAGTTCGGTAGTAAATTCCCAGGAGGGCCAGAGTAGGAGTGCAGGGACGGAGGAGCCAAATGATTTGAGTCTTCATTGGCTTGCTATGACTCTACGAGATTCCATTATACAACTTCAGGGCCTGAAACCCAATCTTTAACGTGGATGGAAATGTTTCCATGATATCTTGGAATACTCGGGGCTCATGGTCTCTTAAGAACCTTGCCAAAATATATTCCTATCTAATGAAATATACTGTTGTATGTTTACAACAAACTTGGTTAATGTCCCAGTATTCCCTAGATGGATTTATATTATTTACTGAACTAGCCACAAATAGATTATGAGGAAGACCTATAGGGGGTCTTATAATTGCTATTAAAATTGACCTAGAGCCGACAGTAATAAAAATTTCTCACTTTTCTAGGTGGGGTCTAGCAGTATTGCTGCAGTTGACAAATTAATCTGGCCCTTGTAATCTACTGGTAGTGAACATTTACTGGAGCCCGAATGCTAATCTGAATGAATCGCTAGTATCTGTTAAATCTATATTTGAAGAATGGCAAGAATTTTGCTCAGAATTATGATTGTGGTCGCTGGGGATTTGAATGTGGATATAGTTGGGCACGGGAGTAAGCAGCTGGATATACTCCTTTTGTCTACCTAATAACATCATAGAAGGGGGCCTGCCGGGTGGCTCAGGCAAATTGCTCCAGGGGCAACTGTGGTGCGATTTCCTTGAAGAATGGGGCTTATTTAATGCCAGTGATTTGAAAATAACACGGCAGATTCGTTCACATGGACTAATGGGAAAGCTTCTACCATTATTGATTACATATTTTTGACAAACCTCTGTTGGACTTGGCTACATCATTTAGGGGCTGATTCATGGAATTTGTGCGCCGAAAAACGGGAATTTGTGCGCCAATTTGCCCGCAAATCCCTGTTTAACAAATGGGGATTTACGGGCAGAATGGCGCACAAATCCCCGTTTTTCGGCGCACAAATTCCATGAATCAGCCCCTTGGTCTCACTCTGTCTGATAGTAGCAATCATAAAATGTTGGAGATGAATTTTGCAGGGGATTCAGGTAAAACTAAACATGAAATTGACCATTTCCTGTTAAGTATTAGCTCAGCGCATAATCGCATTGTCTGGCATAGGGACACTGTAATGGAAGTCAATGCAGTTTTTCTGTCTGATTTCTCTACCTCAAATTTAGAGAAAAAGCTAACTTTTTATATACCTCCAACACTTTGATCACTATGCCCAAACCACAATCAAGGGCACAGTGATCCCTTCATGATCCAACTGCAGGGGGGCAAAACACACACACATATTTGCCGAAATATCACAAACATCTACAAAGCTGTAGATTAAGGGAATTTAGGAAGCTACAGAATTTGTGTGCAACATAGTCTGAGAAAGAAGCTTTGAAAAAGAAGGTAAATAATAAATGAAAGAATCAAATATAGAGACATTGGGCTATCCTTTATAGAACGGATGGAGAAAATATGCTTTCTGCATTTAGGGACTTGTCTGCAAGAACATTCTGGGCACTGATAAATTGTAAGATTCTATCCCAAATTACAATGTAGACCTAAGTCATTTTGGGGGAACAATGGGTTGGTCATTTCTCCACATTATATGCCGCCCCAAAGAATCCCTGGCAATCATCGTTGCTTGTCAAAGCTCTGCTTGGAATTTTGAAATTTTGCAGGAGGCTATTAAGATCCTAATCATGAAGGCGTCAACATCTAGGGCAGCAGGGGCAAATGGTTTGGCAAATGTTATCTTCAAGGGGAATATAGAACTATGGTCAAAAATGTGTTTCATCCTCTTTGGGGATATTGTCGATTTAAGGGCTATCCCGGTGACCTAGCGCATCTCCTACATAGTTCCAGTTTACAAGAAGGGAGATAAATCCTGCCCTGTGAATTACAGCACGATAGCACTCCTGGATGCAGACTCTAAAATCTTTTCGGGTCTTGTTCTGAAACACATCCAGGAGCGATCTGACCAAAATAACATTTTTATCCAAGTTCCAATTTGGGTTTTGTAAGAATGTTGCCACTGAAATAGGGGGTCTATTATTAAAGACGCTACAAGATAAAGCATGGAAGGCCGGGAGTGTTCCTATCTACGTTGCCTCAATAGATCTTACAATGGCCTTCGATCTGGTCGATAGGAGTATGCTTGGGCAAAGCTCAAATCGTTTGGTCTTTCTGCTGCCTTCCTCTCAATTCTATATCATCTACATGAGGGGTCTAAGCTACTGGTGCGTTTGAACAATACTGAAAACCTGACACAATCTATTAATGTCTCTAACGGCATTCGCCAATTGTACATTTTTGCACCAACAATGTTCTACTTATATATGTGTCATGATGCCCGCTCCCGGGGAGCCGGTTCAAGCCCTGCGTCCCCGAAAGTGGACATCCAGTCCCCAAGGAAGGACCCAGCAACCCCATATAGGGGCCCTTTCGACAGTGTCCTGGCGCCTATGGCGCCAAGCTCATAAAAGACATCAGTCCTGGTGCCATAGGTGCCAGGCTCATTATGGGAGTGCTTGGGTGCACTTACCTGATGCAGACCATGCTGCAGGATCCCGGCCTCCTTGAGACCTGAAAGGAACTACTTTACCTGTGGGACTAATTTACCATCCGGGCGTGGTCGGGGAAGGATACATACCTGATTGGAGGAAAGATACATACCTGGAACTTCTTCCAAGGTTATTTAAACCCCACCCGAACAGCCACACGTGCTTCGCGTTGTTCTGCATCTAGCAGCTGGACGCTCACTGTGTCTGCTCCTGCATCCTGACTTCTGCCACGCCTGCCAGCATCCTGGATCACCTGCAAAGGAAGAGAAGAAGAGAACAGAAGAAGGAAAAGTCCTTACCTGCTAAATCCGCATCCCGGAGACATCTCGCCGACAATCCTGAAAAGGAAGACTTTTATTTAAAAGCTCATTGCGTCGATCGCTGCAGCGCCGCATTCCACTCACCTTTACAGGGCGCCTCCATGTTCAGCAGCGATCATCCGGATTCGCAGTCACGCCCCAGCGCCAAGGGAGAAAAAGACCAGAACAAAAGGTGAGAGAGAGAAGGGAATAAGGAAAGCTAAATCTCCATGTTAAGACTTACCTGTTGATTCATTCCCTCTTCATTTCGGGGCCGTGCCGCATCCTGGTACTTACGGATCCCGGCCCCTATGGGGAAAGAGAGACATCAGCGTTAATGAGCGAATGAAAAGACATTACCAAAAAACGCTCATTAAAGACTTACCAGATTTCTACAAGGATTTCACCTCTCATCTCGGGTCGGTGCCTGTTCCCCGGCATTCCGTAACCCGGCCCCTATGGGGAAAAAGACACTAGCATTAGTACATTAATGCATGGACACAAGGGGAACCTCTTATCAAAAAACTTACATGGAAGCCAAGCAAGTTTGGTTCTCACCAATCTGAAAATCCAGTGAAGTAACTGGATACCAACGCGCCCCTGCATCAGAAGCAGGATGGAGAGCTCGTCCTTCCAGACCCTAAGGTGAGACGCTATGAGAAATCACAGAAGGGTTTCGAGGAGGGTGAGAGGGGAAAGTAGGAGGCCGATTGCATTACCCCGCAGACAGTTAATCCCCTATTTTCGCCTACAGAAGGATACTTCTGCGAGCCAGACAAGCCAGATTTGGGGGCCCGGTCCAGTCCGTCTTCCGAACCCTGCTCATCACCTTAGAAGAGGTCACAGCAGCGCGAACCAGGCCAGCGCCTCCGTGGGAGTCAGGTGAGCGTAACAATATGTCGGATGCTGGTGCAGTTTTAGAAAAAACAGCCTTTGCATCGCCTGTTGTTGAGGAAACAAAGATCATTTAGACAGCGTATTCTGATGATTTTATGTTTTTCAATCATACCCCCAGGAGATTACAATATATCCTGTTTGCAATTAGAGATTACACACAGTGCAATTCTCTTCTTATCAATGCTAAAAAAAACAATTATTCTGCGACTTCATACAAAGTCTAATTTGGTGAGATATTATTGGTTTTTGAATCATGAAAACCTGACAGTAAGATCAACCATTCCCTATTTAGGCTTCCCTATTTTGGGAGATAAAAAAACAGCTCATTATAGGCACTATCTAGAAGGGAAGGTTTGTTCTCATGTACCCCAGTTAAAAAAAATTGATAACAAGTATGGGAAATTCTCCTTCTTACCAACTTTGCATTTTTACAAATGCAAGATCTTACCTCATTTTTGCTATGGCCTGGAGTTGTTGCCTCGTGAGCTAGAGATGAGTTATTTAAATATGAAGCACGGATATTAAGATCAGTTCTGAGATGTTTACCCAAATGTGTTCCCTTGGCAGCCATACACTTCAAGCTTTGTCTATATTCAATGGAAAATGTAGTCATGAGGCGAAGGATCTCCCTCTTTAGGAAGCTGATTACCAGCCCAAAATGTACTTTGTATGATCTGCTGGGGACTAGTATGCAAAAGGGTGTTAGTAGGATATCCGGGAGACCTAAAAATTGAATGCCTTGAATATTTGGATAAATTGGGAGCATCCTATGACCCCTTAGTCTTTAATCGTGAGAAAGTAAAAAAACTCTCTGAAAATTGGGATTGGACTAAAACAATGGAAAAGGTTTTAGACACTTGTGTTTATTATCAGCTGATTTCATACTTTAAAAGAGGGGGGATCCTGGAGCCCTAAATGACTAAATTTCCTGACAAGTTGTGGCGACACGAGTTTATGCGCTTAAGATTTAATGTTATGTTGACGAGATAGATCACAGACCAGAGGGAGAGGGGGAGGGGCCACCATTGGTCTGTAGGTCCTGTAAACCTATTTGTCTTATAGAAACATTAAGACATCTTCTCATCGACTGTACTTTCTTGAGATCTGAGCGTATTAGATGTTTTCAAAAATTTGTGACAAATCGAGAATTTTAAAATCTTGATGGGCTGTGGTGGAACATGCTGCATGGAAATAGAGTCTGCCCTACAGATCACTGGGGTTCAAATTTTAAATTACTACTTTCATTTGTCATCTAAAACTGGACTCAATGTACTATCATCCTTAGAGGCTTCATTATGTAGTCCAACGTATATCTCTTTGTTGTGCATGCAAAGTGGGAAGAAATGTAAATGATCTGCATCCCAAAGGAAGTTGAATGAACCTTTACTAGTCATTATGAAATCAAATGATACTGACTGAGATTGGAATGTTTTATCATTTTATTGTATCAATTGTGTATTAAGAGAGAAGAAATAATTACCTATGCTTGAGCTATTTTATATTTTCCTTTTTCTTTCTTTTTATTTTATTGATAATGTTTGCTAAAGTTGTTCTATCTGTGTACTGTGAAATTTGTTTCGAAAGTTTGTATTTTTGTAAAGGTTATATTTAACCAACACAAATAAATAAATAAAATAGCATAGTGAGATAGCACAGACTATGTTTATTGTTAGAATTACATCGCCATATCGGAAGGAAAATTTGGAGATGGTGACGGGACACTTGTGGACTATTAATCTTCATGATGTGGAGTTATTAAAGAGTATTTGAGCAGTGCAAATACAATTGAAACCCAGTGCAATATTACCATGTGTGAGACAGTACCCCATGTCTAGAGAGGCCAAAGAAGAGATTTATGAGACATTATGGCATTGTGGAAGCAAGGCATAACACAACCTTCCATGTCCCCATGTAATATGGCCATCTATCCTAATAAGAAAACAAAGGGGTCCAGTTGGAGGATGGATCAGGATTTGTGTCCTTTGAATAACATTGTTGAGGCAGAGTTTCCAGTGGTGCCAAATCCTGCTACCATTCCCTGTAACATCCCTACTGGGCCGGAACACTTTACTGTGATTGATTTAAAGAATGCATTTTTCTCGGTCCCCTTACACCTAAATTGTCATTACCTTACTGCATCCACGTATCGTGGTCAGAGATTAGAGCACACAAGGTTGCCCCAAGGGTACTGTGAATCCCTGAGTATCTTCAACAGGGTAGTTCAAATGGATTTGGAGAATTTACATGTGTCCAGTACAGTGATCCAGTATGTGGACGATTTACTAGTTTGTAGCATTAAATAAGAGTAGTATTGAGTAGATTCCATAACACTCCTCAACCTGCTTGCGGAGAAGGAGTACAAAATTGACAAACAAAGATTACAATACTGCTAGACAGAGGCAGCATATTTGAGGCAAGTGTTATTGTCCAGAGGAAGAAAGGTAATACCTGAGAGAGCCACTGCAGCTCAGATTGCTCCCTATCCAGTTACTGTGAGACAGATGCAGCAGTTCTCAGGACTCTGTAACTATTGTAGATCATGAATCTTTGACTACTCTAGTTACACAAGGCCCTTACTGCACGGACTTAAGGGAGAAGAGAAGGTGAAAGGTCTGATTGAATGGTCAGAAGAAATGGTGACTTGTTTTCGGGAGCTCAAGGCTGTGATCAGCAATGCTCAGGTGTGGCAACCCCGGATTACAAGAAGCCATTCTATTTATTCTCACATTTGGATGGGCAGGTGATGACAGCGGTCCTGGCCCAGAAAACATTACTTGGCTTATTACTGTGGATTCCTAGACCCAGTTATGCAGGGGCAGTTTCCATGTGATCAAGCTCTAGCGGCAGCAAATTTTGCAATACAAAAGTCTTCGACCATTAATGTGGGTTGCCCGATGACATGGTATGTCGAGCATGCGGTTTCTGTGATTTTAGAAAAGTCCAAATCAACTTTTACAACACAGAGAGCCTCCAGGTATAATGTTATTGTATCAAATGCTTCCATACATCAAGTAAGGTGTCACCTAATCAATCCAGCAACATTGGTAGCTAAACCAGTGGAACCTGATGATATTGTCCATGACTGTGTGACTTATTAAGGGGAAGGAGAAGAGAAGATAAAAGTTAAGGAGGATGCCCTGTAGAGAGGTGGGGTACTCTTTGTTGACGGTTCCTCAGCAATTAATCAGGACCCTGTTGAAAGACATACAGGTGTTGCAGTTGTGGGCCTTGTGGATGGAGAAAACCATGTCAGGATAAAGAAACGGTTGCCTTCACATTATTTTGCGCAAGTGGTGGGATTTGTAGCACTCATAGAGGTGTTGGAGATGAGCAAGGGGAAGGCAATCACTATTCACTCTGACTCTGCATATGTAGCCTCCATGGTACATTCAGGCTTGTCGAGATGGCCCGGGAGGATAGCGCAGCGGCAACGTGCTTGCCTTGGAAACAAGACGACATGAAGCAACACAGGTTTGATCCCCGGATCTGCACTTGAAAACTTCTGGGTATTAAGCCTGATATAAACACGCAACTAAGATATATTACTGTAACAGCGCCTCTATGCCCCGGGCTGTGGGAGTGCTTTAAAAATGCAACAAAAAAAATAACATAAAATAAATGGCATAGGAGAGGGTTTAGGAGATCTAACAGGACCCCTGTCTGTCTAGCATGCTACACTGCTATCCAGGCTAATTGAAGCATTAACATTGTCAACTGAGGTGGGAATAGTTAAATGTGAAGCCCATACTAACCATACTGTCCCGACCCAATAGTGCATGGAAACGATGCAGCTAACAGAGCAGCAAAGGAAGCCACGTATCTGCCATTTACAGAGTCCCAGAAAATGGAAACCATGTCCCAGCAGGTAAAGTTGCCAGCTCAGTATACCTCAAATTGTGGAGTTACAGGAGAGAGAATCAAAAGATGAAAACGAGCTCTGGGAAACAGAGGGGATGTACCCTCTCACCCACGGATTTGCTGTTCAGACAGCAGCTTACATGAAATGTATTGATGCCTGTAGAGTTACTTCTTGTGACTCTGGAGCAACGACATTACTTGTTGCACACTTCTCAGTGACAAATCACAGCAGAGCTCCAGGAGGATTTGTTTATACCCAATCTACAAGAGCAGGTAGATGCATTTGTAGGAAATCATATAGTGTGTAGAGAATGCAATCCTGGAAACACTGTGAAAACAATAAGAGAAACTCTGTCTCGATCTTCTGGGCCCTTCCATGAGCACCACAGAGACTTTGTTGCCATAATACAGAGGTGCAGTAATTTCCGGTGTCTTATTGTTGTGGTTTGCCCATTTTCATGATGGCGTGAGGCTGG
Source organism: Ambystoma mexicanum (assembly GCF_040938575.1). Lineage (NCBI taxonomy): Eukaryota > Metazoa > Chordata > Amphibia > Caudata > Ambystomatidae > Ambystoma > Ambystoma mexicanum. The sequence goes on from NC_090926.1 coordinate 729,850,090, forward strand.
TCCCTGTGTACACCCTGACGCTAAGTCTGCAGCAACATTTGTGGTGCTGGAAGTGTTTCTACGGTGGGGAATTTGTGAGGTCCTGAAGTCTGATAATGGGACCCACTTCTTTAATGCTTTGTTTTGGGATATCACTTTGGGGATCAAGCACAGGTTGTGTTCGGTGCACCACCCTCCAAGTAACAGACTCATGGAGTATTTAAATGGAATTCTTAAAATGTGATTGTCTAAGCTTTGCAATCATCTGAAAAATAATTGGATGCACTGCCTTCCACTGGCCTCATTTTATTTAAGGAATCAGACAGGGAAGGAGCACCATCTCAGTCCACATGAAATAGTGACAGGGCATATAATGCACACACCACTTTCGCCTGCACACTCAGTATCAGAAGCCCACAATTCAGCAGAAATCCATGGTGAGGAGTTTAGGAAATACCTTAAGGTTTAAACAAAAGTGTCAGACTTGCATCTTCACAGGTTGTGTTTGTTCATCAGCAGTCAATGGAAGGAAACATTTGATGGCCCGAAGATCTACATCAGTCACAGCTGCTCCCCGGGGACCTGGACTTTGTTTGTTCCTATATTCGGAGATGGCATGAACACCGATTCCATGGGCCATATGGAGTAATCTTTGAGACCCTGACTTCTGTGGAGGTGGAGGGTAACAAGAGATGGATTCACATTAGTGCTCCTCCGCCAGCACAGTAGCAAGAGAAGGTCTAAAAGTTAAGTATGCCCTAGGATTCATAGCTTGTTCCAGTTGAGAGGGTTGGAAGAATAAAACCAGGGACTGTTGTTGTAAATATTAAAAAGACATTTTGATCTAAATGAAGGTTGGGATTTTGATTGTATGGTTTTCTCTTTTTTCGTGTCATCCTGTTTAGGCACAACAAACTATGTTAATTTGTCTAGTGATGTAGGATTTGATGGGGTGTTGTTTAGATCACAAAGAAGCATTGATTCTGAACTTCTGAGAGACTATGATGAAGTAGAACCATACCAAAGAGTGGATGTGCATAGCTTTGCAGCTGATATTGTTTGGTACTGACATATGAGAAGCGGGAGGAGAGTGAGATTCGAAGAGTCTTGTTATGTCTGCTCTCTTATCCCCCATGCTTCTGGTGTCACTAGACTGTTCATTCCTGATGAAATAGAGTCAAAAGTAGCACTGTGCCGGTGCCCTAGCTTTGTGCAGTGTCTGAGGGTAGCTTCAAGGGGGATCAGTTACAGCTTCTGTCACACCTATTGATGAGGAGTGTTTGAAAAAAGATTGTATAGAACATGAGAATGTGCGCTGTATGCAGAGAGTCCAGTTGAATTTGGAAGGGTCTATTGTTACGATCAACCAATGGGAGCAAGGGGTGAAGCGTTGCAGAGCTGGCAGAGGTGGTTTTCGAAAAAAGGGGTGGCACAGCTTAAGAAGGATTGTGGAAATATCTGGAATCAATATCTGAAATGATTGATGTGGCTCAAGGAGCCAGAGTAACCTGTTAAGATCCAGTTACTTACACGTTTTCTCTGTGTTTTAAGGGTGACAACATGGTTCCTGTTGGCAAAAATGGGTACTGCAGTCATACACTTCACATTGCTGATTTGGCTGATCTGCACTCCTTGATGTGTCCTGGTCTTGTGGACATTTACCTCCAGCCTGTCAAGGTGTGTGCAGACTCACTACACTGCACATGCCTGTTCTCATCATGCCAGAAAACTATTTGATACTTGCCAGACCAATGCCTAAAGCCACATCTATGTCCATGTTGCCCCTTGTGCCCCTTACATTGTGAAAACAAAAAGAAGATATCGAGGCTGAGTACCCCAAAAGGAAATACACCAAACACGGGTTACAAAGGAAAATACAAAGATTTTTATTTTATACTGAACAGTTTCAAAGGACAAAGCAACAGATAGCTATCGGCCCTCAGTACAACACAGCAAACTCCAGTTTGGTTCGGTGTGCTCAGTGAGTGGGACTGTACATTAGAATAGTCGCACTTTTTATACACTTGAAATCATGAAGTTCAACCCACCTACGAGTCAATATAAGTTAATACATCACGGATCTAGGGTTCGTGCTGAGTTCACACATCTATACATTTAGGGTTTACCTTTAATACATTCACTAACAAATGATAATAGCAACAGTATGGGCCTCATTACACGGATGGCGGAGAACCATGGCGCTATTAGCGCCATGGTTCATGCCGGTAAAATACCGGCACCGCCTTGGCGGAAAGGGGAATTACCGCCCCATTCCAAGGTTGGCGGGGCGGTAATTCCCCCTTCCACCATTGCCCTTCCCCATTCCCATTTTTGCCCCATAGGGCTCAATGGGAATGGGGAAGGTGCTAATTACGGCACCGCAAATTGCGGTACCGTAATTAGCTCCCTGGGTCCCTTTGCGGGTTGGTTTTTAACGCCTGCAAAAAGCAGGCGTTAAATTCCCCAACCCGCAAAGGGACCTCGTAGTAAGGCGGTAAAGATTTACCGGTACCGGTAAAATACCGGTACCGGTAAACCCTTACCGCCATTCGTGTAATGAGGCCCTATGTCTTAGGAATTCTCGTAGAGCCTTCTCAAACAGTTTTATACAATGCAGTCAAACAAGCGTTCACATTTCGGTATTTGAATACATTCTGTTTAACATATGTTCGCGGATTAGCTTTGTTGGTGTAGGTAATCCTCTACACACAGGTCAACGAAGGGCAAGGTCTCAGTTCATGACCCTAACATGTGGCCTGCAGGCAAGTTACACATTAGTTTGTACAAAGAGGTCAAGACGGCCATGTTACATTCGGAATGACACTGTCCACCATCTTAGAACACAGGGTGACTTTTAGAAGGAGAACCTAAAATGGCGGTTAGACCTAAAATGGCGGTTTACACTGATCTAAGGTCAAGACCTTGCAACGCAGATTTCCTTGTAAGTGGCTTATGAGCAGCTTGGCGTAGGCCAATATACATATATTCATACAGTATAGGAGGCACGATATGATTTTCCTCCTTTTGGCCTATGCCAAGCTCTAAACTACTTCTAATCACTTTACGAACAACTCCACGTCTCAACATCCATACACCCTGAATCACTGTCAGAAATATCTATTGCCATTAGATCAGTTATCAGAATCTCTTTCAACACATACTCTTTGGAATTCTTATCTAGGGCGTATACCGTGTGTCCTATTGTACTTATCTCCTGTGCTCAACATCCCCCTAGCATCGAACATATACTAGGTAAACACTGTATACAACAACAAAGGAACAACAGAATTCCCAAAATGATCAGTAAGGCCGAAAGCACCTTCCAACCCCAAGATCGCAAGAAGTCCCAGGACCAAGCACTAAGATCCCAGTTTCCCTCGGGAACATGCACTTCTGAACTAAGGACGTGCAGCTTCTGTATTGCCTTGAAGATAGTTGGGAAGGAATCTGGAATGAAAACACAGCAAGCGGACCCCACCAATTTACACACTCCACCACGTTCAGCCAGAATGACATCTAATGCCATCCGGTTCTGAAGTGCTACTAATCTTATTGCTTTCTGTTCTAATGTCATATCATAGAGTATGTCAGTGGTCCGGTTGATGGTTCTCTCCAGTACTCTCGCTAGTCTTCTGATGTCTTCAGAGTTTGCTATTTGTCCCCAAAATGGCACAAAGAATTTTGCTACGTCTCCCAGAACCTGTGCTGGAGTATCACCATTCTCGTCGCGCCGTGGATGAGCTTTTGAAACCGCTACAATACTGGCTATGAATACCCCAGGTAACAGGATCCCTAAATAACAAGTTCTCTGCCAATCCCTGAGTAACCATGGAAATGCTACATTACCGCAAACAAAGTAGACACGTTCGCCTACATACAAAGGTCTGTCTTCCCCTGTCAAATTCGCAACGTTGATACAACCTCTAAAATTTCCCATTGACTGAGTACCATTCCTCTGTATGCAGAAAGAAACTGAATCGGGGCTATGGTTAACAGTGTAAGAAGGAGGCATGGCATCCTTATTGCCTATAGGAGCCATCTTGAAGGAGATCAAAGATTGAAAAGGATGATACAATCTATCAGAAGGCCTAATAGAAGCAACGTTGAGCTTGCTCCTATTTGCGAAGAGCGAGCATCCCAGGGGCGTAAGAACACGTTTCTCAAAACTATTCAAATTAGTACCATCAAAGTTCCCCGAGATGCTATTGTTCCATCGGCCAAAGAATAGTGCTCTAAGAGAAGCATAACAAGCAGTTGTCAAAAGTAAAGGATGAATATACCAACCTAGCCCTTATCCCCGTGTTGCGGTAAATACGAACAGACCCAACAGTTGGACTTATTAAAAATGACATGTGTAGCATTCATGATAAGTAACAATGTATTATTGTAGTATCTCTGTCTATGCTGGAGTCTCTAAGAGGTAAAGTATGCAGATGCACAAAAGGAGTAGAAACAGTGGGTACATTTTCAGTCGGTAACAAGGTTTTGAACGGATGCACTTCTTCCAGGTACCAAAAGCCTAACACAGTTACTATTATAAAACCAATTAACATTATGAAAAAAAAGCAGTACGTTTTCGGGGCCCAAACAGTTTGTCCATTCTCTCTGTTGGTCACACGATCATTTATCAGTCCTGTACGAGTGGTAGCGGTTGCAGGCATTGCAGTCTTCAAACGAAAAACCCCAGTGTTTTTTTGCTGGCGACCTCCTGGCCAAGCGACTTCTTAGTCCTTCCACAACCCTAGCCAACGGAATCCCCTTTTTCAAACAATTACTTGGGCCAAAAGCAAGCCCTTGACGATTTTCCTTCCTTCTTCGAATGCACAGCCGAACTGTGCTGTAAGTCTATTTCCTTGGATGCAAATTGTACCTCGTTGTCCCTGGTACTGGCTGATCCGAGAACAAAGTGTCGTCACTTCCCATTGGAAGCGACATATCAAGAGCAAGTGAAGATGAAAGATCCAGAACAACAGTTTCCGGAAGCAAAACTTTTGGAGAGTGTGGGGACAAAATGGCGGGCTCAGAGAGAGACTCCGATGCACTCTCATTGCTGTTTACTGCTTCGGGATCGTTGGTTGCAGTATTGGTGAGGGGTTCTGTTTCTTCTGTATCGTATGGCACCGGGTGCGGAATTCTCTTGACATGCATCGCGTGGATCCAGTTCTTTCTGCCTTTGACCCTCACCGCAGTCTGTGTGACCAGCAGGACCTGGAAAGGGCCCCGCCACCGAGGTGCAAGGAAAGAGGTTTGCTCAAATGCCTTCGTCAACACCCAGTGACCAGGCCGAATGCTATGACCTGGGCCCTCTTATCGTACAGGTAAAGCCTCTCACACATGGTGGTAAATCAAATACAGGTTTTTAGTCAACTGGATACAGTAATCTGAAAGAAGTACATTTTCAACATTTTTCAAGACCGACATTTCGGAAGGTTCCAGATGTTAGCAGGTCTCCCCATTACCACCTCAAATGGAAAGAGCCCAGTCTTAGTTTGAGGGGTTGTACGCATAGCTAGTAACACGATCGGTAGGGCGTCCGGCCATTTTAATTTAGTGCCGGCACACGTATTATCGAGCTTGTTCTTGATGATGCCGTTGTGTCTTTCTACGAATCCGGCACTCTGAGCATGTCTGGCCGAATGGAACTGTTTGTCGATTTGTAATGCCGCACATATCTGCAGAATTACAGCAGCAACAAAATGTGGACCATTGTCTGACCAGATGACTCTTGGTAGCACAAACCTAGGGAGGTACTCCTTTAACATAGTTTTTTGCAGTAGTCATGGCTGTAATGTCTTTAACAGGGAAAGCCTCAAACCATTTGCTGAAAGCACAGATCACAACTAACACATATTTCAAGTTATTACACCGTTCCATTTCGATAAAATAAAAGTGAATGACCTCAAAGGGGACAGAGGGTGGACCCAAACGTCCCCTGGGAGTTGATGTTCCCTTTCCCATATTGTGCTGTAAACAGATCATACAGTCCTGAACATATCCCTCAGCTATTTTAGAGATTTTGTCATTTGCCCAAACTTTCTCCAATATTTTCGTAAGCTTCCGGGCACATATATGGGTAGGGCCATGAGTCATAACGACCATCATCATTATATATACGTCAGGAAGTAGCCATTTTCCATCAACTACATCCACCCAACACCCAACATCATCGAGTTTCCCCAAGCCCTCAGCCCATCTCTTGGATTCTTCTAATGTGGGATCGGCTTGGATGTCGTTTACAGAGTCAACACCCTCATCCATTACATAGGCAGTCACGGTCTCCCTTGAAATGTACATATCTGTAGAGAGGTTGGTGGCAGTCTGTTTAGCTATCTGATCAGCAAAAGCTTTCCCTTTTCCTACATCGTCTACAATCTTTTTATGTGCTGCACATTTCACGAATGCTGAGTGGGAAGTGCAAGTGCTGAGAGCAGTTGTACTATCAGAGAGCCATGCTGAATCTTTGTACCGTGTGAAGTTAAGAACCCTCTTTCTGACCAAAGTCTACCAAAGTGGTGAACCACCCCTGACTGTCAGTATACATGTTTACTGTAAGCCCTTCGGAAAGTTCACAAGCTCGAGTCAATGCTATAATCTCTGCGGCCTGTGCGGACTTATGCGTGATTCTCTTGGTTTCCACTACCGTGCTTAACGTGGTGATTGCATAAGCAGCCGTGGATGTACCATCTGGAAGTTTGAAGCAGGAGCTATCAAAAAACAGCTCCCCTTGTGGATTATTCAAAGGAGTGTCTTTTAGATCAATTCTACCCTTTGACTCTTGTTCGGTAGTGTACAGGCAATCATGTGACTCTTCGTCACTGCAAGCAGTACCTTGCGGGAAAGGTAAGAGTTCAGCCAGATTAAGAACACAACACCTCTTAATTTGTATGTGAGGAGCAAACAAGATCAATTCATATCTCGTCAACCGTGCGGAAGTGAGGTGTTGCGTTTGAGTTCTGTTCAATAGAACACCTACAGAGTGAGGCACCATCAGTGTTAGAGGATGGCCTAGGACCATTTCCTCACTCTGTTTTACAGACGCAGCAGTGACAGCTCGCAAACATCTTGGCAAAGCGCATGCTACAGGATCAAGGGCGGAAGAAAAGTAACCGCATGGCCTATTCTTCCCCCCGTGTTCCTGCGTTAATACAGCCAAGGGACATCCATCACATTCATGCACAAACAACACAAAGGCCTTTTCATAGTTTGGTGTGCCCAAAACCGGTGCCGAGCACAATGCAATCTTGAGCAGATCAAATGCTTGCTAGTGCTCCATGTTCCACGGCAATGGCAAAGAAATGCCCTTCTTCGTCAAAGCCAACATCGGCTTAATCACTAGTGAGAACCCGGGAATCCACTGCCTACAGTAGGAAGCCATACCTATCAAAGCTCTATCTTCTCTCTGTGTACTTGAGAAAGACATGCCATAAATTAGTTTTATCCGTTCAGGTGTCAATCTTCTTCCCACCTTTGACAGGAGTTAGCCTAAATAGGCGACCTCCTAACAACAATATTGAAACTTTTTAAGCAAAGCTTTGTGACCATGTTTTGCCAGATGTATAAGTAATAACACAGTGCCCTCCTTACAAGCGCTCTCTGAGTCGGCAGCTAAAAGCAAGTCATCAACATACTGAAGCAGTGTACAAGCAGAGGGCAATTCAAGGGTATCAAGCTGTTCTTTCAAAGCCCTACTATAGATGCTAGGACTTTCCGTGTAACCTTGAGGTGCACGGATAAAGGTAAACGAGCGTCCCCCTAAGGTGAACGCGAACACGTATCTACTGTCCTTGTGTATAGGAATACTAAAGAAAGCATTCTTCAGATCCACAACACTAAAGTAATTAGCTGAAGCCGGGATCATAGTTAATATTGTCGTCACATCAGGCACAATGGGAAATTGCAGAGCGACGACCTTATTGATGGCACGTAGATCAATTATGAAATTAAATGGAATTGCATTATCGCCTTTTTTGTACACGGGCAAAATTGGACTATTGCACAAACTACCTGCAATCTCCTCAATCACCCCTCGATGCACAAAATCAGAGACGATACATTTCAAAGCTTGTTCACCCTCAACTGAAATCTTATTTTGTGGAATACGTGACAGCTTTATTCCATGTTTCAAAACTATTTTAACAGGCTCGATCTGCAAAACACTGACATCATTGTCGTCAATTGCCCATAAACTCTCTGGTACATCACTGAATTCTGGCGGCAAAGGTCTGGTTAAGAATTGTGAGACAGACGGTTGCTGTGGTGAAATCGTCAAACGCACTCCATCAGAAGAACAATGAATTACCGCATTTAATTCCTTCAACAGATTCAACCCCAGCAAATTCTCTCCACAATTCAAAGTCAAAAGTCAAAAGGAATGGAAAATGGTCCGTGAAGGGACCCAAAGAAATAGGTACCGGCGAAGAAACTGGACAAACAACTGGTGTGCCAGAAAACTCTACAGAAACATTGGTTTGACAGTGGAATATTTGGAATCCGATAATGATCAATGGAACACGTCTGTGCCCCAGTATCTATCAAGAATAGATGTTTCCTATTTCCCACTACCATTTCAACGTAGGGCCCTTTCTGATTAACGGGAATAGGCGTTGGTTCCAAACCCTGCTTCGGGCAATCTTAACGAAACAGAATATTGTCAAAAGGAAGTTCTTCAGAGAGGTAAGCGGCAGATGCATGATCAAAAATGTTTCTCGTATCCATACTTGGTACCTCATTACCCTGTGAAAAAGGTTGCTGTGGATCCTGTGCAAACTGACCTCTACCAGGGCCCCCAACACCCAGGCAACCTCTGGATCGTCTACCCATATTTCCAAATGTGTTATTTGACCTTTGTCAATGGACCGGGCATTGTGCACGCCAATGACCCGCTTGCCTATAATAGGCACACTAGTTAATGTTTACAGGACCCAAGGGCACATTTCCTTGTGGAACAAACTGACCTCTAATCTGCGAACTACCCCCTCTAGGACCTCTAACAATTTGCTGCAATAATACGTTTGTCTTCGAATCACCTTTTCTCTTTTCAACTCTTTCCTTTTCATTTTTGACATGATTCTCATAGTACTGAGCCATGTGCAGTACTTCTGACTGAGACTTTGCTTGCCAAGCACTCTCAGAAGACATAATTTGCGACTGGATGTCAGGCAACAATCCACACACAAATTTGTCTACAAATAATCTTTTCTGAGACTCTGTGCCTATGTCTTGTCCACTGAAATCCGAGATTACCTGTTAGAACAGACTTCCCTTAGACACAGGTCGTAAGCTTGTCCCAAATAATTCTCTTTTCGGGAATTATGGTTTTCAATTTCGCAATGATTCTGTCAGGTAAGGTTAATATCACCTGAGGCGGTCTCTCGCCAGCTGGCCTTTCTCCATCGAGTCCAATTATGTTAGCCCATGGATCTCCCAACCCTGGTACATCGTCCATAGTCCTAACCTGTTTCCACAAGACTACGAACAGGAGTACAGGAAACAACAGATCAATATCACCTAAGGTAAATACTGAGGATTGCAAGACAGACTCTATTTCTTGTTCCTAATATCGGGAATAGATTGTCTAATAGTGTTCACTTCCTGTCTTGAGAACGGGACGTGAACAAACTGCGACACACAATGTGCGGGAATATCCACAGCAGCTGCACCCGTTACAGCATTAGCCACAATCTCAACTTTCGGGAAAAATGTCGGAGAAACCTCTCTCATAGGCAACTGAGAAGTAGGGAACTCCAAACGCTTACTAAACAACAGAGCCAAATCGAGCACTAAAGCAGCCGAAGAAGTGTCAAGTGAAAAAGCTCTCTTATAAATACTCAATAACTCTGTGGGACAACAAATCTTCCTTTTTAGACATTCATCCTGCAGGTACTCTACCATTACCTGTATCACTTTCCTCTGCATTTCTGGCGTATACTGACTATATGTGTCATATACTTCAACTGGAGTTATCGACATGTCTGAGACCCATCTAATCGTGTCTTTCATGCATATACGTGTTTCCTCAGATATCGATTTACGACAAGGAAGGAACCATTTCTGTACATACATACTATCCTCATCTTCGTCCTCATTCTGTAACCTTTCCAACTCCTTTCTATACGCAAATATCCTCTCAACATACGCTTGTACTTTCTCTACAGTGTCTCTAGAAAGTGCTAAGGTGTTCAGATACCTCAACCCTTGCGGGAGATCTGTATTGTTTAGTCTGTCCCACATTACACATAAATGAATCCCTAAACCCTCAATAAATATATTTTTCTCAGGGAAATTGTCCATATTAGAAAGTGTGGCAAAAACATTAGCTCGATCATCCCTCTCCATACAATGCTTAGCCCATGCAATCAAGTCACGTTTCTTCTCTGGAGATACAGTATTGCGAGTGACTACCCTTGATCCCGCTCCCTGATCAACTATAAGCGGTGCAGGACCACTTGGAAGAGGAAGAGCAGGCAAGTTCAGCAGAGGTACTATTACTGGTACAATAAGAAGAGATGGAGGAGCAGGTGGAGGAACAACCACTGGAGGAAGAGGAACAATAGGAGGAGCAGGAACAGCAGGCGGAGCAGGAAGAACAGGAATAACAGCAGGAAGAGGTAAAGCAGCAGGAAGAGGAACATACGGAGGTGGCTCAGTGGCACATGGCCTTCGTTCATATAACAATTTATCAATAAATTTGTCGGAAACATGTAAGTCTTTAGAAGGATAGATTTTCTGAATGGCAAGTGAGATAGCTCTATCCATATTACTAGCTGACTCAGACTGTTTATCTTGGTCATATAACAACGCTTTTTCGGCGTTCGTCTTATGACGGCGCGCATGTTTTTCTCTACTCTTAAGCTGTAACAAAACTTCTTTCTTCCAATTCTGTAAAACATCGAATGCTGCATGTCTAGCCTTTTTCTTTAACAAAATTGACGGTAAATACTCAATACGAGTGATTTGAAAGATACCATTGATTGGCCACTGAAGTTCGGAAGCATGTCTGGTTTGTCTGTGCCAAATATCATTAAACACTATACCACCAATGCCATGCTTACAGTACATAGTACAAGCCGGTGACCCCTCCTGTGTTGCCAAATGGCTAAATTCCAAAGATTGCCTATCACTGCGGAATAACGCCCTGAAGCAGGTAGACAATTTCCCAGGCATATCAAAATATTGGTGTTACCTGGTCAATAATTGTATTTGCAGATACAATGCGCCAAAACAAATTATCAGGATACTTAAGAATCGGGTCACGACTCACCTGATCAATCCTAAGGAGGTCCGATCGGATTTCAAAGATTCTTTTCTAACTAATCTTACCTCGTGTTTGGTGATTGCGGCAAATCTGCCCGCCTCAATAAGTGGTCCCTCGTCAAGATGCCGTCTCGGACCACAAGCTCATCGTCCAGGGATCGGGACAAAAAGAAGATATCGAGGCTGAGTACCCCAAAAGGAAATACACCAAACGCGGGTTACAAAGGAAAATACAAAGATCGTTATTTTATACTGAACACTTTCAAAGGACAAAGCAGCAGATAGCTATCGGCCCTCAGTACAACACAGCGAACTCCAGCTTGGTTCGGTGTGCTCAGTGTGTGGGACTGTACATTAGAATAGTCACACTTTTTATACTCTCGAAATCATGATGTTCAACCCACCTACAAGTTAATATAAGTTAATACATCACGGATCTAGGGTTCGTGCCGAGTTCACACACCTATGCATTTAGGGTTTACCTTTAATACATTCACTAACAAATCATAATAGCAACAGTGGGCCTCATTACGACCCTGGCGTTAAGGGTTTAATAGCGCCGTAAAAGGTGTTGGCGCCGTTAAACCCTTAACGCCTGATTACGAGGTCCCTTTGCGGGACCCGACCTTAACGGCTGGTTTTACCAGCCGTTAAAGTAGGGTGCCGCAAAGGGACCTTGGTGCTAAGTACGGTGCCGCAATTTGCGGCACCGTACTTAGCGCCTTCCCCATTCCCATTGAGCTCTATGGGGCAAAAATGGGAATGGGGAAGGGCCTATGGTGAATGGGGAATTACCGCCCCGCCAACCTTGGAATGGGGCGGTAATTCCGCCATTCACCATGGCGGACCCATGGTTTAGCGCCGGGGTCGTAATGAAGCCCAGTATGTCTTAGGATTTCTCATAGAGCCTTCTCAAACCATTTTATACAATGCAGTCAAACAAGCGTTCACATTTCGGTATTTGAATACATTGTGTTTAACATATGTTCGCGGATTAGCTTTGTTGGCGTAGGTAATCCTCTACACACAGGTCAACGAAGGGCAAGGTCTCAGTTCATGACCCTAACATGTGGCCTGCAGGCAAGTTACACATTAGTTTGTACAAAGAGGTCAAGATGGCCATATTACATTCGGAATGACACTGTCCACCATCTTAGAACACAGGGTGACTTTTAGAAGGAGAACCTAAAATGGCGGTTAGACCTAAAATGGCGGTTTACACTGATCTAAGGTCAAGACCTTGCAACACGGATTTCCTCGCAAGTGGCTTATGAGCAGCTTGGTGTAGGCCAATATACACATATTCATACAGTATAGGAGGCACAATATGATTTTCTGTTCGACAACATCCCTTGTTTCACCAAATATGAGCAATCTATTGACTTTGCCTGGACGTGAGAAAGTGGAACTTTTAAATTGGACTAAGAGGTCGAATTATATATCTACAGCATCTACAGAAGCCTGCACGAACATTCCTGAACAGTACAGATGGTTCAGTAGAACTGAGCTTGTCTTTTCTTCTCTTTTGGCCCCCGGTGTTCAAGCTAATGGGAAGTGGCTTCAGGTCACTCGCTATGAACCGTTATTGTTTGTCAATTCTCCATAGTCAGCTTTCAGTTCTATAAAGGAAGAAATGTGGGCCATGAGGCTCATGACTCTCCAGAATAGGTACACCCTCGAACTCCTGACAGCCACGGAAGCTGGGGTTTGCCAGAAAATAGGGAGTACATGTTGTATCTTTGAGTCCCCTAATGATTCAGAAAATGGGATTCTGACACAGACAATTGTAGCACTGCAAACGTTTAGGAGGATCATGGTGAAAGAGGCAGGAATTATGAATATCTGGTTGGACTCTTTTTTCTTGGGTACCTTCCTGGATGAGCGGAGATATGAAGATCCTCATGCCGATTTTTGACTTTCTGATTATTTTTTGTTTGTTCCTGTTAGATGTTCTTAAGATGTTTTTCTGCTAAGTTACCGAAAGTATCTGTAACGCTCACCTGATTCTCGCAGAGGCGCCGGTCTTGACTGGGCGACTACCGTATCTTCAAAGGTGATGTGTAGCACCCGGTTGGCTCTTTGGGCTGGACCTCTGTGCACTGTATGCCTGACGTGTAGAGTAAGATGTCTGCAGATAGAAAATATGGGGTTAATGAACTGGGGTTATTGGGGTGTCCCTATCTCTTTCCTCTTCTCCTCTCCTGTAGACCCCCAAAGGTTAACGCTCTCACCTTAGGTAAGTGAATGCCGAGCTCTCCATCTGCCTCGGGGCAGGGTGCTGTAACCAGTTTCTTCACTGGATAGGTAGCGCAGGCCTCTTGACTTCAGAGGACTGCTGTCCGTCGTTTACTGCACGAACGGTAAGTTTCGAGTCATTCAAATGTCTTTAAAGTCTTTAGTAATGATGCCTCTTGTTTTGCAGGGTTCCGGCGATGGCGGATGACGGGCTGAAGTGAGTTGAAGATGGAGCCCGTGTGATGAATAGAAGCGCCTGGAAGCACGTAAGTAAGCGCTTGTTGCCTGCTTCACTATGCGCTCTAACTGTCTTTTTATTTTGCAGGTACGAGTTCGGAGTGGCTGCAGGGTGCCGGAATACCCACTGGATTAGATGTGGAAAGGAGTAATGGCACGTGAGTATTAAAGTTCCCCAATGTCTTTAAACGCACCTTGTTTTGTCTTTCAGATGCGGGATGCAGCGCCGAAGGCCTCCGGAGCGTACGAAGAGTAGGTAAGCCTTTGCCTTTCAGATGCCGGAATGCTAACCTGTTCTTTCTTGTCTTTATAGGTGTTGCTGAAGACTGGATTCAGGATGGTAAGCCTTTGCCTTTCAGATGCCGGAATGCTAACCTGTTCTTTCTTGTCTTTATAGGTGTTGCTGAAGACTGGATTCAGGATGGTAAGCCTTTTTCCTTAGGCCCAGGACCGGATGCAGAAGACACGATGAGCGTTCTGCTGCAGAGGTTGCAGAATAACGCAAAGCAAGATTCATCCACCGGGTGTGGTTTAAATAGCCTCCTGTAGTGCTTAGGTGTCTCCTTCCACAGCCACGCCTAAGTAAGAAAAGAGTTCCTGGTAAGAAAAGAGTTCCTGCCTTCCAGAAGAGTTCCAGTGTTCTGAATCTAGGGAGTGGCTCCAGCCCCACCCAACAGGAAAAGTAGTTCCAAACAGAAGAGGATCAGAGGCTCAACTGGCAGGCAAGTAAGCAGCATGGTCTGCTGAAGGTAAGTCCACCCAAGCATTATGAGCCCGGCGCTTCCAGCGCTGGGACTGGGCATATTTATGAGCCTGGTGCCACTGGCGCCAGGACTGGGTCCAAAAGGTCCCAATTGGGACTGGTTGGCACTTGGAACCTGGGTTATGGATCTGCTTCCAAGGGAGTTGGGAAAACCCTGACCTTTTGGAAGCAGAGATCATGACAGTACCCCCCCTCAAGGCCCCTCCCAAACCGGGCTTCTCCGGGGGTTTTGGCTTGTCAGGAAATGTTCGGTGAAATCTTTTGATTAGGCGAGGAGCGTGGACATATTCAGCAGGTTCCCAGGATCTCTCTTGGGGGCCGTAGCCTTTCCAGTCAATTAGGTAGAATAGTTTAGATTTGGAGATCTTGGAGTCCAGAATGCTTTTGACTTCAAACTCGAGTTCTCCATCCACTAGGATAGGTTTTGGAGATTTGGTTAGTCGGGTTTGAGGTTGCACGGGTTTTAATAGAGAGACGTGGAAGACCGGATGTATCTTCATGTGCGGGGGCAAGTCCAACTTGACCGGTACTGGGTTTACTATGGTAGTGATGGAATAGGGACCAAGGTATCTTGGGTTGAATGTGCGTGGCCCTTTTAGAGATAGATATTTGGTGGATAACCAGACTTGATCCCCTACTTGATAGTGAGGGGCTTCCTTCCGATGTTGATCTGCTCCTTTCTTGTATTGTTCTTTAGCCCTTTGAAGGTGAGAAACAGCTTCCTTAAAGGCTTGGGTGATTGTAGAATGCAGGTAGTCTACTGCTGGTGTTTCAAGATCTTGGAGGGGATCCAACTCCGAGGTTCGAGGGTGACTGCACAGAGGTCCAGCCCAAAGAGCCAACCGGGTGCTACACATCACCTTTGAAGATACGGTAGTCGCCCAGTCAAGACCGGCGCCTCTGCGAGAATCAGGTGAGCGTTACAGAACGCAAGCCTACCGCAAAACTCTCGCCCAGGCGCTATGGAAACCTCGGATACTGACCCCCTAGCCCGGTTACTTGGGGAACTAAGGGCAGAAGTGCATGCAGCTCGTCAGGAAACGAATGCTCTAAGAAGGGAACTAATTATTTCCAAGGAGAGAACAGACAATCTTGCTAGACAAGTGCTACAGTCACAAGCCGGACAGACCCCGTTACCCGCATCAGGGGCAAATCTTCCTTCAACATCCTCTATGAATCCAGTGCAGATCAACCTACCTGGGAATGTACTTCTGGCTCCGCCCGAACGATTTTCTGGTGACCCAAAGAGGTTTGCAGTATTTATCAATCAGTGCCGGTTGCACTTCTTATGCCGGCCAGCAGCCTTTCCAACTGATCAAGCAAAAGTAGCTTTTGTACTTTCGTACCTTAGTGGCAATGCGGCAGACTGGTCGATCCCTCTAGTTAATCAAGATGATCCGGTTCTCCATGATTTTCAAGCCTTTCAGCTTAGTATGGAAAAACTGTTCGCAAGACATTCACAGGGGCAGGCCTTGGACAATGAGCTTCTTTCGTTGCGACAGGGTAATCAAGACCTTTTGGCTTATATTGCATCTTTCAATAGACTAATAGTGGAAACTCAATGGCCTGAGGACAAAAGGATTACGCTGTTTAATAGAGGTCTACGTGGAGAGCTCAAAGACGTTTTAGCCCAAGTAGTGAATCCCCCACAAGACTGTTCGGATTATATAGACTTGGTCGTTCAAATAGATCACAGGCTGCAGAACAGGAAGGCCGATCGTTCCAAGTTTGATGCTCGAGTATTTTCCAAACCGCCAACTCCTTCCAAAGGAGTAGACTCCGGGGAACCCATGCAAATAGGGGGTCTGAAAGGTCCTCTAACACAAAGGGAGCGGGAAAGGAGGAAACAGTTGCAATTATGCCTATATTGCGGAAACTCAGGGCACTTTCTTCGAGACTGTCCGGTGAAACCTGCCAAGAAGGCAGTAGGAGCTGCAGTTACCAAAGTTACAAACTCTGAGCAGGGAAACGACCTCGCCCGACAAGAATAGAGGTCCTCTTGCCGAGCGTGAAAACCAGTTCCGTGACCTCGCATTTCGTGATACCTATGGTCCTCATTAGCCCTGATAATCCGGATCGATTACATGCAATTGAAGCTTACGTCGACAGCGGTGCCATCGGCAATTATGTGGATCATGAAATGGTTTTGAGGATGAATCTAACTCAAGGCTGTAAAGGACGTCATTACTACAGTGGATGGTACGGAGATAGCCTCCGGGCCAGTAACGCATACCACTCAAGAGGTGACGCTAGTAAGTCAAGATGGACACCATGAGAAGATCGTGTTCGATGTGATCAAGGCCCCTCAGTTTCAGATTATTCTAGGAATACCTTGGTTAGAGAAACACAATCCTCTGATCGATTGGCGAGCAAGAACGGTCCAGTTTCCAGAATGTGTCTCTACTTGTCACCCTCCACCTGGTGTTGCACTGGCCGCAATTTCTTCAGAGACTCCCCAGTTACCTCCCGAATACCTAGAATACCAAGATGTTTTCCGGAAGGATCAGGCTAACTCTCTACCTCCTCATAGGTCTTATGACTGCCAGATAGACCTGATACCTGGATCTACTCCTCCTTGTAGTAGAATTTATGCCCTCACCGAGCCTGAGAACCTTCACCTTCGACAATACCTGGATCAATACCTGGCAAATGGGTTTATTCGTCCTTCCAAGTCCCCTGCTTCTTCAGCTTTGTTCTTCGTTCCAAAAAAGGAAGGAGACCTTAGAACTTGTATCGATTATCGCTCCCTGAACCAGATCACCGTTAAGAATAGATATCCGTTACCTTTGATCCCTGAACTCCTGGACCAAGTCAGAAAAGCATGCATATATACAAAGCTGGATCTTAGAGGAGCTTACCACTTGGTACGAGTAAAAGAGGGCGATGAATGGAAGACGGCCTTCCGCACCAAGTATGGGCTATTTGAATATCAGGTCATGCCCTTCGGACTTTGCAATGCCCCGGCCGCCTTTCAATATTTTATGAACGATGTCCTCAGAGAGCTCATAGATGTATGTGTTGTTGTTTACATTGACGACATCCTCGTTTATTCTTCATCGGAATCTGAACATCGGAAACACGTGAAAATGGTCCTCGAAAGATTGCGTCAACACAAACTTTTCGCTAAGTTGGAAAAATGTGTTTTCAACGTGACTGAAGTTGAATTCTTGGGATTCATATTATCACCTGGCGGAGTGCGTATGGATTCAAAGAAGGTTGATGCAGTTCTCAAATGGCCATCACCATCCTCCGTAAAAGGTGTGCAAAGCATGTTAGGCTTCGCTAACTTTTACCGCAGGTTTATCCCCGAATTCTCTCGAATAGTCCAGCCCATCACTGCCTTGTTAAAGAAAAACAAACGTTTTGAATGGTCTACCGAGGTGGAACAAGCTTTCCAGGATTTGAAGACTAAATTTATCTCTGCACCAATCTTAAAACACCCTCGCCCCGAACTCCCCTACATCGTGGAAACTGATGCTTCAAGCCTTGGGGCAGTTCTATCACAAAAGGACCCGGTAACCAATCAGTTGCATCCCGTGGCATTTTGGTCCCGCAAATTCTCGCCTCCTGAAATCAATTACACGATTACTGACAAGGAACTTCTGGCTATCAAGTCTGCCTTTAAGGCTTGGCGGCATTATCTGCTGGGGGCCCGACACACCGTTACTGTGATTACGGATCACCGAAACCTGCAATATTTGAAGACCGCAAAAGCCCAATCCTCTAGACAACTCCGTTGGGCATTATTCTTTGCCGAGTTTGACTTCATAATTACCTATCGACCTGGTACAAAGAACGGTAAAGCCGATGCCCTTTCTCGGATGGGAGTGGAAGAACACCTGGTCAACCCTAAACCTGTACCAATCATTCCCGAACAAAGAATTCTGGGTGTAATCGCCACAGAATCCATAGAGGAAGTTAAGGATAAAGCCAGGCAACTTGTAACTCCAGCAGACATACAGAATTGGCATCTGCAGGGAAAGGACTTTGCAGTAAAGGACAACTTATTGTATTTCCAAGAACGATTATACCTACCCAGCACAGATTTACAGAAAAAAGTAATCTCTTGTTATCACGACTCTTTAATGGAAGGTCATCCCGGTATAGCCAAGACCTCAGAAAAGATCAAGCGCTACTTCTGGTGGCCGTCTTGGAAAAAAGATATCAGAGACTTTATAATGTCCTGTGGAGTATGCGCCCAAAACAAGAGTCAAAAGGAAAGACCAGCAGGCCTCTTACGCCCTATTGACATCCCACCTCGCCCTTGGCATATGCTTTCTATGGACTTCATCACCGATCTACCTCCATGCTCCGGATACAATACAGCAGAGATCATGACAGTATCTGCCAGGATGACTGTGAAATTGTCCAAGGCTATGCCCACTGCCATTTCATATTACATAGGTATGCAGACTGAGTTAGAAATGGATCCAGGGTTGGTTGGGATTCCAGATGCTGTACTATGTCATCCATCAAATTGAGATGATTGTATGGAGCAATTGGTAGATTGCGGGAATGGTGGGGAGATGAGTTGGTCTTATTTGTCTGAGGAGTGTGCCCCTAGTGGGATGAGCATGAGAGATGTTTCTAGGGTTCTGATTCCCAGAGAAGATGTTGTAAGAGAACAAGGAATGGGGTTATTAGTTAATAAATTAACTAAAGTTAACTAAAGGGGGAATGTTGGGATGGTTGATGTTGGTTTCAATGCAGAAAAGAGGTTTGCATTGTGTGTGCCATAATGGTGACTGGGGTAGATGGGATGTTAGTATGATGTTGCAATCTGGTATGTATCTAGTATAATTAATGAGAATGGGTGAGTTACTATTAGTGTTATTTTGTGTATAGTTGATACATTTGAGATTTTGAATACATTTAGCAACATAATGACAAACACGCAGAGACAGTGTGAATACAATGAAGATGTGTGGCATGCAACATAGCACCTAAAGTTGGGAAGCAAGGAGCTTTATATGTGCGCCCGATAGGAGAGATTCATGGATGGGGAAACCACAGTGAGGGGATGTGGTAGTCTTGAGCATCTATACACAAACATATACATACAATCATTTTCAGGAAAATGTGTTTGTGACTGTGACGGATTCAACCATCCGCACGGGGAGTGTGCACTCACCTGAGCTGTTTTGATCTTTTTTTTAAAGAAATGGAATGCTGGTAGATAAATCTCTGGGAAATGTGTGGGGCTAATCTGCACACTGCTCCCAATGCTCACTGCACAACAAACACATAGTCAAGTGTACTCTGGGGCATAGCGTACCGGCGCAGTCCTCCTGTCATGTTCAGCTGGAATGTGACAGCCACAGGTACATCAAAGCATCTCAAGAAGGGGGAAGGCAACACCTTCCTTGGGACATGGCCAGCCTATTTAAAATATTAAAGGCTCCACGGATCCGCCCTGCCTATTGTTAAGTTCTATGTGGTGGCAGCGCATACTGATGAGAGTTAATTGAATCATGCCTGTGAAGAGGCCTGTTCACAGAACTAACAAAGGGCAGGAAACTCCAACACCTTTTTTATATGCAATGTGTCAGCTTGAAAGTAGCTCCCACCCCTCTGTATGAAGGGCAGTGAATGTCATGTCTGGGACAACTGTTTACAGTAGGCAACTCCTGTAGAGCGACTCCCTTTCGGAGGGAAGAAGTATGTGATTTCAGGGACACAGAAAGTCTGCTCTGACCACAAACTTCAAGGGAGACCGGTGCTTTGATCAGGAGTCACAGGGAGCTAAATTAACCAGAGAGAAACTTTGATCCACAACAGACAGGAAAATGGGTGGAACTTAGTAGTTCATGTTGTCACTCCTTACCTTTCCTGTTGCATTGCACTCTGGTTATACAGAAGATTGTTTGTGGGGACCCAGGATTGGTTCATTAAGGTAGACGGAGCCTGCAGAAATCACTGGGGCCCATTTAGCTTTAAAAGAGGGCCGAGCGCCTCTTTTGGCAGATCATCCGATGCCTTCAAAAGGAAAAAGAAGAAGACCTCATTTGGATGTTGGCTGAAGGTACAGTCTGCCTTACAGCTTCCACCAAAGAAGGAAGGCCAGGATTTCCAAGAGGGAAGCAAGATCCCTCACCTAATCATCTCCCAGGGAACAGAGGGAGATACCTGACTCGGAGGACCCATCCTGCAGCCCCAAAGCCAGCACCCAGGCATTCCCTGCTAGGTTATGCCAGCAAGCTTCCTAGGTCAGAAGTGCCAGAGAATCTCTCAACAAAGGTTGTTGCCTGCAAACACTCTCCTCGGCTTTGGGCTGTCTGCCTTAAAGGACGATGGAACTGTGCAAAGAAGCTGGGAGGAGTGCCACAACAAGCATCAGCAGCATCCATCTTTTAAGGGCATTTTCAAGACAGTCAAGCCCTTGAATCACGACCGACTGCACCATTAACTGCTGTCATGCTGCAGTTACAAAAGCGCTCCTAGATGCCTCGACCAGCATTCCAGATCCACCAACCAGCACAGAGACCATGATTCTTGACCCTGAGCAGCCGTCTAGGCCAGCATGCAGCCGTTTGTCCAGTCTTGCCTGCTAAACTGCCTGCTGCCACCCATCTTGAACTCTGTCACAGGAGCTGAAAAACATCCTGGAACTGACTTGATGCTGTCGAGCATCAAGGTCATCTAAAGCACATTGTGGTGCTGTCCCCCTGGTCCTTCTCCGAAGGCCCCAAGTGACATTTACAACCCCTTGCACCCTTGGTGCAGAAACCAAATAACCTTGAACGGGTTAAGACTAATTGCTTTACCGACTACCCTCCTGTCAGTATCCAGAGTGCATCCATTTCCTTCGCGAAACTATCTGTCCTCTGTGCTCCTTTACAGGGTGGGTTATATTTTGTCGTGTGCTAGAACTGTCTGTTGTAATAATAATAAAGTAGATATGTTTATACAACCTTAACTGGACCGTCCCTTTTATCATTGGTTAATAATTGTATTTCCGCTGTGTTGCAACTAACCAACGATCCACAACCTTTTGGATATAAGCCTGCCGCTCCGTCAACATTACCAAAATTGGACAAGGATTTTTATAATTTACTTATGTTGCCAATCTGTTTGAATGCCTTCTGTTGTACTAAAGGTGTTCGACTGATTGACTGTTTAGAAACCAATATTTATCCCTGGACCACTGGTGCCCTGGAAGTGGATTTGTCACTGTGACATTTGGAGAAAACAGGATACATGACAAATACATGGGAAGGTTAAATACTGCAAGTCCCTGATAGCTGGAGATTTGTGTAGGCTGCAAAAGCCTGGGTTGACAAGATAAACTTTGAGTGACCTGCAGAGTTGGTTGACTGAGGTCAAAGGATGGGGAATGCAGCTAACTGTATTCGAGCAGCTGCGACAATATCAAATGGTCAGTCACAGCCAGGACCAAATGAAGTGCTATTGAATCACAGGTTTATGACTTGGTGTGGTTGTAGATAAGAGATATAATCTTCCTGAGAACATGGGAGCTTGTTATTCAGTGACCAGGGAAGACCGGACATATGGCAGGGTTGACTTGGGGCTATTTAATAAACCAGGTGCAAGAGGTGCTTAAGGGCAGAGGTGGCAAATGGCTTATGGGTTTCAATTAAGTTCTCCAGAAAATGTGCCAGAGGCCATGTGGGCTGAAATGGCAGTTAGTAGCGTGAAGCAAGAAAATGCCAGTGACACCAGCAAGTATGGGTAAAGAAGATGTTTATTATTGGTTCAAAGGAAACTTATTTGTTTCTGCCCTTCCTGATATTGATGAAGTGTTCTTGTGAAAGCTATGTGGATAACACTTGGGATTAGAGGTCCCTGACCAGATGGAATCTGCAAAAAATGAGGATTGCTGTAGGTGAATAGGTAATCATGTGATAATGTCACGACCAACTTTGGAAACAGCTCATCAGCCCACACGCCCGTGATTTGTCGCTGAGCTTGGGGGGGGGGTGGGCCTCATCATGGCTCGCAAGCCCATGGCCCAAGATCTGAGGGGTTAGAAAACATGCAGCGGCAACCACAGTCAGCATATCCGAAGATCTTCTAACTGAATAGGTGCAGGGCATTCCACCTGTCGTATATTGGCCTCTTGGACTTCTTGCAGAGCTGTGTCTTCAGCTTATGCCTGTGGAACTGCCGCCAGGACTTCTCCAGGTATCTCACATTAGAGGCTTAATTTCAGAGTGAGAGTTCCTTAATTTGGCAATGTGGTACTGGATTAATTATCTCCATAAACAATGTATTCACATTATATTTCCCCATAGGAGTTAAACATTGGGTTCGTTATTTATTTATTTATTTATTTTATTGTTCATGTATAAAGCGCTTAATACCTGTCTTTTTTGCTACCTATTAATGTCTACTGATTAATACCCCATCAATGCTTAGTACGGTGACGAGGAAGAGAAACTAAGACGTATTGCCCCAATTGCTAAGTGGCATTCTTCAGAACACTGAGTGCTTTCTCACCACTGTCCTGCTTCCTTTTCAGTCTTTCCTGTTAGGCACGTGACACTAAAGAGTGCTCGTCAGTAATTTCGGGAATTAAATGATTTATGAAAAGAGACATTTGTTTGATGGCTTTTAACGTCATCTTAATCAGTTATATGTTCTCCCACTGTTGGCACATAAGTAATATAAGGCTCAGTGGGGTGAAATTAGTTGGCCAGGATCACTCAATTTGGTCAACTGGCAAAGCCAGGATTTGAGCCAAGGTCTCGATGTGCCACTTTTGTGATTTGCAGAGTACACAAAATGTATGAGAAATCAACGTATCATTTATACGAGTGATCTTTATTGAAACATGTTGCGCAAGGCTGGTATTGTTATGTAAAGGTGCATATATAACAAAAAGAATGCATATCTGCAAAGGTTCATTCATACGGGGTGCTCTCTGTAGCCATGTCTTTGGAAAGACAAGGCACACAATTCCATGTTGAGATCAGTGAGCTGGCAAACAAACTCCTTCATTAGAAGCTCCCAACCCCTGTCATCTATTTCAACATTTCAACTGAGACAACACACTCGGGGAGGCATTACATACCCATTGTGCAAGTGCAAATGTAATTGGCACTAGGGCAAATATATCTCTATATTTGCCCAGTGCCTTCATTCTTTCAATGCATTTTTGCACCAGATCAATATTTGGCCTAGTCCACGAACCGGTGTGAAACTTGCCCTAATGCAAAACTGCACTGAAAGAACGTGTTTTTTGTTGTTGAGCAATGTTTGTCTTAGCGATATGGACCTAGTTTTGTAAACGTATGGATGTGAAGTGACCCCCTGGGCTCCAAGGCTCCAAGCTTTCATTGTCCAACTTGGGTTTTCTTGTCCGAGTTGGACAGCCACCATGATGGTCTGCAATATAAGCAGGACACGATCAGAGGGACTGGAATTGGATCGTACATGATAGCATCGATGAATCGCGCTACCCAATGACGCGTCCCAGTGCCGTCCCGCTCCGCCCTGAATAGAAAACCACAAAGATTCCCTGACACTGCACATGCCTTGGGGACCTCGTGGCCACTGTTGGATCCCTGATTTTGGCCGAGGCGTCGGCGGGAAACAGGGGAGGTAGGCCCGCGTGGGTGGGCCTCGCTGCACAGCTCCAGCAGGAGCAGTGAAGACACTTACACCTTTGTGTTGCTGTCATGCCCCGAAACTGCCTCCGCGGCATGGGGTTGGGGCCTTTATTTGGACGCCTTGCATCACTGCGCAGCGGGACACAAGGCAGACATAACATTCCTCCTTTATTATAACTGAACAATAACAATAACACGTAACTCAGCCAACGGGCTTGCCCCTTTTCATTAAGTCACTTGTGGGGTTTTCTACCACTCATAGTCTCTAAGTCTGGCTGGAGGCCGGGTGGCGGTTCTTAGACTATATCTTCCGCCCCTGGGTGCGGCCCCCTGTGTCACCTCGGGTTGCTCACCTTCATTGTTCTGCTCCCCCAGTTCTGGTTCGCTAAGCGGTTCCTCGGCTCCTTCGTCCACGACTTCTCTGTCGTCTGGGTTTTCCTGTCCCTCGTCCCTGGGCGGATTCTCTTCTTCTTCCGGGGGAAATTCGCCGTCTGTCCACAGATTTCCTGCAACTGCCCTGAACCATGATGCATTTCTCGTTACTTGCCTTTGCCCCCTTTTTGCAGTTATCATGGTGCCAGACCGTCTACTTATTGTCCCCGGGGCTGCGTCATAGCGGGTGTCTAGTTTGGACTTGGAAGGGTTCCTCACCATGACCACTTGATCACTGATTCGGAGGTCGGACGCCTGGCATTCCTTTTGTTGCTCATGTGTGCTTTAGCTCCTGTCCTCCTTGTTTCGGTGCGCTCGTGGTCGAACGTGTCTGTGCTCCTGCTCGGATGATGTGGTATGGAGGAGTTGATGATTGTACCGTACATCAGGTCTGCCGGCGGTATTCCCGTTGTGCTGTGGGGAGTGACTCTGTAATTCCTTAGGAATCGGTATAAGTCCACCTGCCATGGGCTGGCGTTGATGCGCGATAGGTGCAATACCTTGTTGATTGTCCGCATGAAGAGTTCCACATCACCTTTTGCCTGCGGCCATCTTGGTATTATGTGGTGGTAGCGGATATTGAGTTCCCTGAGGTATTTTTTGAATTCTTCCCCTTGGAAGGGTGGGCCATTGTCGCTCCTGATTCTTCTTGGTAAGCCGAGCGTCACAAGCATTTTATCGATTGCTGGTATCACCACCTCTGCTGCCGTGGAGTTGACAATCTCGACCTCTGGGTACCTGGAGTGGTCGTCAATCGCCACCAGTTGGTGGATGCCTTCCTGTAGTTTGCAGAAGTCTATACTTATGGCGTCCCATCTAGCGGACCCTCGCACCACCGATTGGATGGGCTCCGGATTGGGCAGAGGCCCTGTTATCTGGCATGGGAGGCAGGTGCTGACTAGCCGCTCGACTTTTCCGTCGATCTGGCGGAACCACATACGGTGTCTTATCCGGACTTTGGTCCTTACTATTCCCTGGTGGCCTTCGTGTGCCAACGCCACAATTTTCTCCTGTAGGCTCAGAGGGATAATGATTTGGGTTACTCATAGGATGAGTCCTTCTTCCGTGATTGAGAGGTCCTGCCGGACCGTAAAGATCCCTGTGAGGAATTCTTTGCCTTCTGCAGTTTTATTGTGGATATTCCGTAGGAACGACTTCCATTCTCCTGAGATGATCGTGTCCTTTATCAGATTGCAACATGGGTCCCGTTGCGTGGCCTCTACTATGTCATCTAGTCCGATCGCACATCACATCATGGTTTGTATCACCTGGCAGATATGCTCTTCCGTCTCTTCTGCTACGTGGATTTACTTTGGTGTAGCTGCTCTCGAGTGTCTTGACAGGCAATCCGCTGGATTGCCACTGCCCGGCTGGTATGCCAGTTCGAAATCCTATTGTTGGAGGTGAGAAGAGGTCCCCGTGAAGATGTGGAGCAGTGGTTTATGATCTGTGTAGGTTTTAAATTTCCGGCTGTACAGATACAAATGGAAATGGTGGCAGCCCCATAGTACAGCTATCGCCTCTTTTTCGATGTGGGAGTATCGCTGCTGCGTCGGCGTCAGTGCCCTGGATGCATAGGCAATCAGCATGGACTCTCCTGTCTTTGTCACCTGTATGAGAATGGCCGCTAGACCCACGGGGCTGGCGTCTACATACAGTTTGGTTTTTAGTACCGGGTCGTAATAGGCCATTGTGGTATCTGCCGATAGTGATTCTTTAATGTGCTCAAACGCCTCTTGGCAGGTGGGTCCCCGCTCCCACTTCGTGCTGGCTTTTGTGAGTTCTCGAAGGGGTTCCGAGAGCGTGGCCAAATTAGGGATGAACCTCCCGCAGTAGGTAGCCATTCCTAGAAAACTGCGCACCTCCGTTGGCATGGTGGGGGGTGTGGCAGCTTGGATGTCCACCACTTTTTGGGGGTCCGCTGAGATGCCTGTGCCATTGAACGTGTACCCAAATAATGAAATTTCGTCCTTCAGGAATTCACATTTTTCTTTGTGTATTGTCAGGTCGGCACTCACTAACCTGCTGAGTAGCATGTGGAGCCTTCTCATGTGTTCCTCTTTGTTGCTGGCATGGATTAGAATGTCGTCGCTGACATTTAAGACTCCCGGTATGTCGCGGATCACCTCCTGTATTGTTTGCTGGAAGACCGAGGAGATCCCGAAGCTCAGGCGCTTGTACCTGCTTAGGCCAATGTGAGTTGAAAATGTCGTTATGTACCGGGAGTCCCGGTGTAGCTTTAGCTGGTGATAACCGGCATTCAGGTCGACCTTTGAGAATATCTTGGACCCTGTGAGGTCTGCCACTATCTCATCCAGGGTCGGGGTGATATGGCGCTCCCGCTTAATTGTTGCATTGGGGAGGCGCATGTCTATGCACATTCTGACCTTTCCGGGTTGTTTTGGCTACTTGGTGACAACCATGGGAGAGACCCATTGCGTGGGCCCCGTTACTTCCTCGATGATGCCCGCTTTCTCCAGTGGCCTTAGCTCCTTTTCTACTTGGCTGTGTATGTGGAACGGCGTCCTTCTGTGTCCTTCTGTGCCGCACTGCTCTCGGTTGGACTGACTCATTGATGTGTAGCCTGATTGACTTCCCTTTTAGGCATCCTATTCCCTTGAGTAGATCTAGGTATTTCTCTAGTACGTTATCGACTTCTTGTGAGTAGGTCACTTCGCAAATGACGCTTCTCAGCCCCAGGTCCTCTGCTGCATCTCCACTTAGGAGGCATTCAATGCCCGCGTTCACCACATAGATTTTCGATTGCAGTGACTTTTCCCCATGGCTGATGCTGGTTCGGAACCTGCCTACTATGGGCAGTAGGGTCTTGCACCCATATGCAAATAGTAGCGTGTCTGTTGCTTTCAGGTCAGGTTGGGGCTGTAGTGTCTTGAACGTGGTCAGTGGCATTACGTTCACGGAGGCCCCCGTGTCTATGGTCATCAGTATGTCTTGGCCCTGGATCGCTACTTGGCATTTTCGTCTTCTCAGCTTCCTCTTTGGTGTGGAGTTTCCGTAGTTGAGGGCTGACACCAGGTAAACTTTCTTTCCTTTCTTCCAATGCTCATTTGCGGAGGCCTGTTGGTTGTGGGCTGCGCCGTTCCCCTTCTTCCTCTGTGGATGAATTCGTGGTTCCGACCCGTTGGGCGCTGGTCTGTTTCTTTTTCTTTCCCGTGCTCTTGTCCTGGGATGCTTGCGGTGTCTGCTGTTGCGCGCCTGACAACCTGCATACCTTGGTGTAGTGGTCTTTTCTGCCACATGCGCTGCATGTTGTTCCTTGAGCCGGGCAGTTGTGTCTTCCGTGGCGGGGCCCTCCGCACCACCTACATTCCATGGGTCCCGGGTTCAGGCCTGCCATCTGGGGTGCGTGTAGTTTCCACCGGCCTCATCCCTCGTGGGCTGGTGATTCATGATCTGGCCCACAGTGGCTGATGTGAGGGCCGGCTGTAGTTTCTGGAGGGTTGTGCCCATGTGTGCCACCCTGGCGTGTGCTAGCTCCCTCTGGCGGCCAAGTTCAAGGATTCCGGTCAGGGAAATGCCCTTCTCGCTCAGCACCATCCTTCTCAGTTTTTCGGACTTAATTCCCTTTATGAGTTGTCGTCGGATCTCCTTCTCCATGTCCGGACGTCTGGTGTGGTAGGCATCCAACGTCTCCTCTTCCAGCTGAATGGTTGTGCAGAATATGAATGGCTCATAATCTGGATTGAGCTGGGGCATGAAGTGGGCCGACAGGGCATCCTTCGTTTGCTGGTAGGCATCAAGGCCGTCGTCGATAGTCAGTGAATTGAAGATCCGTAGTACTTCATCCCCCACATTTAGCAATAGGTGTGACCTCATTTTCCTCGCAGTGGTAATGTCTTTGACCTCCATCGCCATCTCGAACGTCTGTAGCCACAACTGCCATCTTGGGCCAACTGATGATGTGTCAGTGTAAGGGTCAAAAGGATAGAGTGCCACTGTTGAACCACCTTGTGGGTGGGCTTGTGCCGTGGCCAGTCTGGATGGCGTGCCAGGCCTGGGGGTGGATGTGCCTGCCGCCATGTTTGAAAGTCAAGTGCGCACCTGTGGCAATCGTCGTCTCACCTTGGTGTGCCCCTGTGGGATTCCTCGACTTTCTTTGCGAGTGTGCACATGCTGGGCGTGATGGCGTGCCTGCTCTCCTTCCAAACTCCCACTGCGTGGTGTAGGTGGACTCCGGATTTGTGTGGCCATGTGGTGGAGCCAATCCGACGTCGAGAATGGATTGAGGAAAATGTATGGAGAAGAAAAAAAATGTTCGAAAAATATATACATTTTATTTTTTGGTGGGGGTTTGTGTGCCCCCATCGTGTTCCCAAAATGTTCGCCGTTATTAGAGGCTTCAAAGGCTGTGCGGCTTCCTTGTTGCCAGTGTTGGATCCCTGATTTCGGCCTAGGCGTCGGTGGGAAACAGGGGAGGTAGGCCCGCGTGGGTGGGCCTCGCTGCGCAGCTCCAGCAGGAGCAGTGAAGACACGGACACCTTTGTGTTGCTGTCATTCCCCGGAACTGCCTCCGTGGCGCGGGGTTGGGTCCTTTATTTGGACGCCTTGCGTCACCGTGTAGTGGGACGCAAGGCGGACATAACAGCCACCCTCACCCTGCTTGGGCGGTAACGTAGGCAGCAGTCCCAAGGCTGAAAACAATTTCATCTCAGTAGCTTTTCTCCAGAGGGAGCAGAGCTTTGCAAATGATGTTTAGTTGGGACCTAGAGTTGTTGTGACTAATGTGTATTTTGTTTGATGGCACACACTTCCCCGGGCCGTTATCCCTCCCTTGGGAATTAATCAGAGCACTGCCTTTCTTTAAGCGGCACATGGACTGCAAGAAAACGTGCTGACGCTGGCCGGGTGACAGCCACCAGGGAAGGCGGGGGATGGCCGAGCGATCGAGCCGCAGTGCAGAAATATATATAGGCGCTAAGGGAATAGGGAACATTTCCACAAACAAAAAAGAATACGAATGATGTGCGCCTCCCCCCTTGCCCACCTCTGTGCTCATGGTTGGATCATCACGTGGGAGCCTCGTAGAGGACCGAAATAACTAGACAGAGTTGGTTGCTATGCAGGGTGTGACAGCTGGCACCTGCACAGGCTTCAGTTCCTTTTTTCTCTTCCACTGCCCATCTTACATACCATGAAACTGCACTCAACAATAGTGTGGTGTCACAACATTCCTTTCCTCCAGGGTCTGAACTATACCAACAATTCGAGCGAGGGCGGGAAGTGTTGACATAAGGAGTCAAATAGGGCAGGGGCTACCTTCAGATGCTTTCTGTGGGCAGCGAAATTTACTTGGACGGTATCCCACTGTTCTGTTGTCCCAAAGGAATGTTCATTAATGCATATTTGGCCTTGACATTGCTGAAACACAAGATAGGTTTTAAATACAAAATGCACCTGCATGGTATTGATGTGGTTCTATTGAATGGATGTTTTTTTCAGTTGATAGTTCATAGTATCCAGCTGCTTTGTACCCAGTGCTTTAACTGGCATCCAAAATCGAGTGGGGATCTGTCGGGGGCGTGCCCTCAAAGGGGCATGGCCTAACAGGAGGCTGGTAAGTGCAGCCGACCCCCGGCAGGCATCTCTTTCCAGCGATCTGATCATCCCTGCTGCATCTATTAGCTAAAAGAATGCATGAGGAGGGTCAGCGCCACAATTAAAGAAGAAAAGGTGTGGCGCCAACTCCCGGCGAGTCCTTGACTGCTAGCAGCCTCGGCAGCTGGGGCTAGCAGTGGTCTTTATGGAGTTCCGGCAGCGGCCTGCCTCCGACTGATTTTTCCAGAGATCGCTGGGGTTCCTCCCCACCCAACCCTGCCCACTGACAGCCCCGATTGTACAATAATCTGATGTAAAACGTAGTGGTGCTACAGCTGCAGTGTCTTTGAAGTGTCAGTGGGCAGTCAGAACAGAGGTTACAGGTAGACTAGAT
Source organism: Ambystoma mexicanum (assembly GCF_040938575.1). NCBI lineage: Eukaryota > Metazoa > Chordata > Amphibia > Caudata > Ambystomatidae > Ambystoma > Ambystoma mexicanum. The sequence goes on from NC_090926.1 coordinate 729,880,508, forward strand.
ACTGTGGGTCCTGAATTTGTGTGGTGGCATAGTGTCACCTGCCATTGTATCCTCTGGCCTAACAATCCATCTTGAAACACAACTCCTGTAGCAAAACAATACAGGTCACATAATGCCGCACACACCAACCGAAGACAAATGTCTACACTACATTTCCCCAAACACCACACTAACCGACTTCAGATACATCGACACACTCTTCAACCCTCCTTAAACAACACTCTGGCAGACATCACAGACAACCACCCAATTTCTGTTAGCAACCTGGAGCATACATTAACCACTGCTCTAGACAACTCCCAAATATCTATAACACACACAACTACAGACAGCCTTATCTTTTCAGATCTGCACACATCAACATTGCATTGCAACAAAGGATCCTTGCCCTGCCGTGTATTAATCACCTATCCCAACACTTAATGCTCCAAGAAACTATAATAGAAATGGGGCAAAAGTTGTGCTATGCAAGACACAATAACATAGCATAACTGGGCACAGCAAAGAGTTTAACTCATTCTCTTTTGGAGTAGTACTCTGAATGCCCTAGGCAACTTCGGTGACTGGCAGCAGCAGGTCATGAAATGAATGCCAGTCTGCTATGCTATAATGTTGCTGCAGTGACTGGCTGGCGAGACTATATTTCTGCCTGTCAAATTAGGTGGTATGGGAACTGAGGGATGGTCACTACATTAATAACACAATTCTAGGTAGGTGGCAGCCTTGGGTGCCACTAATGAAGAAGAACAAGGAATCACCAATGTGTCCCTAAAATTATGAAATCTGCCCCATTGCAAGACAGTGTTTGTTTTTGACTTGTGTGAACTTATGTCTATGCCCCAAATGTCTGCAGTTCAGTTACAGTGAGATTAAATAATTTGTGCATGATCACCCACTTTGTTTAAGTAGTGAATCCAATATTTTAACGAACTATGTAATTTAGGCACTGGACTATATACCTTTCCAGCTCTACTTCGTACAAATATATAAATGTTGGCTTTGAAGGATCACATTAATACTGTCCTGTGGTGTGCACTTGAAAAATACACACATCCCATAGTAGATCACCCTGACACTATGTAAGTACTTATAGAAACCTGTTAAACCAATAGAATATCATTGTGCCTTTATTTTCCATATCCTGAATAGAAAATGACAAGTCCTAGAATGCAAAACATTGATAGCCTGAACAATTTCCTAGTGTAAAGCACTGTGCGTTCAGCAATGTAAAAAAATACAGTGTGTCAGGGATGTCATTTCACCAAAATTCCAGGGGTAGCGGTAGTGACATCACATCTCAGGAGAATAGCTCAGCAGCAACGTGCTCGCCTTGGAAGCAAGACGACACAGAACAACACAGGTTCGATCCCCGGGTCCGCGCTTAGAAACCTCTTGGTATTAAGCGCGTTATAAATAGCCTATCATATCATATCACATGACCCTTGACCTCTGATGACATCACAGGAAGTGATGTCATTTGACCCCACCCTGAAGTGACATCATGGGAAGCGATGGAACACAACGTTACAGCCTTTGACAAAACAGGAAGTAGCATCACATAGCATTGTTCCTGAGTACATTATGAAAAATATGGTTACGATATCATATCACTGTAATGTGATATATATTTTATACAAGAATGGATCACCATATGTATCATTAATATCAGTGTGTATAGGCCCATATTGCCAAATTACTGTGAATGCAAGCAGCTGTCCAAGGCCAATTGATAATGATATGTTATTATGTAGCACTTGTGCTTAAGTGCTTTATATAGAACAAATACCACCTTACCTGTGTTTGGTACTCATTTATCAACCACAGAAGGATGAAGGGATGAGTTGGCAGGGTTCGAACTTGCAACCTGCAGATCAAACACACATCGCAACAACGAACGCTCATCCGCTGAGCTATCTTACCGGCTATAGTAAATTAGCAATTACATATTTGAATGCTCTCAAAGTCAGAAAGCAAATTACACTCTCTAGTGGATACCATTAAACTAGTAACTGAGATTTAACAGCAGTCCAGTTCATCTGCAGGTCTGGTGCAAAGTTGGCCACATGTCAAGCCTGCGTGGATCTACCTTTCAGGCTTCAGAGGTTGGCAAAGTGCATACCATTGGGAGGGTCCATAACTGTGTATTAAAGAATTAGAGTAGAGCAGTACAAGCAGCGCACTCACAAGGCATCCCGTACTCTAGCCACTCGTTACCTCATGCATGCAAACAAACATCCTGAGCAGCATGCCAGGGAGATAGGAAACATAAACACATTACAACAAAGCATTAATTGTGGCACAATGAAATCAACGGCCACTGTATGTGCTATGGTCAAACATGTCTACAGTATGCACAAGGATTTTCTCAAGTGACAGAGGACTCCGATATGGAATGTCTTGGGATGATCGTAACAGAGAAAATGGCAGAAAAAAACATGCTATAACTGCAGCTTGTGAAAAGCAAAATACATAGGCCGAAATGGATGCTTATTCTACTCTAAATGTTTTTTGCATTGTTTTTTTTTTGCATTGTGAAATTGAGGTGTTTAAGAACAGACTAAACATTTAATGAGTTTAACAATTATTGTACAGAATTCCAGAAAGACAAATTATTTGTTATTCCTATTCTTTCTTATTTAGGGTCACTGTTCAAAGTGTTACACTTGTGGAACCCCTTGTTTTTATCAGAGGCCTGAACAAGAAAGCCAGCCACCCCAGAAACAAAGAGCGCTGATCACAGCCCACAAACTTCCATTTAAAAAATAAAAAGCATTTTTCTTTCTTCTTTTTTTAGAGGTAGCAAGGGAGACCACAGGGCTAGCAAGGGAGACCTCAGGGGTCGCAGGTGTGACCCCTGGCAACCCCCAAATAACATCCCTCCAGTGAGTCCCATTTACCATTATGTGCAAACAAGTCCCCTGTGAATCGTTTAGTTATTTGCACTGTGAAGTGCAAAACAAAGGTGCAAATGCAGGCATAATCACCTTTACGCTTTATTTTGCTTAAGTTTGTAGTGCAAATTGAGTAAACGCCACCTGCAATGGGTGATGGCAGGCAGCATTTTCTTTATTTTTATTTTTATTTAAAGTGAGTTAACAATCAACATTCAACTTCTCACATTTCTCATGTAAAAATTTACAAATGTACATATTAAACATAGCATTTGATACATACAACAACACATGCATATAACGAGAAAAAAACAAAAATGTAAAGGGGGCAGCATTTAGAAGAGATCATTGAACCTACTCCAAATCCTTTCATAAAGAGACAATTTCTGTTTCATTTTGAAGATCAATTTCTCAACTCTTGAGAGTTTATGCATCTCATCTGTCCAGTCCTCCAACGATGGGGAAACCCTGCATTTCCAACCCCGGAGAATCAGAAGTTTTGCAACAATTGCTCCCCTAAAAACAAATTTTTCATCAGCAGCACAAAGATCGTCAAGTTCGGAATCATCTCCCAGTATTATAGTCTTGAAATCAAAATTTGGATCCCCCCCAGAAACCTGAATACAAGCAGTACATACCTCAGTCCAGAAATCAGAAACTCTTACGCAGTCCCACAACATGTGTTCTAAGGATCCAACAGCATTCATACATCCCCAACATGCATCACTATCAATCATCCCCCTCCGGAGTAACCTCTCCCGGGTCCAGTAAACACGGTTCACGATTTTGAGCTGTCTCGCCCGTTCACCTAAGTTCAAAGAACATAATGAGACATTCCTACAAATGCTACTCCAACAATCAGATGTGATCTCAGAACCAATTCTCTCACTCCAAGTATTCCGTAGCGTCTCATTACTGTGATAATTCGACATGATCAACCTGTACACCCTACTCGCTACGCCACCAGACTTGTTCTCAGAAGCAGCCAGAAAAATATCCAAATTTACAACATCTGTCCAATCAATGGTTCCCACACATCTTTTGAAACGCCTCTATGCCGAATCCGTCAAATCCCAAAAATCCCACTTCTCCCTCAATTCATTGGCAGTCATCCAGCGGTTATTCCTCACCAAATCACCCATTTGTTTAATGCCAACAAGAAACCAATCTGGCCAAAAAATTGTTTTCGTATTGTCTCTAATCTTTGGATTCAGCCAGATAGATGACTTTGAGCACCTGAACGCATCTACACCTAGAAGTGACAATAAATCGGTCCAAGCAGTGCACAGAGATGTCGTAACCAGTGAACTGCAACCATGATCTTTAGTATTAGTCGACAACCAGGCCTCCCGTCCCAGAGGACCGAAAGTGTTTGACTCCGCTAGAGCCCATTGATCAGGTTCAGGACCCAAAAAGGGGACAAAAGCATGAGAAAAAAAAGCCAAGTGATATGCCTTGAAATTTGGAACTCCTAATCCACCCTCACAAACCGGAAGTTGTAGTTTCCAAATGGCAAGTCGAGGGGTTTTTTTATCCCACAAAAACATCTGAACATGGCGGTCCAAATCCTTCCAGTATCTATTACTAATCCTCAAAGGAAGCATACTCGTTGCAAAGTTTACCTTAGGAGACAAATTCATCTTAAGGGCATTGACCTTACCCCACAAAGAGAGGTTAAGATGCGACCACCTATCCAGACTCATTTTACAGTCCTGAATAATTGCACGCATATTCTCATCGACCACATCCACAATCGAGGGCGTTAACCAAATGCCTAGACACCGCAAGTGCACATCACACCACTTGAAACCCATTCCAGTTAACAAAGTTTTATCACAATGGAAAGTAAGAGGCAAAACTTCTGATTTTAGCCAGTTAACTTTGTACCCGGAGGACGTGCGAAATTTCATCAAAATTCGCATCAGACACGGGAGAGATTCATCCAGGTTTTTGAGGACCAATAAAAGATCATCCGCATAGAGCCACACCTTCTGTGTAACACCCCAGCAACCCACACCATCCAGCTCAGGGGCATCTTTCAGTGCAATGGCCAACGGCTCAACTGCCAGAATAAACAAAAGCGGGGAAAATGGGCATCCCTGACAAGTGCCTCTTTCAACATTAAAGCCTTCCGATCTAATACCATTCGTGTTAACATCGGCCGAAGGTCTAGAGTACAAAAGTCTAACCCAACTTATAAACTCATCCCCGAGATTCATTTCCTTCAAGACTGAAAATAAGTAGTCTCAATTAAGCCTATCAAACGCTTTCTCAGCATCAAGGGACAACACGGCCGCATCACAATCTAACTCATTAGCTTTCTCGATAGTCTGAAACAATTGCCGAACATTACTGGACGTACGTCTGTTCTTCATAAAACATGATTGTTCCTTACCAATCAAATTTGGAAGATACGATTCCAATCTTAAAGCTAGAACTTTAGCCAGGATCTTGTTATCACAGTTGACGAGACTGATAGGACGGTAGTTAGCCGGGAAGTTGCCATCCTTTCCCTTTTTCAAGAACACAGAGATAGAAGCGTGTCTGGTACTATTTGGCAATATCCCTACTGATTTACTATCAACCAACATATCTCTCAAGAGTTTTAGAGCGGAGTCAGGGAGAATTCTATAAAATTCACATGGAAGTCCATCTGGACCGGGTGATTTGCCAATATTCAATCTAGAAATTGCATTCTTTAGCTCATCAACCGTAAGGTCAGCCGCAAGCAATTGACACTCAGCATCGGAAATTTTGGAAATTTGGAGTTCCCCAAAAAAATCAACACCAGAACCAGAAACATCCCTCTCATTACGATATAAATCCACATAGTAATCACGAAAAACTGATTAATCTTTTGCGGGTCAAACGTAACTCTTCCTTCTGTGTCAATGAGTGAAGCTATAGCTGCCTCTGATGTTTTCTGTCTCAGTCTGTATGCGAGCCATCTATCGCATTTCTCACCTTTTTCAAAGTAAGTGGATCGCGAAAAAAATAAACTACGTTCTGCATTGGAATTTAAAATATCACTAATTTCCTTTCTAAGCTTTTTTAATAGTGTCAGTTTCACAGAGTCTGACGGATCAATCATCAAATCCAGTGACAGCTCACTAATCTTTTGACCAAGGGCCAATCTAGATCTCTCTTCCGATTTCTTTTTACTACTTGACAGCCCAATACATACACCACGCATACAACACTTGAAATCCTCCCACGTGTTACATATACTAACATCATCAGTGCGGTTCTCCACAACAAATAAATCTGCCTCAGATTTAACTTTCAGCACTATTTCATCATCCAGTAGAATTGAAACATTCAGTTTCCATGAAAAGGACCTGTGACACTGAAATTTGAATGACAAGCACATCAACACAGGGCCGTGATCACTCACCGAGATGTTCCCTATGTCACTGAAAACATGACTCTCGGTAACGATCCCACCCGTCAGTAACACATCCAAACGAGAGTACACATTATGGGCACTCGAGAAATAGCTATATACACGTCTGTCGGGGTTAACAAGGCGCCAATTGTCTTTCAGATTATGCTCGTCCATTAGCGATAACAGAGCTTGATGATGAAAATCACTCCGATACCCACCTCTGACGTTACTCCTATCCAGCAACGGGTCAATTACAGTATTGAGATCTCCCCCAAGAAGGATGTTGGGAGAGTTCAAATCGAGAAGGGTCTGGGCAACCATTCTGAAAAAGGAACCATTGTCAACCGCTGGTGCATATACATTGCAAAGAATCATTGGCTCCCCCTGAATTTCAACCAACAACGCAATCATTCTCCCTTCCTTGTCTGCACATTCTCTCAAGACCTTAACAGGACATTTTTTGCGAATCAGAATGGCCACTCCCCTCGATCGAGTCGTAAAAGAAGAGCCATATGCCACACCCACCCACTCTTTCGCTAGATTTGGGATCTCGTCAGACAAAATATGAGTCTCTTGGAGGAAGCAAATGTCAGCCTTCATATCATTCAGTACAGTGAACAACTTTTTTCTTTTTAGGGGATTGTTAACACCATTAACATTCCATGATACAACACTAAAGTCAGCGTTGCCCGTTTTAACCAGGGAGGAGGCCATCGCGCCCCTACCAAAAATAAAAATTGAAATTAAAAATAAAAATTCAACAAAAAGCCAAAAAGTCAAACTAATAACAGAATGACCAAGACCATGAAGAACATACAGCCTAGAAAAAATAAGAAAGTACATCAAGGAGGAAATCTCTAGGACCCCTCCCAAATCTTAGTTGAACTCATAACAAAAACAGTGCATTTTAAACCTCATCTAACTGAAGAAATTGAAAAAATGAAAACCCAAAAACATCCACTAATAGCAAAGGTCACCCCCCCACAGACCACATAATGAAATTAATTGTAGAACAGGCAATAAAACACACCAAACAGAAGCAATAACACATGGAAATAAAGAGCCCTATACAGACTATACCATAGCTCACAGAAAGTGATATAAACGAAAAACAGGATAGATGGTAGAGTAAAGAACAAAAAGACGGGAAAGATACGAAAGATATAAAGAAATCAAGAGAAAAAAAGAAGATAAGGAAAGGATATCACGCAGCATTAGTAGAAAAACAACAAAAGTGTTGAAAAAACCATTTCCCAGCACATAAATCAAAACATAAACTTGGAGCGTATCAAATAGATTCGGGTCTTAACCCATCAGACCATACACTAGGACCCAACACCAAAGAGTTAGTAAGACCAATTAGCTAGCCAGCAACGGTGAGGTTCACACTGTTAGAGAAGCACATAACCTTCAAAACATACAAAAGCTAGTGGTGAGCACATCTTGACTGCATATAAATGGTATAAATGGCGTAACAATATTTATACCAAAACAAAAGAGAAGATAGTGTAAGATATGCAATATAAAGTACCAGCCAGCAGTGCATGTAGTACAAGGCTGCCGGGTCACAATCAGGTGAATTCCGTATAGTGTACAAGCCACCACACCAATGCAAGCAGCATGAGCCTGCCGAGTCACAATGAAGTGGGTTACATAGCAAAAGTCACATATGTTACAGGCAAATTCGAGGTACAGCGACGCTGCCGAAAAGGCAGATTACGGTAAGTTAGTGTACCAGGCAAGGCTAGTAAGACGAGGTCAGGTAATGGTAATTGCAAGCGGATTCAGCATGGAACTGAGTAGTATGTCAGCGGTGAAGATACACAATAGGTGGTAGTGGGCTTTAAACTACTGATATTCAGTAAGTTCGGTTCAATTGCCTGGGAAAGTAGGCACAGACCTAGTATGAGGAATACCAAGGCAGTGTGGCATCGACCAGATTAAGGAAAACCGAACATTTAGTAAACTAATACTTAAAACAACTGAGAACGTTTAAAGCGATGAAAAACAGTCACGTACACTGAAGCCATGAGTAGTGAGCCGTATCCATGAAACAGTTCACATGCCTTGCGATCTCCAAGCTTGTAAGTCGATTTGCCACTAACCTCGTAGTCACGCTGATCAATAAATGGAATTGCGTCCATTTCGGCCTCCGGTGACGAATGTGTGAACAGCAGGCTGGAGTTTACGGCAGACATGGACTCACATAGGCAGCAACACCAAACCAAGCGCGAAGTACGTCGCAGTCTCACCGGTGTATTTGAATGACGTAGACCCACACAGCGTGATGCCAGGCTGCCTCGGGTCATGACTATCCAGCGTTGCAGCGTAAGACGGAGGCAGGTCAGCTGATCGCAAGTCTCATGGTGCTTTACTCCAAAGGCACGCCGAAGGAAGCGAGCCGAATGATACGAAAGCGTGACATCAAAAGAGGAAATCCATCCAGAGTTCTCAGAAGAAAGATGAAGCAGTGTCATTCCAATGCAAATTTGAAAAATAAACTGAGAAGTCTCATCGACGCCATCTTGAGACATTAAGATATAGTAATGAAAAAGAAACAAAAATTAATGCCTGAAAAATTATAAGTTCAGCGGTCTATAGGGAGATGAACCAGGAAATTACTGGCCGGCAGACATAGAATTCTTCTTGCATTGCTCCAACCACTGAAGGGCAAGCGTAGGATCAGTAGTGCTCTTTTCACCATTTGGCAGCACAATAGTAAAAACATTATTTTTGTTTAAAAATGCTTTCAGGTGCAATTGTCTAGCCATATCCCTAACACCCTGAAATGACTTCCGTACCAATAAAACCTCCCTGGGGTAATCAGGACATTTAGAAACTGGTTTACCTCTTAAAGATGCAGACCCTCTTTGTCTGGCAGCAGAAATCAAGCGTTCCTTTGTTCTTTGGTTTCGAAAAGTCACTAGAATGTGTCTTGATTTTGGTCCTGCTTCCTTACCAATCCTATAGGCAGTATCAATGTCATTGAGGGAAACCAAATCACAAACAAAGCTTTCCTTGAAAACCTCCAGGGCCAAAACCACTGAATCTTCCTTACCAATGGAGTCCTCCACACCAACCAATCTGATATTTTCGGCCCTTAGCCTCATTTCCAATCCCAGGCGTAAGTCTTTCTCCTTCTGCAGCTCTGATTTCAAATTATTATACGCTTGAAAACTGCCAGCAATTTCAGTACTCATAGATGTTGAAGATTGCTCCAAAGCAGTAACTCTGCCATCCAACTGCCCAATCTTAGAATTGAGATCAGCCAGAGTAAGTTTGACTTCACCAACATCCTGTGCTACCTGCAGAAGGATTTTATAAAGATCCTGAATACTGGGGGTATCATCCATGTCTCCAACCTGCTTGGATTTCTTAGAAGCAGGATTTTCCGCCTCAGCAATCTTCTTTTTTGAGTTCATAATGTCTTGAAAATGTCTTTCAGGGAGAGGTCCAGGAGCAGTTGAACTAAGCTGCTACTCCATAGCCTGCCATTCTAGAATCCGGCAGGCAGCATTTTCAATGGATTCCTTTGGAATCTGCCTAAATTTAGGTGGTTTTAAAAGTAGGCAGATTGTACAAGAAACCAAAGCATCTGTGCTAGCATAAAAATGTCATACTGGCATAAATGCTTGTGCCTTTGCATGATGGAGAGTATGATTTTAGGTACATGGCAGCACAAAATTTGGATTTCTGCTACGGGGGCAGCAATTCCCACATCAAGCAAAGTGAGGATGCTGTATTCATACCCAGATTAAAATACCACATTTTAAAGCTGGAGTGCTGTGTGCTGAAGAACGTTCCCTGAATCCTGAATCACTGCTCCATTGCTTTGCCTGGAGGTGGAGCTTGCCTGTTGCTGTTGGCTACAAAGACCCTGACTCTTGCGGAGCGAACGCGGAGTCAACTGAGTCTTGGAGTCTTGGGAGTCATTGGGAGGCATGGAGGAAGTGGTCCCCTGGAAGAAGATAGATATGCGACCTACCCTGCAATCCATCACACGCTCGAAGACGAGATCGCTAAAACAACCATATACACGGTTGCAGCTGCAGACGGGAACTGCCAGTCCTGACGCCACAGCCGACAACAAAGAAGCGGATGGTGCTACTCAAACCTCTCAAGTAAGTGCTTGTGCCACTGCCATGGGAAATTACTTTGTTTTTGTGCAGAATGGTATCACTCCCACTAATGAGGGTTCATTGCTACAGGCGGAGATGCCCATTATGCACAAACAGTGACCTTTGTGTAACACCCTCAATGTGTGTGCCACCAATTAATTGTCAAACTGTACACTAACCCGCGAGTCAGCGCCCTTCCCCCCCACAAGCAAAGACCGCTCCAAAATGATTCAAACCGGGGGCGGGGGTGAGGCCTGTGTGACATCTGACGACGCCGAGAACGGCCCGTGTTGTGACCAAACCTTGGTCTCAAACAAGGACAGAGACAGAACTGTCCCTTGTCCTTCTTTCGGGCTCAACATCCCCATGCTGCATGTGTTGGCATGGCGAGTATTGGCTGCACGCCAATTAGACGTTATGACATATGTCCAAAATGCCTCAAACTGTACCCCTAATGCGGCCTCTATTTCGACCTCACCTTTTTTCTCTTCATCGGAAACACCGATATTTAGCTGGATGCCCGCTTTTAAAGACTTGTGCGAGGCCAGCGTTATACCTACCCTAAATGAAAGCCAAAACACCACTTGTACGTCCGCCTATACAACAGAGACCGAGAAAACCCAGCACGAGCCCTGCAACGAGACTGCGGCGATAGACGCTGCCTGTCTTGTGGGGGTGCACTCAGTGGGGGTGTATTTGCTGTCTGATCTGGCGTTGTCTGTGTGCCCCCAATCCACGTGCGAGCTTCCCACTGAAAATGAAAGCAGGCAAACCCAAATGGGTGCAGATGATGTGTTCATCTAAACAAAAGGGCTGTTGACTGCCGCCCTGCCTGTCTCTCCCACGACAACACAGACACACCTCCATGACCTCTCCTCAAAATCAGTCCTTGCTGAGCTGCACCCTGCAGCGAGAAAACATGGGTCGAGTGCCAGTTCCTTGGGTTCTGTACCGGCAATTCCTAGTTTGATGCCTACTGGGAATTTAGAATGCCCATCTGCATTAGAAACACCCATAAAGAAAAACTTGCTGGATGTAGTAAACAGAGTACTACAAGACTTAACAAACCTAAATAAATCAAGAAGCGAGAAAAAACTGCCAGATCTGAACAAATCTAACGATGACCAAAATGTTGAGGAGAAAATCAGAAATTTAACAAGTATCAACTGCCTGGGTGGTATTGACAAGCGACGGCGGCTTGAGGACAGTGACTCTGCCGGAATGATTTGTTCCAAATAAACGGTCTCTACAAACCTCCGAACTCAATCAGATTCCAGCCACAACACTGAAAAGTTTTGCCACCTCAATACCGAAAATTCGACAGTTTCACTCTAATGAATCATCATCAGACGCCTCCTCGAGAGACTCACCCATCATTGAAAGAGGCTTTCCCAAAACAAGGCGCCTACAAAATTAGACGCACGTTTGTAGGTCTGCCACCTCCCTCCTTCCCGAAGCGATTGTCAAAAAACGAATTCAAGACATACAACCAACTCTAATTTCGTCTATGTCAATGAAAATTTGTCCATTTCTTAAAATGTATGAACAACTAAAAGACAACGTAAATGACTTGAGTAACTTGGTCGCCCTGATTAACTCAAAAATGATGAACCTAGAAAACGATAATAACTTGTTTGAACAGCTGATTCATGGCTCGAACAATAAAATTGATCACTCACTGGCTGCGCTTGCAGATCAAAAACGGAACAACAGTGACGACAAAAAATTATTGGCAGAAGTCGCAAAAGAGGCTCTTGGACTTCTAAAACCACATAGCTGCAACGCAAGGCCCAATGACTGCCATACTGAGTCACACAGCCAAATTCCATGCAGAAAAGTCAACAAGGGCACTTCGACAGACGTCGTAATTACATACGCAGAGGAACATCAAACCTTGAAACAGGCCTTGACCAAGCATGGAAAGGAGCCAGCTACAAGTTTGAGCCCAACTGATACTCTACCCACAGTAGCTGAATCAGTGACCATCCCATATGAACCAGTGATGATTAGCCTCAGTCCTAGCATGCACACAAACATCTGGCCAAACTATGGATGGCAACTCAAAACAGCACACTTGTGGGTAAGAAATAGGGAGCTTCGCGGAGGCAGTCATAAGCTCCCAATCCGAAAAAATACATGCAAAAGCATGACGTCCGACTTCCAAACTGCTCAGGAATAACCGAAGCTAAACTGGAGGTCTGGACACTATATATGAGGACGTTGTGACACCAGACGCCCCAAAGCCTGTTGCTTTCCTGATATTTAATTTCAAACTTAATCAGGGGTCAATACAGGGTGGCTTGAAAGGGGTTCAGTCAAAGAAACCCAAAAACATCAAAACTAAAACTACAAGAATGACAAACAACTCAAGAAAGTTCTTGTGGAACATCAAAGCTGTATACATGAACGTACATGCGGTGACAGCTTCAGACCAGGCTAAGAACACAGTCTATAAAGATGGAGCTATTGTTGATCTTACTAGCAGACCAACTGAGAGTAGAGTCCCAAAAGAATCCGAAGCCGCAGTCGGGAAACAATCCGAAGAAGCAAATCCACTAACCACTAACTCTGAAAACTATGTCAACTTACTTGACTTGTCAACGTATGAAGAGGAAGTGGAATTCGAAGCTCCTATTGTCCAACCGACTAATCAGACTCCATTGGAAGTAATATTGCAGATCACTGCACCCCTGTCTCTTGGAGCCAGAAGATGTGCAAGGGTCTGCACTATAATTGCACCCGTGCCTATAGCTGAAGACCCTTTGCACTGCCCCACAAATCTGTTGTTTGTGGTGATGAGCCAGTAAAGTGATAAGTTAGCAGAAGAACTCAAACTTGCGAATAACTTATCTACTCGGGTCAGTAATTGGACTGCGCCGAACACCCAAAAAACAACAAATCTCCCAACAGAACTCAACGAACTTGAGCGAAGTGTACACAAAAAAGCTACAGAAAGGCAGCCTTGCGGACCTGTGACAAACAACTGCAATACTGGTGTGAATGGCAAACCACATTCTAAATATTGTCTGGTGCTGGAGCGCATTGAACACAATAATGACGCCATAGTTTTGAACCACAAAAATGTACTACGGCTCCTCCACTATGTACCGTCACTAAGAATGATTGTGACAAACGACATAAAAGTTGTTGACTTTCATAATAACAAACGGTACGACGTGGTGAGGCTTCATATCGACTCAAGAATTGTATGCAACACACTGTTGGAAGCGGCTCCGGTTTTGATTTTGATATCACCAAAACATACCTAAAGAAAGATGTTGTAAGGACAAACCCTGAAAACAACACCAAGGATTCAGAGAGAAAGAATATAAACACTCACAAAAGTATGGCACAAAGCACTGACCTTGGTGCAACAGAATCGGCTCGTGTGGATCACCTGGAGAAACGACAAGACAAAGCACCGGCCAAAAGATCTACTTCCCAAACTAAAACAACCTTGCTGTACCCCATCGAACAAATCAAAATTACTTTTGTCCAGAACATTAGTTTGCCTGTGACCAATGCTAAAAAAAGTAACTTCTGGTCCGTCTGATGGATGTGCCAAAGACTGGAGTTGGCTTTCGACTTGACTGAAAAACATCAAAGCTAACGCTTAAAATAGAATATCAAGGTCCACATAAATATAGGTTGCTGGAATGCTCGTGGACACGTCCATCTGCAACAACTAAATTGGTTAGAAAACCTTGACATCATGTGTGACCAGGAAACCTGGCTGACAACATGTCCAGTCTTAGATGGTTTTAAAATAGCCTTCAACCCTGCAATCAAAAAAGCAATGGGCAGACCGATGGCTGGCCTCATGACCCTAGTACGTAAAAGCTTGGGATATAAGATCATTGAAACCTATAACCACACCTCATACATCCAGACGACACTGTTGCAGACCGAAAATTCTTTTAGCCGGAAAAAGGAACATCTATATGTCAATCATCTATATGTATGTATGTATGTATGTATTTATTTTTTGTATAGCGCCGAGAGCCCGTGGGCATCAGGGCGCTTAGGCAAACAACGAAAAACAAAACAATACAATAGGAACGTCTGCGCTAAGCCATGAGGTGGTCATAATCCCCCGTATCCCAGTTCATCATCTGAAAAGATGAGTCTTCAACCCTTTCCTAAAAACAGTAAGGTTGGTAACGGTTCTGAGTGTTTCTGGAACACTGTTCCACAAGCTGGGGGCCTGCACCAAAAAGGAACTGCCCAGCCCAGATTTCAATTTAAACTTGGGGACGATCAACAGACATTTACCCTTTGAACGAAGATTCCTACTGGGGGTATGAAGCACTAAGCCCTTTTTCAGATACTCAGGAGCAGAGCCGTACAGGCATTTATGCACCAGGCATAGAGCTTTGAATTTAATACGCTCCTCCACTCTGAGCCAATGCAAGGCTATTCTCTCTGCAGTAACATGATCTCTTTTCTTCAGATTTTTTACCAGCCTAACCGCGTTGTTCTGAAGCACCTGACAACTAGAAACATCCTTAGAGGAGGCCCCTAATAACAGGGCATTGCCATAGTCAAGCCTTGATAGTATAATGGACCTGGCTACGGTGGCCATATTACCCTCATTAAGAAACGGCCTAATGGCTTTCATGAGCCTTGAGTAATATGCCATATTTTTTTGTAGGTAGCTAGTCTGGGCATGAGAATCCACCTGTGAGTTGACCATTATTCCCAGGGTCTTCACTTTCTGGACCACCTGGATAGTGGCATTCTTGATTTTAAACGATTTATACTCAGCCCCCAAGTTCGCTAGCTGATGACTTGATCCAAACAGCATCAGCTCGGTTTTAGAGTCGTTCAGACACATCCAGTTTGTCTGCATCCAATCGTCGATTATCTTATAAACCCTGGCTATTATTTCACTGTCTGAATCATAGTGGCTGCCACCCAGTTCCAGAATGAGTTGGGTGTCGTCTGCGTAATTAGTAAACGACACCCCCGCATTCACCAGTAGACTGCACAATGTGCGCATGTATATGTTAAACAACATGGGGGACAGACTGGCCCCTTGTGGGACTCCGAATAAGATGTCGTACGGATCGGAAAAACTACTGCCCCAATGTACTCTTGCTTGGCGATCCGAGAGGAAAGACAAGAGCCAATCAATGGCTCCTTCCGAGCAACCCACATTCTCTCTAAGCGCCTTGATAAGAAGGCGATGATCCACCAGATCGAATGAGGCACTTAGATCCAAAAGCATAAGTACTCCCAACTTGCTTTTATCCATTAAGCTGAGCATCTGGTTCTGCAGGTCCAGCATGGCAGTTTCCGTACTATGGGATGCTCTAAATCCAGATTGTTGTTGATGCAGGATCTCCTCATTCTCAACAAACTGCTGCAGTTGTTGTGTAGCTACCTTGTCCAATAACTTAAGAACAAAGTTCGAATTAGTTATTGGACGGAGATTCCCAGGGTCTTTGGGATCCAGACCTGCTTTTTTAACTAGAGGGGTAAAAGTAACTTTCTTAAGATCTCTAGGCACTATGCCCTCTTGAAAAGATGAGTTCACTATTCTCTGTAGAATAGGAGCGAAGATGTCTTTATGTTGTAGAATGATTGGCAACATAAAGCCACTGCAGCTCCTGACTTTACTGGCCAAGTAACAAACTTCATTGACTCCATCTATGAAGTAGATGGGGCAGAACAAATCTTGTTATGTGAAGATCTAAACATAACCTGCCTGGATGTAACATCAACAAATCAGAACATCCCTGCTCTGTCGAAAGTGGCGCAACAATGGTCATTAGAAATAGAGAGCAGAAACATGTATATGTTGAATGGGAACACTATAGGTGACATACCGCCCAGACGTGGAAGAGAGAATCACAGGAATCTTTTCTGGACTACTTTTTCATCTCAGAGAGTGTGCACATAAATGTGCGGAAACTGCAAGACAACCATATGACTGAAAGTGACCACAATTTGGTGACAGTCTCAATTGCTGTACCGGCATGGAAAGAATTCAAGAAATGGTCCCATGACACAGTCGTGGAGTCAAGCCGGGTCCGACTACGACTGACTGAAGCAGAGACGAAAGGAATAAACTATGCCTTTCAGGAGGACAAAACACAACTTGAATATCAACACATCTTGGAAAACTATAAAGAAAAAAAACAAGGGCTTAAAAATTGCTGTTTCAAAAACCGTCATGTTTTTGACTTAGAGGTCCTCAAGAAAAAATGAAAGATGAGAGGTGACATCAGAGCATGTAGCCGAAGTTATACTAATGAAAATGCCAAGAAGTTTGAAAACATAAAACAAGCCTATAAAAACTGGTTTAAGCTACATACAACTGTGATGATGCAAAAAGGCGCCGAAGTCATGCTGGCAAAAATGGGAACCAACAACACACGTGAGTTTTGGGATCTTATAAATAATCTATCAGGCTCTCAAACTGCTCTCCAAGCCAGCATGGTCACTGAAAATGCTTGGCTAACTCACTACAAGGCGCTGTACACGAAAAAAGGAGTCACATCAGACTTGGCTTTTCCCTTGGCTTTTCCCTCTTTAGATCATTGGGATCTGACGTTCTCAAAAGAAGATATCCTAGAGATGATTAACAACTTAGGTACTTCATGAGCACCTGGCCCTGACAGACTTACTAACTTTACGCTCAAAGAAAACCCTCAAATCTGGGCAGACTTCTGTTATACCTTGTTCAAGAAAATCGCGACAGAACGCATGACACCAACATCATGGAAGAGTGCAATTATTGTACCGGTGTTCAAAAAGGGCAATAGATCAAACCCCAAAGACTACCACCTGATTGCACTGCTTGATGTCTTGAGCAAGGTATATGCGACTTTGCTGAAAGACAAACTGAATAAAATGGACCTTGCGGAACAACTTAATTGACCAGAGACAAACTGGTATCGTAAAGGGAGTAGGCTGTAGTCTGAACCTGCTCATCGGCAATATTCTAAAAATGGAAACAATAAGAACTGGGGCCAAGATATACCTTGCTGTAATTGATCTATCCCAAGCCTTTGACAGTATTGACCGTCAACTGTTATGGACAAAACTTATCAAGTGGAAGTGTCCCTTGAACCTTCTTGCTGCCATAAAAGATCTGCACACCAAGACTGAAATCAGAATACTTCTTGATCGATTGGGGAAACTCTCTGCCCCAATTCCAATACAACACAGAGTCAAGCAAGGGTGCCCACTTGCAGCTATCATCTTCAACCTATTTCTCTTTGATATCGATCAAACAATCAACAGCGAGGGTTCCTTTTCACCCAAAATTAACGGTTCGCATGTAAGTTATCTACTCTATGCAGATGACTTAATTCTGGTAGATTTAACACCAGTTGGCCTTCAAAGGAAACTAATTGCACTGGAACGATACATCAAAGACAACGCCTTGAGCATAAACATAGCCAAATCTGAAATACTTGAGTTGAGGGATTTGCATGGGCAAAAACAACTTAAGTGATCAACTTTTAAATGGCACATAGAGAAAACACAGATAAACTCTATAAAACATATGAAATACCTGGGATGAAGGTCAGTTCTAGCCTGAACAACGCACCATGGGTCGAAGCCACAAAACTGAAATGTCGACAACTGGCCACCCAGGCGATGGTCCTAAACAAGAAATACGGCCTGTATTCTTTACTCCCCATCTTGACAACTTTTGGTCCAAATTTCTTGGCCAATATCTATCAATGCAAGAGTGACCTGGAACACACTTCATAAAATGACCTTACAAGACATCACGCCACAGTTCAAAATCCTTGAAAATCCTGGAGAAAACAATAAGAACTCTGTGCTGTACCTATGGGTGCAACATTGTAAAATCTTGCTCACAGAACTAGACACAGACATTGATACGATAACAATCCTGACCAAGTAAAAAAAAAAAAAAAACAATGGAGAAGAGATTGGTGTGAGACCTGTGACCTTAAATGAGATTCATACTCCATGGAAACTTTTTCCTGATGTAAGAAGAAGAGGACTGTGCATGATGTTTTGCATGAACATGTTCAAAACGAGAGAAAGAACAAACTTATGGTCAACAGACAAATTAACATCAGACCAATGTAGACTGTGCAATGACTCGAAAGAAACTCTAAACCACCTCGTACTCTTCTGCATCGCCCTCACCGAAGAAAGAAAATGCCATTTTGGGAAAGTCATGACTGCGAGACCAACTATATGTGCGAAAGACTGGTGGCAGATAATGTTTGACGCGACTGATCGAAAACTAACCATAGCTTTAACCTTTTTCTTAGAAACCATGGTCAAATGCTTGGACTGCGTTGAGGCTGCGGTGGAAATCGACACAGTGGAGTTTAACATCAACTGCAACTGACCATGGATTTCTATGATGGAGCTGTTATGTGTTGTGTATGGCCATGTTTCGGTCTATTCTTAGTATCATGAATGAGGTGTTGTACAATACGTAGTCTTCTTTTTTAGTATCACTGTAAAATATGCAAGATTTTCTTTTGTATTGCATGAACACTCTTTTTGAAAGGTTTGTAATAAACCAAATAAAAATAAAAACATATTTTAAAAAAAAGCACATTTACAGAAAGAATTGGTAAAAAGGTAAAGAGTTTATAGGTAGGTCTAAATATAACATCTCAGCAACAGTCGATTAACCTGTGAGTTGTCTTTGCAGCATTCTGCTTTGGGATTCCATACTTCTGCCGTGCCTGCAAACAGCTTTGGCCTAGCCCACACCACCCTCCGACAGCCCAATCAAGGCTGAGAGATGAGGTCTGCCTTCTCACTTTGAAGTGCTCAGTTCTTGCTAATTTTGCACACTTCACCAAGTCTGAGTCCATCAGGAGAGGAGGCAGAAACACAGCTGTGCCCAGTAATTTGAGATATCATGGGTTGCAGAATCTCCACAGGGGCAAAATGGCATTCCTGTCCCTGTTGTTCAAGTATCTGCCCCCAAGTACCCAGCACCTATGTGTTACACCATAATGACTATGCTCTCATTCTAAAGGAAACTGTGTAACAAGGCCACCTGGTATAGAGATTGTTTGCCACAAACTTACACCTTGCTGGTATGCTTGCAGTCAAGAACATTTGATATCCATATAAAAGCAAAGCCTTTTTTTGCATGTCATGCTAGTAGAGATCATGGAAATAAACCAAACTTTAAAAGGGAGTTAATTGTATTTATTCACTTTAATTATCTTGAAAGCAGTTCATTGGAGCTGTTTGAGGGTCTTTCAGTTGGAAATGCTCCATTGCAAGACCATTTGCCTAAAGATTCACCCCAAAGAAAGGCACTGCTGATAATAAAAGAAAAGTAATTGAGCAGAGCCAGGCTGTGTTCATCGTCTGCATTTTGTCCTGCGTGTGATGGTTCCAAAGGTCAGCAGGTCCCCTCACAAATGTCCCATAATTCGGGGGCAGTGGATAGAGCCCAATTAGTCCAGTGGTGTTGCACCCCTGGCTGTAGGGGTAGACTGCCCTAAAGGGAACTCTGGAGATTTCCCGTTAGGCCTTTGCTCTCTGGGCCTCTTTTGTGTGCTATTTCAAAATGTTCCCATGGGAAAAGGGTTAGGCATGCTGCAAATGTGTAATATGGGGCTACTGTTCCAGGGCCTCTTTTGGTTCCCAGTCTACCCCTGCCTGGCTGGCTCCCAGATGAGCCTGTTTCCCCAGGCTCTACCTCGCCTGCTCTACCTACGCTCTGAGGGGTAACATATAGCCCCTGAATGTCAGAAATAAAGAGGCCAGGCCAGTATTTAAGAGTGAAGCTGGCTGCCATCCATTGGAAAATGCATGCCAGTACAAAAGACTTCTTTTTGTGACTTAAGGCCAAGTGACATGGAAAGAAATAGGCCTAGTTAAACTCTATTAAAATGACAAGTGCGCAAGTGGAGAAAGCACTTACATTTCATGAAGGAACTGACATTTCCGAAAGGCCTACATGGAGCATTGGGATGATCATGGTATTTCAATTGTTATATGAAAGAAAGACACTACACATTTACAGATTAAAAACTGTGGCAGTTCACAAGAGATGAAAATAAATAGTTGTACATTTGGAAGCTAAAAAGGAGGAATGATAACTGACATTTAAGAAATAAAATCAAGGACAAAGTGCATTCACCAGGAATAAGAGACATGAATTCCATCATATAAAATGACAGCATGGACAAAGAAGGGCCTCTTTCATTTGGTCTAGATTTGAATACTGCTTCCTTATGTAACTATAGACTATCTGTGTGGAGAGAGTGAACTTTTTTCTGTTTTTACAGTATGTAAAGAAATGGTATTTATGAACATTAGGCCTAAATGTATTCTGAAATGCAACATGTTAAACATACAGTGCCAATGGGAAATGTTATTCCTTTAGGGTCATGCAGGTAACTGGGTGCTGTTGTTTTTTTCACTGAGCTGCTGGGTAACTGGAATTGTGATCCTGACCTTTGGGGACTGGGTTCACCAAGGCAACCACCCTGTATCAAGCTGTATAAAGCAATACAAAGTTAAAGATCGATCTTGTGGTGAATTGTTGATAACACAACCAACAGACACAACCTTTAGGGGCCGATTCATGGAACAAACGTGCGCCGAAAATTGTTGCGCAAGCAGGCGCAAGCGCAAAAAAACAGGCGCACGTGCACGCGTGCGATTCATGGAAGTCCCTGCGCGTGTTTTCCTCGGGATGTGCGCCAAACCCGTGCATGGCGCTCACATCACTGCAACATCCCGAAAGACGTGCGCAACGCGCACAGTAAAAGCGCACAACCTTGGCGCATACACTAGAAAGTGGGCGGAACACGGGGCGTAACGCGCGGAATGGGGAACAACTCGCGAAAATAAGGGCGTAACTGGGGATGTACTGCAGGGAAGCAGACGGAACGCCCACACGCACCCGAACCACACGTATTCATGGAATTGAATAGGGCAAAGCCACGCACAGCGAAAGACACGCACAAGCCGAAACACGTCCGCCACACGAAGGCAGGCGGTAGCGTCCCTGCGCATTACAAAAGTGGCAACATACAGCAATTGTGCCTGTGCGAGCGGGGCACGTGTATTTCGGGGTTGCGCGGGAAGTTACACACGCGATTGAGCGGGGTACGTGTATTCCGGGGGTGCACGGGAAGTCACACACGCGATCTGGCCTGGGGGAGCGGGCTACGTGTATTCCAGGGGTTCGCGTGAACATTTTCACGCGATCGGGCCTGGGGGAGCGGGCTACGTGTATTTCAGGGGTTCCCGTGAACATTTTCACGCGATCGGGCCTGGGGGAGCGGGCTACGTGTATTTCAAGGGTTCGCGTGAACTTTTTCACGCGATCGGGCCTGGGGGAGCGGGCTACGTGTATTTCAGGGGTTAGCGTGAACATTTTCACGCGATCGGGCCTGGGGGAGCGGGCTATGTGTATTTCAGGGGTTCGCGTGAACTTCTTCACGCGATCGGGCCTGGGGGAGCGGGCTACGTGTATTTCAGGGGTTAGCGTGAACATTTTCACGCGATCGGGCCTGGGGGAGCGGGCTACGTGTATTTCAGGGGTTCGCGTGAACTTTTTCACGCGATCGGGCCTGGGGGAGCAGGGTACCACTCACCGTCTGCCTTGCGTGTAGAAGAACGCGTAGCCAACACCCGCTGTGAAGTAATAGCGTGTGAACCCCGACGGATGGAAAACACACGCACCGCACGAAAAGCACGTACAGAACAGTGTAAAGGCACGCGGGATCTCCATGCCCTGCCAGGGCAACGCCCGTGCGCAAAACGTCACAGACGCGATTACGCTGTAAGGGCCTTTGGTCCAATGAAATTGCGTACGCGTGCTGACGCGCTTACGCGCTAAGGGCCTTTCCTCGATTTTCACGCTGACGTGCAGGATTTTCACGTGCCAAATCACTCTGTATCAAGCTGGCCACGCGAACACACACGGAAGACCACGCTCCTGCCCAGAAGGCCGAATTACTGCCCCCCAGTGCCCCGAGCAGCCTCCCACGTGCCATCTGCGGCTGCCTGCCTGCCTGCCTGCCTGCCTGCTGCCACCGTGCCCTGCCATTTGGTGCCTGCACATCAGCCATCTGCAGGGGTCCAGTTGCTGTGTCCACCCCTGCTGGAACAGAAGACTCCCGACTCGGATAACATCGCTCCACAGCCCAGCCCCAGGACCCAGTTGACCACCCACTCCTGCCCCTGGGGTTGCCATGTCGGGCACATCCACATCTGGCACCAGTGGCAACCCCCGGCCAGAGGGGCAGAGGGGCACCAGCTTCACTGCCACCGAAGTTGGTGTCCTGGTGGAGCAAGTCCTGGGGCAGTATGATGCCCTCTTCGGATCGTCCCGCACCAACAAGGAAGGACGGGAGAGGATCTGGGCCGACTGTGTGGTTGCCATCAACGCGGAGGGGGTGGAAACCCGCACCATCCAGAAGGTCAAGAAGCGCTGGGAAGACTTGAGGTCCAGGACCCTCATAAAGGCCTGGCGCCTCGTGGAGGGGGGCCGGGGCCGCATGAGTACCATCCAGATGAGGGTCCTGGAACGCGTACACCCAGCGCTCCACGCCCAGGTCCTTGAGAGGGATACCCGTCTGGAGTTGAGCGGTAAGTGGCCAAGCACTGCTGTGTGAGACAGGGCATGTTGCAGTGTGCTGGTTGTCTGATACTTGCCTCTATGTGTGACATAGGCCATGTACGCATGTATGTGTGCAGGGACATCATGGTAATGCATGTGCGACCAGTAATGTGTGAACCGCACGGTTGTTGCATGTGTTTAAATGCGACATGGGGAGCCCTATGCAGATTGTACACATGAGAGCATGGCAGTCTCTGTTCCTGGACATGGGTGGGGGTGAGGGATGGGTGCTGATGCCAGGTACATATATGGTATCCATGTCTGTGTGCCTGACCTGCGTGTCTGTGACTTGTGAATGCCATGGATGCATGACACATGTCTGTGACAATGTACAGATTCACTGATGCAGCCTAGTCATCCTTGTATCCACTGTGATTGGGGTGTACGGGGCCAGATGGATGTGACTGAGGTGAAGTGTGTGCATGTGATAGGCATGACCCATGATGCATGTGAGTTTCAAACCAGCATTGTATGTTTCAAGACATGTATGCTAATGTTCATAGCATGCGCCATGCCTGTTATTGCATGTGGTTTGCCTGCACTGACCCATGTGTTGTGGAGGGACATGATGGAAGTGATGTTTGACAGTGCCACTCATCTGCTATTGCTTCCTGTCTAGGGGACCATTGTACAGTACCCTGATGCTTGTGTTCTATGTCTCCCTCTACGCAGCGGCTAGTGAAGAAGAGGGCGGAGACGGCGCTGTGGAGCAAGGCGGCGGGGATGCCCCCACGGCTGCAGCGGAAGGGGTGGGTGAGCCCCCACAGGGGCCTGCTACGGCGGAAGATGGTGAGGAACCATCCAGGTTGGTGGTTTCCACAGAGGAGGAGGAGGCCGCCACTGAGGCGCACATGGGGCCTGGTGGGGGCATCCCTGCTGGTGCAAGTGGTGCAGTCCAGGGGCAGGGGCAGGAGGCAGCACAGGTCACCGTGGAGGGGCATGTAGCTGTCCCTGACCCTGTGGGTGCACCACCATGCACCAGCAGGGATGCCCCGTCCCAGGCCCGTCCGCAGGTAGAGGGGATGTCCATGTCATCTGACTCCCCTCCACCTGCGGACGAGGGGACCCCTGGCCGTATGGAGAAGGTCCTTATTGGGGTCGCGATGCGCACGGCTGTGATTCGTGATGCCGTGCGTGCTTCCCAGGAGGAGCACGCATGTCATCACGAAGAGCACCGTGCCGACGTGGCCCAATTGGGATCGTCCATGTTTGGGGGTTTCCTGCATGTGTCGGCCAATCTGGCGGCCCTCTCCTCCTATGTGGAGACTATATGCTAGTCGTTCTCCTTGCCGTCTTCCGGCCCAGATGCCACCAGGGCCCCCTGTGGACCTGCCCTGACCAATGCAGCCTGCTCGGTGGGGATCCCATCCCTGCCACAGTTGGGAGTCAGAGGTCCAGCAGGGGTGGACACCACAGCAACTGTACCCCAGCAGATGTAGGATGTGCCGGCATCATCAGGCAGGGCACGTGCATGACGGCATTGGTGGATTCCATCAGCCTGGATGCCATTGTGCTGGCAGAGGCAATGGCGTCGAAGGCAGCAGCGGAGTCAACGTGGGAGGCATCATGTCTCGGGGCCATCAACATCGGAGGGGCAGGCATCGGCCGGAGGGCAGGAGGACCCAGGACGGGAAGTGTCTTCCGTGTGGCAGCGGTTGGGCCAGCAGATAGGTGCGGAGCGGCGGCGGGCGGAAGAGGCACGGCTCACAATGGTCAGGGCGGAGAACTCCATGCGGAGGGCCCTGAGGCGGGCCGAGTGCCTCGAGGCAATCCGCAGGGGGTTGGAGGAGGAGACGGCGTCGTCCCTGCGGACCCTCGGGGCCATGCAACAGGAACGCCTCCGGGACATCGAACAGGAGTTCGATGATGCCCTGGCCCGGACAACCACGGAGTGAGCCGCTGGACTTGCCCGCCGCCTTTGTATATAGTTATATAGTTAGTGTTAGGTTTGCTTTATTTATTTTCTTTATTTGGTTGCGATTGGACAATGTGCCACATTTTTGTATGTAGTTCAGTTTTTAGTTAGTTGTCATAGTTAGGTTTCATTTGGTTGGGCTCATGGACCCGGGATTATCTTGTAAATAGTTCTTCAATGGATTTTTCTATTTTTTGGATTTTTTTCATCGCCATGGAGCAATGGTTTTTGTTTATCATTTACACTTGGATTACTTTTCTGACTGTGACTTTGGACACCATTTTTTTGGATTGTGATGTGTGTTTTTGATTTTTTTCATTGGACATTCTTCTTCTTTTGGTTGTTTTGCTTTGTGGTTTTTCCATTTCATTTCCATTCAAGTTGATTTTAAATACATTTTTAATTTCATCCTTCAATGTGTCGTATCATCTCATTGCTTTCATGCATGTCATGTTGGGTGTTTTAACATTCACTTGCAGCCATTGTGTGTGACAGACATGTGTTCATTTGCATTATTTACATTGGGTGTGTAACATGTCATTGCCTTTGATATGTGGGTGGATGTGATAGTTGGTTGGGCCTTTTGGCAGGGGAGGATGGCCATTACGGACATGATTGGGGATTGGTGGGACCCAGGTGCAGGGGGGCATGGATGGGACATGGGTGGGGGCCTGCTGGCAGGTGCCCCACAGTGCTGGGGGGTGGGGGGTTGGGGAACATGAGTTGGACATGGGTGGGGGCCTGCTGGCAAGTGCCCCACAGTGCTGGGGGGTGGGGGGGGTGGGAGACATGGGTGGGGGCCTGCTGGCAGGTGCCCCACAGTGCTGGGGGGTGGGGGGGTGGGGAACATGAGTTGGACATGGGTGGGGGCCTGCTGGCAAGTGCCCCACAGTGCTGGAGGGTGGGGGGGTGGGAGACATGGGTGGGGGCCTGCTGGCATATGCCCCACAGTGCTGGGGGGTGGAGGTGCTGGGAGACATGGGTGGGGGCCTGGTGGTGGGTGCCCCTGCACTGCTGGGGGGTGGAGGTGCTGGGAGACATGGGCGGGGGCCTGGTGGAGGCTGCCCCTGGTGGCTGGGGGTGGGGGTGGTGGGAGACATGGGTGGGGGCCTGGTGGTGGGTGCCCCTGCACTGCTGGGGGGTGGGGGTGCTGGGAGACATGGGTGGGGGCCTGGTGGAGGCTGCCTCGGTGGCTGGGGGTGGGGGTGGTGGGAGACATGGGTGGGGGCCTGGTGGTGGGTGCCCCTGCACTGCTGGGGGGTGGGGGTGCTGGGAGACATGGGTGGGGGCCTGGTGGAGGCTGCCCCTGGTGTCTGGGGGGTGGGGGTGGTGGTAGACATGGGTGGGGGCCTGGTGGTGGGTGCCCCTGCACTGCTGGGGGTGGGGGTGGTGGGAGACATGGGTGGGGGCCTGTGGAGGGTGCCCCTGGTGGCTGGGGGTGCAGGGGGACATGCGTTGGTGGGCAGTAGTGCAAGTTGACATGTGGGTTGGCTGGGGGGCATGTCCATGGTGGATGGGGTACCTGCAGGACATGTGCAGGGTAGGCCCCTGTGGTGTGAGCCACCTGCAGGGGCCGTGGAGGGTGTAGAGGGAACACCTGGGAGGACCCACACGTGCAATTCACGTGTGGTGCTCCCCGCGCACCCCTGAAATATACGTACCCTACGGAAATCGCGTGTGGAACTTCACGTGCACCCCTGAAATACACGTACCCTGCGGAAATCGCCTGTGTAACTTCCTTCCCCTGCACCCTGAAATACACGTACCCTGCTGATATCGCGTGTGGAACTTCACGCGCACCCCGAAATACACGTGCCCTGATGGAATCGCGTGTGGAAATTCCCGCGCACCCCTGAAATACACGTACCCTGATGGAATCGCGTGTGGAACTTCCCGCGCACCCCTGGAATACACGTACCCTGCTGAATTTGCGTGTGAAACTTCCCCCGCACCCTGAAATACACGTACCCTGATGGAATCGCGTGTGGAACTTCCCGCGCACCCCTGAGATACGCGTACCCTGCTCGCACGGGCCCAATCGCGTGTGGAAATTCCCGCGCACCCCTGAAATACACGTACCCTGATGGAATCGCGTGTGGAACTTCCCACGCACCCCTGGAATACACGTACCCTGCTGATTTCGCGTGTGAAACTTCCCCCGCACCCCAAAATACACGTAGCCTGATGGAATCGCGTGTGGAACTTCCCGCGCATGCCTGAGATACGCGTACCCTGCTCGCACGGGCCCAATCGCGTATGGAAATTCCCGCGCACCCCTGAAATACACATACCCTGCTGTAATCGCGTGTGTAACTTCCCCTGCACCCTGAAATACACGTACCCTGCTGATATCGCGTGTGGAACTTCACGCGCACCCCTGAAATACACGTACCCTGCGGAAATCGCGTGTGTAACTTCCCCTGCACCCTGAAATACACGTACCCTGCTGATATCGCGTGTGGAACTTCACGCGCACCCCGAAATACACGTACCCTGATGGAATCGCGTGAGGTACTTCCCGCGCACCCCAGTGATACACGTAGCCCGCTTGCTGTGCTGGTACAGGGTTAGCGCAGCCCTTTGCGCTGGATTGGGTATATGGATGGCTTTTCCCTGCGCGAGAGGCGTTCTTGGGGGCGTAACTGGCGCTGCTGCAGGGTCGCTGCGCCACTGGCTGGTTTTGGTGGCTGGAATCCATGAATACGCTGTGCGCGGAAATGGATTTTAGAGCACGCGGCTGGCGCAGGGATTTGCACGCGCACACTGTGCGCCAGCCGCGTGCGCCACTTGTGCGCTGAATTCTATGAATTACCCCCTTAATGTCAGGTTCCCCATAAAAAGTGCATTTAGTTCTAAAGAAAGGCCCTTTGAAATCTGAACTCCAGACCTGTTGGGGCTGGGCCCACCAAGAAGAATGTCAGTTTGCCAATTAGTTGCTGATAACATGTCCTGCAGAAGTGACCTTGAGGCCAAGCTTCCCATAAACTGTACATTAAGCACAGAGCAAGGCTTTGACGCCAAGCAGAAGAACATTTTAAGACAAACACGGATAAACCTGATGGCTGGTCACATGTCATCCTATGCCCTGCCATTGATTAAACATGGAATACAGTCTATCCTTAATAAAAGAAGCAGCTTGTGTCTATAGAGCCCACCCTGGGTTCGAATTAAACAGGAGAAAAACTCCATTGGGACCCTCTAAAATTAAATGTTTGTGTGTACATAATTTGTTATGTGGAAAATTATAATTTTTGCCATTTTCATACACCTAAGAAATGGGAAAGTTGGCACAGGAGTAAATCATGAAAATAAGGTTTAAATTGGAAAAGGTCCCACTTTTTGCTATTTCTACACATCAGAAAACCGCAAAAAAAAGTAGCTCTGCTCAGGAAGGGTGTGCTGAAATAAAATGAGTGTAGTCTGATCCATCGTAAAATATAAAAACCCATATATATATCATGGTGTCATTTGAAAGACCAAGGGCGTTATTGCAGTATGTGATTTTCAAAACAAACAATTTAGAAACCCCCCGTCATTTTGAAATGATGTATCTACCCTCCTCCCTCAGCCTACATCATACATATCTCCCAACTTCTGGTCCTATCAGCAGCCAGCGGGCGTCTTGGTGGGAGGTGAATGGAGCACGCTAGCCCATCCTGACCGCGGGAATTATGATAAGGATGCAGTGTCATAAAAGGGCAGGTTTGCATCAGAACTAGGCTTTTTGTGAATTATTCTGGGAGAGAGCGGCTCCTGGACTCTTGCGAGGAACAACTAGCAGTGAGGCCTAAATCCTTGTATTGGACACAGTGACTGGGAAATAGAGAAGCTAGCTGGGACACAAACCAGAGCTGCAGAAGGAGTCTGGGTGCAGGAGAACATCCTTCTATACATCTATCTATTTTTACTTATAGTGCCGAAGCCCTCAGGCATCCAGGTGCTAAGACAGATAAAAAAAACTAAAAGCTACAAAACAAAAGCTCTGAGATTCTTTCCAAGCAAACAACTTTACTGAAAGCCCTTGACCAGACCTGTGCTGTCCGCAGAGGAGCCCTGCTGTTTTCCTGACCAAAGTCTCTGATGTAAGTAGATATCCCAAAACCATCAATTGTGTGCAGAGCCAACTGCCTTTGTCCCTTTCCATTAGTGGGTAAAGGGGGTAGGGGTGCAACTGGATAGGCCCTTTGCAAAATGTATTAAATTTCACTCAAATTAATTTCCCCATAGAAAACCACCCCTCTTTTGAAATTGCATTGTGTTGGGGACTGCCTGCTTTAATCCGTTCCTTAAATTGTGTGGAGGGGGAGACCCTGTGTAGACCCTTAGCACATTTGATGAAATTAAATCAATGAATTCCCATACAGAAAATCACGGGATGAGTGTTGTTAGAATTCGAAACTAACAAAGCTCATGCCCAGTGTGTTATAGCCAGTATAACCCATAAAGACTTGGTGGACTGTTTCTGAAATCCCTGACTTCCACATAGAAAAGGGGGCAGTGTACATTATCCCAAAAAGAAGTAATCCACAATAGGTAATCCTAAATGCTACCTTTCCAGTAAATGTAAAGGGTGCAAAACGAAATTTCCCATTCATTTTAAATCAGAATTAAAAAGTATTGCATCTCATCTGTATGTGGGTACAAAACGAAATTTCCCCTTTGTTCCCATTTTTTCTCTGACACCACATTATCAAGTCCTGCATTTTATGTTCATGTGTGTTGAAAAAACGATTTCCATTTGAGTCCCCTTTCCCCAGCCTTGCCTTTTAAGTAAAGGCTGAAAAACGATTTTTCCCACGGTATTCCTTTCCCTAATATTGCATTTCTAGTACCAAGCCCAAAATGATTTTTCCCATTGAAGTCCCTTCCCAAAGAGCACCTTTTTAAATCAGCAGCCAAAACGATTTCTCCATTGTGCTCCCACTCCCTGCACCTTGCCTTTCAATCAAAAGGGTCATATTTAATTGAGGCCTGGATGGTGGGGGTTGCGGGGAGAAAGGTATTGTTTCATATTAAGTCATTCCTGTGAACCCTGTATTGTATTGTGAATGTTTTCCATTGGTTACATCAAAATTTAATCTGTTGTAAATTGTTATTGCATATTATTAAAAATGTCATCTCTGTTTAAAATAGAGTTATTGTTGTGATCTTGGGTGTTGCCGCAGCGTTGGTGGCTGATGCTAGTCTGTTTGTCAAACCTTAAATAAATATATATTCTTACTATACACCGGCCTTGTTCCTGCTCCATTGGTGACTCAGGGTATTTGTTGGGGTTGGGTGTGAGAAGGCTTGGAGGCCTCACCAAATTGAACCTGAAATACAAGTACTTTATTGTGTGTCACCTTGCTTGAGGGGGAAGGCACACCCTGGGTAGAGAATGGCCGCATAATACATCTTGCCAGCTCTTATATCTCTTAACAGTGTGCCTGTGTGCAGGCACACAAGTTTCGTGCAGGAAGCAGGCATCAGGGACCAGGTAGAATAGAAACGTCCCAGTCCGGCAAGGGATGGCACAGATATTGCAGTGCTATTTGCTGAAGCTTCTGTGGGCCTCATTACACGGAAGGCGGTAATGGTTAACGGCCACCGTTAATGGTAACGGTGACCGTTAACCATTACCGCCTTACTACGAGGTCCCTTAGCGGGTTGGTGCTTTAACGCCTGCTTTTTGCAGGCGTTAAAAACCAACCCGCTAAGGGACCTCGGAGCTAATTACGGCACCGCAAAATTGCGGTGCCGTAATTAGCGCCTTCCCCATTCCCATAGAGCCCTATGGGGCAGAAATGGGAATGGGGAAGGGCAATGGCGGAAGGGGGATTTACCGCCCCACCAACCTTGGAATGGGGTGGTAAATCCCCTTTCCGCCAAGGCGGTGCCGGTATTTTACCGGCATGAGCCATGGCGCTAATAGCGCCATGGCTCACCGCCTTCCGTGTAATAAGGCCCTGTGTCTCATAAGCATGGGCTTAGCTTAGAAATATTGAGCGATACAGTTCGGATATGATCCCTAAAAGCAATTCAGTGTACCCAGTGAAAAGAGTCGGGAGCCAGCACATTATTACAGTAGTTTTAGAAACAAATGCCAAGTCTTATTGACTGCTGTGCCATCATATCCTCCATTGTAAGGCACTATGCGTGCAGGTGCATCTTAGTCATAATTACATCTTTTCGCTCATCCTGCCCAGCATGCTACTTTGTATTATCATTTATTACACTTATCTATGGGGAGCGAGCCATATCCCATAATTAATGTTGTCACGTGGGAAATTAGACATGTCAGCTCTGGTTTGCACTATATGAATCTACAATGGAGTAAATTAAACGACACACAAGTGAGTCTTTTTGAGGTGGGCACATATAATAGAATCCCTACTTAGTGATTCCACTTTTAGTAGCTATAGTAGCTAAGGAAACAAGACGCATTATGGGCCTCATTAGGAGCTTGCCGGTGCAGTCATATTATGCCAGCATTTCCAGTTACCGGCATTTTACTGCATCAGCAAAGTTGACGTTTGCCGGTGGGGCACCTGATTTACCTCCAGATATGAGCTGGAAATGAGTCAGCGCCTTACTGGCAAATCTCCCCATGGAGTCCTAAGGGACTCCATGGAATGGGGATTTACCACGATTGCCGGTACTTGTAATCCAGCAGTAATTCCACCGGACTGAGTGCCGGTAATGGTAATACAGTTTGGTGGTATCAGTTTGTATTTACTGCCCAGATACCACCAAACCCATAATGAGGCCCATTGATGTAAAGTGCTTTGTACAAGATTACATAGTTTGGTCAAGAAGTGAAGCTGGGATAAAAACCCGTGTTTAGTGGGTTTACTGTTTGTAATTTAGGCAATAGAGTACATCACTTTCCATCCCATCTTTATTTCTACATCAACATTCAATGTTTTATGCATAGCTGTCCCTCAATGTTCAACTAATACTCTGAGTTCAAACAAGATTACTTGCAAAAAAACAAAATACGCGAGAAACCAACTTGACAATGTATGAGAAATTGTTATAGAATGAAATGGGAAAATAGCAGAATAGAGAACACATATCTGCAATGTGATCACTAGGTCAACCAGCAAAGTCCTGTGATTAAAGCTGCATCTTTTCTGAGCTCCACGGCGCATATTATTATTATTATTAGGTTTTCTTGTACTGCACCAGATCACCACCGTACTAGTCTCACGTGCGTAAACCATGTCCAAGTAAAAGTCAAGTAAGTCCCACCCAGGCACAGCAGGACCTTAGTCTGCTTAGGATCCCTTGACCGGAAAATGTTGTAACACTACAAGAAGAGAGAGATGTCTAAATGTAAAAATGGTGCGGAGCATGAGCAGGCATGCAAGGAGGTGATAGATGCTGTGTATTAAATATGTATGTAAAGTCTGGTTGCGCGAGGGGTTCCATGTGTTAAAATTGCAGCAAAAATGGCAGTTTACACCAAAAATTGTGGCAAAAAGGCAGTGGTTTTACCGCCGCAATCCATGTAATGGATGCGGGCGACACCCCCGCAATCCTCGGACCCATTATACCATTTAAGGAGAACGAGGGACACCCCTGCAACCCCCGCTTCCCTTCAATGGTTTAATGGGTACATCTTTAGCGGATCAAACCACAGATTATTTGGCGAACATTTTTTCACAGGTGACTTTTTTTGCTGCAAATTTATTACTGCACACCACGCCAGGGGCTTGAGATGTGCCCGGGCTAGCCTACCTGTATTGCGGGCATGATTGACCAATGTTGAATTCACCAACTACACTATTCAGCATAAGGATTAAAGGAACAGGTGTCATTCTTGCTGAACAAAAACATACTTCCACAATTCACTAAGCGATTGATTATAGCGGTAGCTCCGATATGGTAACAGCCTAAACCTTAACATGCAAGCCAGTTATGGAAGTATTGCCCAGTGGGTTGGGCGTGGCCTGCAGGTATAGGTGTCACCTCTAGGTCACAGGTTGAAATCTTGGTCGGGTCAGTATGGTGTGTCCTCCTTCCATGATCATAGTGGTAACATGTGGACACGATAGAGTCTTGGGGCCTGTTTATGATCAGAGCGCATTCTGACTGTATAGACGCGAGCGCCATCTACTGGACCTAATCCCTCATGTACACTGGCAAAGAAAGGCAGATCCAAATATACTTGGTGATAAAGTAGTGCTGGGGGCATATGTCACCCAGAAGAGTGCCATTGTGATGCGATTCCACAACTTGCACTTTGGGTAACAGGATTCCTTGGATTGTTTAGCCACAATTGTATGACAAGTCACCTCTGATTGAGAACATTTTAAAACCTATAAAGCCAGTGATGATATCAAATGACTTGTCCTCTAACATCACTTCTTCACGTGCATACATTTCTCAGAAGGATGCTGGTACAGAGCTCCTGTTTTGTCCCTATTTAGAGTTCCAAGACTCTGCCTCTTCTATTTGCTCAGCTCACACCATTGTGCTACTATATTTACTATTGATCTGTTCTTTCCTATTATAAATGCAGGAATAAGACTAGTGCATGTGCAGAGTGATATGCTTCAGGCACGGAGAACTGCTGGCTCATCTCACGCGCGACATGGGGCAGCCTAAAAGATCTAGTGAGAGGGCACTCAATTCCAACAGAGATTTAAGTATCACTTAGTGGTCCCAGGAGAGGGCGGACACCTCCATACAGCTCTTGCTTTTCAGCCAACACCGTTTGAATTTTGGAACTTGTAGGTTTGCTTTTCAGGCCGAAGTTAGGACCAGGAAATCGACAAATGCATAGTGGAATAGGCAAAAAGGTAAATAAAAAAACCGGCCACTTTTCAGCTACTTTATTTATTTATTTGTTTATTTATTTATTCATGCGATTTGTAAAGCGCACCCAACCCATAGACATCTGGGCGCTATTCTTGAAGAATAACGAGAACATATGTTACATAGTCACGCATATACAAAGGCATACATTTAGAAGAAGCTTGATTATAACGTCATCTTAAATTACAGTGATCATAGTTGTTAATATCGTGCTGAATACAGAATACTTTCCTAAAGGCTACCCACTTACTCTGTATCGGTTTTGTGAAGCAGCGACATATTCCCTCACTCCATTAAAAATGCAGAGCTGCAAGCAACAGAACGCATGAAAAGGAGGCAGGACTGGATGCGCTATTGATACTGGCATGGGAAAACCTGAAAACACTGTGCACTGTGGGTTGTAATATCAGGAAAGGTCATCTGTTTTTCTCTGTTTCAAACATAATTGCAGCTTGTGGTAATGTGAATAAAATGTGTGGCACTGCAACAACAAAACAAGTTGTATTTGCTGGTCAAATATGCAGACACCTTTGTACATTTTTGTAAGTATTTAGTTGACTTTTTTACACTCATTGTACTGCCATGGGCTATGGTGGAGATTTGATTGTAAAATGCGCGTATCCCATCCCAGTGCTACCGACCAAACATTAGCAATGTTTACTGTAGATTTAGATTGTTTTGCATAAAAGTGTTACTGGAGATGGATTTGCCTCCATAGCCGAAATTTCCATCAATTCTACTGGCCATGCTTTAGCTGACAAAAGAGCTGTACATTACAACTGAAGCATGCATCAACAGAATCAGACTGTTATTGAGAGCTGTCTGGTATGAAAGGATACCTTCTGACTAGAGATGGGGGAGCCAGAGAGTTAATGGATAGAGCTGAGCCTGGACAGAGCCGAATATGACCTAAGCCATTGAATATGCATACTATGCCTACTGCCAGAACACAAAGCTTATACTTGGCCTCCTGCCTTCTGTCCCCTTTCCCCAACAAAAAAACAAATACTTACCAAGTTGTTCCCTGGCACCCACAACTAGAAATCCATAGCTTGCATCCTGCCTCCCCCACCTCTGTAGCATAAAACCCATAACTGGCATCCTACATTTTGGAAGATACGGCATTGAAATAAAATGCATTGCCCAGGATCACACAATTCTCTTTAAAAGCAGAAGATGGAACTGGAGTCCAACCTGCACTTCAGATACTTGACCACATATATTCTAGTTGATATAATGTGTGTTACTGTAGGGTTTTAAGAGTCTAATATAACGCTCTTTCACAGAAATGACTTAATTTAAAAATTACACAACTCAAATAATACTCCCACCTGTCAAATAAGTAAAACATTCTGATAACAAAAAGGAGTAGAACTGTAGCTCATCTTCGACATTACAAATGATGAAACACTACAAGCACCCGAATGCAAAATAATTCAACCTAAACAGTCCACTGTATTATGCAAATCTACCTTCATGACTTAAAGACACTCAACAACAAAGCTGTGTAAAAAGGTCACCTGCTTGTAGTCTTTGTCTCACACAGACTTGATGCTTGTTATTGTGCAAAGCTACTAGTGGAATTAAGACATAGGTGAGCTTCCCTAAGTTTCCCACTGTGCACACATGGGAACAGCAGGCAGCAGAGACAATTCCTGGATTTCGGGAGAGTGAGGAGAAAAACTAAAGTGATGTGTGACAGGTGGCAAGTCTAATATTTAGGTAAGCATCCACCTTGCCAAGACCGGTGGAACCTATCCTGACTACTATATCCTCTTCTATGACGACTATAAATAATATTCCCACTCTTTCCATCATGATAGTTAGATCATCTCACAAGCTTAGTCCGCAGCAAGGACCTTCCATCCTACACACCCCATGTAGTACCGCTGACAGAAATACTAGACTACGCGCTCGCTTATCCAAATTGTATGAAATACCAGCTAAACAAGTAGCTAGACTAAACCATTTAAAAATTAGCCTACCCCATAAAGTATCTGCAAAGTCAAACATAGGCCTGAAAAATTGTAAAAGACCTAATCCTTACTCTGCCATGTATATTAGTAAAGAAACTTCTAGATCCAATTTACCAAATGCGTCAGAAAACCCTCTACCTAATCAAAAAGGGGCCCTAATAAATGCAAGATCCCTAGTTGCACACGCAACCGAGATATCCAACATCATATTAGCAGACAACCTTGACTTCTTGGCCATCACAGAATCCTGGTTGCATGATGCCGCAGGCCCTGCCCTCTCTCTTGCAGTCCCTGACAATTATACCATCCTGAGAGCTGATAGACATGTATCTCGAGGAGGAAGCATATCAATTATTGCCAAAACTAACCTCTCCATGAGATTAGCCACTTCACCCACTCTGAAATCTTGCAAATACCTATCAGTCAAAATACCTACTGCCAACTCCCAAACGTTGAATATTCATCTTATCTATAGACCACCAGGCCCAATTGGAACCTTCTCTGAAGACATCTCCATGTCTTTGTCAAGTAACTTAAAAAATACTTCTCAAACCCTAGTTTTAGGTGATTTTAATTTGGGTTTTAATGATACCAAGGATCCCCAATCCACTGTCATCGCTAATATTCTGAAAGAACTAGGCTTCACCCAGAAAGTTAACCTACCGGCACATGACAAAGGACGAACCCTTGATTGGATCTCAGATTACAACTGCAATGCCTCCATAGCCCCTCAAATTTGGACTGACCATTACCTTCCGTCATTCACATTGGCAACTAAATCGGCTATTGTTCAGACTACCCCGCTTGCCCCATCTACTCTAACGAGGAACAAAAAAAATATTACAGTAGACAAACTACTTCCTCACATCCTACCGAACCTCAACGCCCTACCTGATAACATGGATGCTAACTCTCTAGTTGAAGAATACAATCAATCCATGACCACTGCCCTTGACGATATTGCCCCACTCAAATTAAGGAAGACAAAACCCAAAAAGCATCTCAACACATGGTTCACCCCACACTTAAAAAATCTTAGACTAGATAAAAGAAAATGTGAAACTGCCTGGAGACTCTTACCCTCAGCAGAAAATAAAACAAACCTCATTAATATCTCTACCCAATACAAGAAAGACATCCTCCTGGCCAAACAGGAGACGTATAATAATAGAATATCACAGGCTAAATCCAGCATCAAAGAACTGTTCACTATCTTAAAAGAACTAGAAACACCCATCTTACCGCAAGAAAACTGTACTAAAGACAAAATCTGGTGCACTAACATTCAGCATGCACTAACTAAGTCTCCAATCTACAAACCAAGATTTCCCAAAAGAAAGCATCACCAGTACCTCGGTCCACACCTAACAAAGTGCTGTTCCCATATTGAAAACAAGAAAAGTGCTTCAGCTACTCCAAAGTCTCTTTAATTGAGGGGGAGAAGGTCATACTTGGACTCAAGCCATCCAATTGTAAGGGCGACCAATGCCCAGCAGAACCTATCAAGGATGCTGCTAGAGAACTTGCACCCTTTATCACTAAACTCATCAATGCTTCATTTACATCAGGTACTGTACCCATTAATCTGAAAGAATCCTGGGTACTTCCACTCTTTAAGAAGCAAACCATTGACTCAACTATACCCACAAACTACAGACCAATAACGACTGTGCCATCCCTCTTAACATTTTTAGATAAAATGGCATATATTCAAATCCAGAATTTCCTGGAATCTAACCTCTTACTAGGATCTCGCCAATCCGGTTTCCGTCCCAACATGGCACGGAAACAGCTTTAATCGATCTCAAGGCCCAAATAGATGAACTCAGAGATTAGGGCCAATTAGCACTACTCCTCTTCCTAGACCTCTCGGCTGCATTCGACTTGGTAGACCATAAAGTCTTATGCAGCCACTTGGACTCTGCAGCTCATTTCTCCAAGGAAGCCATAATATGGATAGAGTCATTCCTCAGCAATAGGACTATGAGAGTCTTCCCACCCTCAGCATCAGCAGATAACATCTCCATTACCTGTGGGGTACCCCAGGGATCCTATGTCTCGCCAACCCTTTATAATGTATTCACCAAGCCCCTCTTTGATGAAATGGACCATTTGGGTATCGCCTACACGAATTATGTAGACGATACAAAAATCCTCCTACCTCTACCGGAGATTTTGCCAGAAACCTGGCTTTGGTGAATAGAATTTATGGTATCGTTCAGCCATGGATGGCCACCCATGGACTCTGCCTGAACGATGATAAAACAGAGCTCATCATCCTAGGTACCACGGCCCACTTGTTCAAATTAAGTCTGGACTACGCATACTTCACCATTGACGGTAATGCTATCAAAGTAGCCAAGGAGGTGAAGACCCTCCGCTTCTGTCTAAATGCCACTCTAAGCTTTACAAAACAAGCAAATTCCCTGGCATCTTCATACGCATATACGTGCAAACTAATCAGAGCAGGTAAACAATTTCTCTCTACGAACAGCTGTCTAATTCTCTCCAGAGCCCTCATACTTTCCAAATTGGATTATTGCAATGCCCTCTGCATTGGTGCGAGCAAACATCATCCAAAACATACAGGTACTTCAGAACAACGCTCTGAGAGCAGCACTAAATATAACAAGAAAGGAACATATTTCCTCCATCAGGAGACAACACAATTGGTTATATACTTTTGACAAAATTGGACTAAAAAAATGCTACCCTCATCCACAAACGTCTAAATAATAAAGTGCCACCTTACTTAACGGACAGGATTATCAGAAAAACATCCCACAGACCGACCAGATTAGCTAACTCCAACTGTCTCCTTATACCACGTTTTAAACTTTCCACTATTGGGGGATCCAGCTTCCCAGTCAAGGCAGCTCAACTGTGGAACTCCCTGCCCCCTGCCTTAAGAGAATACCAAACCTTTACTAAATTTAGACAGAGCATGACCAATTGGTTGAAAGAGAACGACAAGTAATTCACCTTGCCGCAGCGGCCATCATTACGTAGATGCTAGTTTAAATACTTTTGCTATATCATGTACTTGATGTGATGCACCTTGCGGCCTTCCTGCTCTTTCTCATTGTATACTTTGTGTATTTTTGACTCTTGTTATTGTGTATATAGCGAGCTTTTGTAATTAGTCCTGCATGTACATTTATTTGTCTGTATGTTCCGACCATGTACTTCTTTTGCCCTTATGTAACCAAGCTTAACGTATTCTTATGCCTTGCGCCCTGGTACCCTGGGGTCTGGCGCGCACTATAAATAAACAAACAAACAAACAAACAAATGACAGAACAATAGACAAGTTAACGGGAGCTTCTTTCCTATGGTCTGAACTCTCTAAATGATCAACATATTGTTTTTAATTGAGGGGAAAATGCTGTAGTTTAATAAAAACAAGTATGAGCGAGGCTTTGTATGTGTGGCACACTTTACATAATCGCTTCTAAATCACCCCAATTGTGGCAGACAAAGAAAAAAAGACTCATTTAAATAGAATGATTTTCTCAGGACTACTGGTCAAGTGGGGAAGCCTGGCATCGAGCACATGTTTTTTGGGGACACGTTTTGCAATTGTTTACTTTTGAAACTACGCGTGTGATCATTGCAGCTTCAGTTTTGTATCAACATACCATTTGTGTCACGAGATTAGTAAATAAATGTGCAAATGGAGGATTACCTGCAGTTCTTTTAACTACCACTGGTTGGCAGTGTCATTTTAATTTACTACGTGAACACAAAAGAGAAGGGATCAGGTGATGCTTGACTGGATGAAGTTGTGCTCTCTTTTCCAAAATACATTTAGACCGAGTCGGAGCCGGGCATTTGACTCAAGACGGCACTGGTGCCACATCTCTTCTTCAGACATGACATGAGGCTTTTCACTCCACACCAGGGCACACATAGGGGTGTTGAAATGACTTGACAGATCAGTAGTCTGGGTACATACTA
The DNA here is from genome assembly GCF_040938575.1 of Ambystoma mexicanum. Taxonomy (NCBI): domain Eukaryota; kingdom Metazoa; phylum Chordata; class Amphibia; order Caudata; family Ambystomatidae; genus Ambystoma; species Ambystoma mexicanum. The sequence continues at coordinate 729,920,147 of NC_090926.1, forward strand.
GCATCCAGGGGTGTTGCTAGGTCTGGAAAAGATCTGGGGCTATGCACATTTTGGGACTGTCAGGACTTGGGGCTAGCTAGCCTTTTTGGTTGTAACCCCTGAGCTTCTATCCGTGGCTACAACCAAAAGACCAGGGGCTATAACCCCCTCATCCCCCCGAGCAACGCCTCTGCTGGCAGTTTAGAAACTAGGTAGTAAGGGTATATGCTGCCACCCCATTGCCAATTCTTTTGTCAACTTTTTATTGGTTGCACTTTGGCCGATTGGCTTATGGTGCATAGAAAGCATATATAAGACAACATACACAATATTTCAATCCAAATAATGGAAACTCAGATCAAACGTTGACTGCGTCATTGTATAAATGGGACCCCTAGCATTTGGGATGGAAATTGAAAGGAGGGAGGAACCATCTGAATATACTCAAGAGAGTATCCTGTTTTCTTTTTTTATTCAATGGGAAATAGATATGAGGCATAGTAGTGTCATGTATTAGGCTTTTTCTGGGATAGAATAATATGAAGTATTCCTACCAGCTGCAGTGGTATATAAGTATATCTGGGTAATTAGAATTGTTTACTGCATATATTTTATGTTATGTTAAAGGTACTTATATAGCGCATCATCACCAACGGAATTGGTCCCCAGGCGCTATGGCGGATCTGAAAACGAGAAGGTGGGATAGGTTAGTAAGGTGAAGAGGGAGTAGGATAGTGAGAGGGGTGGTGTACTGTTGACAGCTTCAACTCGGTAGACACCGGGTGCTGAGGTCTGGTGCTGAGCTTTGGTGCGAGTATTGGATTGGTGCCAGTCCGCGTGTGCTGTTGGTGCGGCTAATAGGTGGTTGCAGTGCGGTGAAGTGCGTGCAGCTTGTTGTGCGAGAGATGGATGTGTGAGTTTTTTGAGTGGGATATTTATGCAGAGCGTTTGAGTTTATATTGGTTAGTGGGCTGTATGATATTTGACATTATAACATTCACAGTTCTGTCTATGTGTAGTACTTGCTGATCTACCTAATTCCGCCAAACCCTTACAATAATCATCCAGATTTGAGGCCGGCTAACGTTCTCAATTCCAAGTGTGGCATATGCTAACATTCAAGTTCCATCCAGGGGTGGCATATGCTAACATATACAATCCCATCTAGATGTGGCGCAGGCTAGTGTTCTCAATTCTAAGTGTGGCACATGCTAACATTTACAATCCTATTTTAGATGTGGCGTAGGCCAAAGTTAGGAATTCCGTCTAAGTGTGGCACATGCTAACATTTACAATCCTATCTAGATGCGGCGCAGGCTAATGTTCTCAATTCTAAGTGTGGCACATGCTAACATTTACAATCCTATCTAGATGCGGCGCAGGCTAATGTTCTCAATTCTAAGTGTGGCATATGCTAACATTTAAGTTCCATCCAAGTGTGGCATATGCTAACATTTACAATCCTATCTAGATGCGGCCTGGGTTAATGTTATCAATTCTAAGTGTGGCACATGCTAACATTTAAGTTCCATCCAAGTGTGGCATATGCTAACATTTACAATCCTATCTAGATGCAGCCTGGGTTAATGTTATCAATTCTAAGTGTGGCACATGCTAACATTCAAGTTCCATCTAGGTGTGGCATATGCTAACATTTAAAATCCTATTCTAGATGCATCGCAGGACAAAGGGCCTCATTACACGGAAGGCGGTAATGGTTAATGGCCACCGTTAATGGTAACGGTGACCGTTAACCAGTACCGCCTTACTACGAGGTCCCTTAGCGGGTTGGTGATTTAACGCCTGCTTTTTGCAGGCGTTAAAAACCAACCCGCTAAGGGACCTCGGAGCTCATTACGGCACCGCAAAATTGCGGTGCCGTAATTAGCGCCTTCCCCATTCCCATAGAGCCCTATGGGGCAGAAATGGGAATGGGGAAGGGCAATGGCGGAAGGGGGATTTACCGCCCCACCAACCTTGGAATGGGGCGGTAAATCCCCTTTCCGCCAAGGCGGTGCCGGTATTTTACCGGCATGAGCCATGGCGCTAATAGCGCCATGGCTCACCGCCTTCCGTGTAATGAGGCCCAAAGTTAGGAATTCCGTCTAAGTGTGGCACATGCTAACATTCACATTTCTATCAGAGTGCTATCAAGTGTAGTGTATGCTAACCTTCCTAATTCCATCTAAGTAGGCAGGCGCCGATGTTCTCAAACCTATCTAGATGACACGCAGGCTAGCGTCCAAAATTCCCTCCAGGTGAACACTTGTTAGCATGGACTAGTATGTTAGGATGCAGTGCAAGTCAGCATTTCAAATACTGTCATGGATAAAATCCGGCTGGTGGTCACAAATCTTTCTAAGTATGCATGGGTTAAGCCTATGGCAGTCTATGTTATGGGATGGTAAGGTAGAGTGGCAGGGGTTTTCTGGTGTAGAGTAATTGCTCTACACCCCACCCATGCCACACTTACGTTTTTTGTTGTTGTCTGTTGACTGCTGGCTTCCTTAGCTTCCCCTGCGGACACCTACAGGCACGTCTTGGAGCCGCCAATGCAGGAGCTGCCCTTGGCCTCAGGGCCCTTAGCCACAGGGGCTGTCGGGCAGTGGGCTGCCCAGGTTTGGTCGGGGCTAAGGAGGGATGAACCAATAGGTGTCCGGGGGAGGGCGCGGGAGGCAGGACAAGGGTGGAGGAAGCTGGGACACAGAAGAATGGGCTTGCGGCAGCGGGTCTGGCTAAGCCTGCACCATGATGATGGGAAGGGAGGCCAGGGGACCACGCAGGCCAGGCTCACGTGATGCCAGGATGTAAAGAGGCACAGGGAGCCGGCACGCGATGGTTAGGCCCTCTCATGGGTACACGGCCATATAGACCAATAGGGATCCGGGGGAGGGCGCAGGAGGCGGGACAAGGGTGGAGGAAGCTGGGACACAGAAGAATGGGCTTGCGGCAGCGGGTCTGGCTAAGCCTGCACCATGATGGTGGGAAGGGAGGCCGGGGGATCACGCAGGCCAGGCTCATCTGATGCCAGGATGTAAAGAGGCACAGGGAGCCGGCACACAGAGGGTACAACTAGTATGCATACTCAAATGTGCATATTGGCAAGAGCCAGGTTATAACAATAGGGTTTATATAGACAGTAACATACTAAGCTTGTGCATTTTCTACTGGTACAAATCATTCCTATAGTGCCAAACACAGGGTCTCAAATAGTTATGCATTCAATGCACACTCTTATACACATTTTTAAAGCACTTGGAAAAAGCTTGCTTATTGAGAATATTATATACATATACCAGATTTTGATGTATGATGGAAGACCTAACAAGTCAAATAAAAGTTAACGAATGAGGGTTAGTACCAGGTTAAGCTATCAACCAAGATATATAATATAAGCTATCTTATTTGCGAACGACTTTCCTGCTAATGTTGGTCAGCAAGCATTGGTCAGATTGATAATGTGACCATAGCCCAAGGTCACAAGACAGTAAATAGATTCAGCAGTCTGACCACTTGTGCCACACCTCACCAACCTTAATGCATAATAACTCAAATCCCATTAAATTAATATGCATCGAAACATTGCACGCGTATAATAACTTTTAATGGGCTGTCCATTAAAGGTTATTAGACGTGTGCGATGTTTGAATGCATATTAATGGGATTTGAGTTATTATGCATTAAGGTTGGTGGATGGTTCCTTATCCTGGGCCGTCCATTCTCCTATGAAGAGATTCATTTTTTATTCCTTTATCAAGTAAAGAAGAAATAGGGATAGTCTAATGGTTGTGCGATGCAACTTCAGAGACTGGGTGGACAGCTTGAGAAGTCTTGTTTCTTGGTCTTCCTTTTTCTACGTCTAATTTTGGGCGTAGTATTGTTGAGGCTTCTTGCATTACACTGACTTCCAGAGATAATTTGAGAAGTTAGGTTGATGGTGTTAACCTCCCAGGAGCTGCAGCAGGTCATGAAGATAATACACGTTTGGAGGGACTGCCAGTGGTTGTGTGGAGACATTTTCAAGACCTTTTATGTTTCGGGTGGCAGGATACAGGATTCTGTTTAAAGGGCCCAGGTTTGCCACCGTTAACCGGACAAGCAGTGCCTTTCCACAGTTCAGTTATAAGAAGCCCAGCAGTAAGTCGAGCTTTATTCTGCAATTGAGGGGGAGCTGGTACCTTCTTCTGGATCTTCTCTTGAATGTGCAACTGATGAAGAGATTGTGGTCTTCAACAAATCAGAGGTACTTTGCATATGAAAAGAGTTGCTGCGCAAATGTATCAATCTTCATTTTAGAAAGCCATTTGTGAGTCTGGGTTTATCTACAGATTGATCTACAGATTGGAAAGAGCCAGATTATAACAATAGGGTTTATACAGATAGTTACATACTAAGGCCCTGATTAATGGAATTATTTGTGTGTAAAACGGGGATTTGTGTGCCATTCTGTCGGCAAATCCCCATTCGTCAAACAGGGATTTGCTCACAAAATGACACGCAAATCCCTGTTTTACACGCAAATAATTCCATGAATCAGGGCCTAAGTGTGTAAATTTACTACATGTACATATATCAGTACTATAGCACCAAAACAAGATCTCAAATAGCTATCCATTCAATGCACATACATACATATACACTGTTCTAAAGCGCTTAGAAAAAGCTTGCTTATTGAGAATATTAGTTAGATACATATACTAGGTTTTGATTTATGGAAGACCTAACAAGTCAAATAAAAGTGTTGGTGAGGTCTGGTATGCCAGAGGTCAGGGGGTTACTACAAGCTCACCCGTTCAGCTCCCAAGGGACCAACAACCCTTACCCCAGAACAAATGGAGGACTCATCCAAGGGCAAGGACTGTCGTTTATTACAAAAACTACTCCCAAACCCTTGTCAACCCTTTTTGATACAGAATGTCATCACAACATGGGCCCGCCCAAAAAAACCTATCACTTTTTCTGATTCGGTTGTTCGTAGTGGTATACCGTATAGATTGCCCTAATGGATCTTAGTAAATTAGCCTTCTCATGTCAGGTGGCTTGCCTGTCCCTTCCCCACGCAACTATCTATTACATTGTTACAGGGTCGCAGGATTAGCAATCGTTCTTGCCCCCTGCCATTCACCCCTGGATTTCTGTCCCCTGATTGACTGGAACTCGCTCCCCAGGCCTGGGACCCAGCTCTGTTCTCAGAAGGTGGGTCCCAGGTGGTGATGAGAATCACTATGTGTTCGCAAGGTATCTGTTAGCAATACCACTTTTGCCTGTGAGAGTGCTCTCCACGTTGCAAAGTTGTTAACTTATTCATATTTCACTTCCTGTTTGTGTGGCTGAGAACTGTTCGTCTTCCCACCGTGGGTGAATTACCATTGTCTAGCTCAGCCGCATCACGTGGTTGAGGACCACAAAATCGAGCCCTTCTGGTCTGCAATTTATGAGGATTTATTCTGTTTTTCTGCAGATGGCCCCTCGCAGTTTTAGGTTTGGAATGTGCTGCTGGTCTCTGACCTTGGCTGTGAGCCCTGGCCTTCCAGTTCTGTGCAGCCTGGTTCTGTTTCCCCTCGTCTCTCATCCTGCGGCTTGTGGACTTATGTGATCCTCTTTATACTTATACTGTGATTTCTGCACACCTATATCGTGCTATGTTTCCTATAGGTTAATTGTATTCAGCCCTTCCAGGCCCCTTATGTGATCCTGTAGCTCCATCGGGTTAGTTGTCATAAGCATTTGCAAGCTTGCTCTGCATCTCTTTGTTGCCTTGCATTCAGCGTTTCTGCACTTGGCTGACGGGTGTGTGTTTGTTTATAGTTGTGCATGGTTGCAAGTGTGCTTCATGACTAACATGGCTATGTCGTGGTGTCACTAATGAAGTCTGCATAGTGGTTTCTTAGCATTAGTCAATGTCATCCAACAAGGCATTTTGGTCCAAGACCACTGTTGCAGCACCTGTATCCATAAAGACGTTCACTGGATAAGGTTTGAATGACTGTCTGAGAGAATATCTTTCTGCATACATGTCAGTCACTGTTCCTTCTGGATGTTGTCCAAATACTGAGTGGCTTTGTGTGTTTTTGACTTTTCGGCCTGTCGTGTTCATGGAGGAGGAGGAGCATTCCAGGGACCTTCTCTTTAGTCCCCCCTCTGGTCAAGCTGTTGACCAAACCTCCATAACTTGTCACGCTAGCTTTTGGTAGCCATATTTTTGTTACTCCTGCAAGATGTCCATAGTAATGTGCATGGTCATCCAAACTTCAGGTCATATAGCTACAGTCTCCGCCCGGGTTGCACCATACCCATTTCCCCCAGTATCTATTATTGTTGAATGGATTGTCGAATGTTATCTCAGTCAGGAACAGTGGGCATTCCCTTATCCTTTCTCTCAAGTTATTTCTTTCTTCTACTATCTTGTCTTTTTCTTCTTCCATGTTTACATCTATTAACACCTTAATTCCTATTGTCTTTTCAGTAGTTTTGCAACATTGTGTAATGCAGATCTTCACCACACATAGACTCACTAGTGCTAGCATTAATATTCCTAGTAGTACTTTCAGTATGTCTGCTAACCATGATGGCATCAATGACAATATGTATGACAGCCAGCTCTGGTCCTTATGCTGTCCCTTTGGCTTCTTCCTCCATCTTGATGTGTACTTGTGATAATCTTGTCACTGCTTCTGTCAGTGTGCTGTTCTCTCCATCATTTGCAGGTAAGAACGTGCAACAGGAACTCCTCATCTTGACGCAAACTCCTTCTTCCATTGCTGTGAGAAGGTCTAGAACATAACTGTTTTGCAGTGCCATTAACCTTACTGTTCGGAGGACTTCTTTTGTCACATTAAAGCCATTCACTGTAGAGTTTATTGTCTGCGTCAGCTCCCATCTTGTTATCCGCAACAATTTTGCATTCCTGTACGTCTGGACAGCTGGAACTACTGATGAAAAAAACATCTCCGTTCTGCTGAACAACCGATGCTCACGTGGTACATCGTCTAGTGATGGTTCTAATGAGAAATAGTTGTCTCTTTTCACTCTAATCACTTCTACGGACTGTTTCTTTGTTCCCTTTTCTTCCCCTTCTATCAATCTCGTCTCCCTCTTGTTAGTATACATTTTATGGAAGTCGTCTATCTTCACGTCCTTCTGTGGCACTACCAGTGCTGCATATTGATGTTCACCAGAGAGCAAATGTCTTCCCAGTTGGGTGACAGCTTCTCGTATGCCTTGGATCCACATGCCCAATAGTGGTCCATTAATACTGCTGTGCCAACCTTCATTGCTGGATGCTTTTCTGTGTACCTACACTCTGTGTTATCTTTAACCTTTATTGGACTGCCATTCTAGTAAGACAATACTGGTTTCTTCAGTGGTATTATGGGCATTGGGCCAGCTTCATTGTCTACCCAGGTGAGCAACTTGGTGCCTGCATCCCATTCCTTCAGGCAGTTGTTGTTTTCTGCTTGTCCTGTGTTTACTGATGCTTGTACTAGGGTGTGTGCTTTGCTTCCTACTACTCCCTCTTTCCATCCTTCTGCTGTGTATACTTGGCCCTACACAAGCACCTGTGGTCTTTCCCAACATCTTGGTTCTCCTCCTATGTCCTTGACCCCCCTCTTTGGGCAGGGTAATTCTTTCAGTGTTATTGTTTTGGTCTCTCCTTTCTGTGGACCATCATTTATGTATTGTATAGCTTGGTCTAATTGCCAGTAATTGTTCATCATGTCAAAAATATTTATATAGCTGTCCTCATAGGGGAACATTGCTGTTTTCCCTTGGAATCTTCCTCGGGTTGTAACCATGGATAGGTACATAAGGTATTGTGCTCTTGCTGCTGGTATTTTGTTGCAATAAATGTTCTGGAGGCACTCATGGCATAGGTGATTAGTGAGCAGACATAGCAGCTCTCCCCAGTGGTATCTTTACCTACTTTGGTCATGTGCTTGTACCACATGTTGTTGGACACTCGAGCAATGTCGGTGAGATATAGGTCCACCATGTCTGTGTCAGCACTGCGCTTACCTGTCTTTACTGTGTTTACAGTGCTCCCCTGTCCACCTGACATGGTTGTTCCACCTGCTGATAATGGGGTAATGTTAGTGGAGGATTCAGCAGTACCACTAGATACAAGGGATATTCGCCAAAAAAGAAATGCAAAAACACCACTTGGAAATAAGAGACAAGCCAAGAGGAGCTTGTTTTTAATAACCCCTTCCATTACCTGTGTGCTTGGATCCTGGTGCAGCTTTAAGTTATAAGTTGCCACCTGAAATAGTAGCTCAAGCCCCATAAACCATGTAGTCTGTCATGGCAAAGATGAATAGTTGTTCTCACACGGCCTTAATTCTAGGGTCTCTGCAAGGACGGATGGGTTTTCTCTTTCTAGTTGTGGGTAGACTTGGGCCAGATAGGCTATGAAGACATGGAAGTACACATTAGAATGGCATGCTCGAGATCTGTTAGATCATCTAATAAATTTGACAAATTGGCCTTGGATGTGTCAGGTTGGAGATTAGCGGGCAGCATGAAAGAAATGCAATAAAAACAGTTGCACTTTCACGATGAATATGTGCGGAAAGAAAAATAACAAACTGTCAGTTTACCCTCACTGTGGATGTGTAGGAAGTCCTTGACCTAACTCGGTGCCTGTGAGCGAGTAACCATTGAGTGTCCTCTGCTCGGCAGTGCTGATTCCGGATTACTCCTTTGTTCTTCGTCTGAGGATCATTGGCCCTGTCCATGTCGATGCCAGTTGAAGTCACTGCTTTGTAGGGCTTGATGTCACCTAAATGATTCCAAACTTTATTTCCAATCAGCTTAACGGCTCTCTCAGTTATTGCTTCAATGGTGTGGGGGCCCGTGAACCTGGGCGCATCCCACCATCTGGAAAGGTTTCTCAGGAGATCCTTATCTCCTGGGTATACAGGTGGCTGCTTAAGTAAGTCCTTGTTGTTCTCAAAGCTGTCATTTTCTTCTCTGGCTTCAGACCTCTCCTGGTGTCTTTGCAGCTGGCGAGAAATAAAAGAGGCACTAGCAATCAAGGAAGTTGTATAGTCATACATTTCCGGACCCAATACATTTGTCAAATTCTCAGCATCTTTCACCGCTCTAGTAAGAGGATCCAGGGGAAGTTGCATGCGTCGTCCTGTTACCACCTCATGTGGGGTTAAATGGTGGTTGAAATCCGGGCTTATTGCACAGTGCAAACAGGGCTAGGGGTAGGCAGTGCAGCCAACTTTTGTTCAAACTCTTTTTATTCTTGGCTATTGCTTCTTTAAGCAAGCCATTGAGGCGGTCACACACCCGGCTTGTAGGTGATAAGCACAGGAGAATTTGTGTTGGATCCCCAGCAAGGTTGTTATGTGCTGGAACATTTCATCGGCTAAGTGAGGGCCATTGTCAGACCGAAGGACCTCACACACGCCCGATCGTGGGAATACTTCCCGAACCTGGAATTTTGCCACTCTAAGTGCATCAGATGAGAACAAGGACCGGCCTCGATCCAATAGGAAAATGGACACACGACCACTATCATGTAGCGGTACCCTTGGCAGACTTGGATCATGTCGACATAGTCGACGTGGAGGTGTTGGAATGTACCCACTGGGCGAGGTATGGCTCCTCTCACTACCCTTAAAGTATGACCTGCAATATAATGTTTACACACCAAACAATTAACTATTAATTCAGCCACGTGATCTGCCAAGCTATGACCAAACCATGTTTCTGAAATATGGGCGACAAACACTTCCTTCCCTGTTTGGGTTGGATAATGTAGTTGTGTCAGTGCTTTGTGCAATAATGCAAGTGGAATAACCACTTTCCCTCTATTGTTTTGCCACCATAGGGCGTCTGTTGGAGATACTGTACATCCCCTCCTGAGCCACAGTTTGTCTCCATGGGTGCAGCTCCCTGAAGCTCCATCATTTCTGTCACTGGTAATATTTTGTACCCCTCTTTAAGTATCATAGTTCTTGCATAATTGCAGGTATTTGATGAAGCCTCAATTCCTAAAATGTCCCCGAAGTAGGTTACGCATTTTTGCCTTCGCGTCTGCTGCTTATGTATGATTGGCATTTCACGATTGCTATTCACTCTGGGAGATCTATGATGTCTACCTATCTGCTCAATATGAGCTTGGGCTACACTGGTGACCCATCAGCACATCTGAAGCTCCTCCTCATCCAACGTGAGAGCCCAGAATGCACTGTGGATGTCACTTCCTTTCCCCTGCTGTGTTCTAATGCTAATATTAAGGCCACTAATTCTGCTGCTTGTGCTGAATAATTTGACAGCAGGTGTGCGCTCGTCACTACCTCACTTTTCCCGTCCTCTCTCAGTCTCACAACTGCTGTCCCAGTATGTCTTTCCCCAGTTGTCTGGTCCATTATTGAAGACCCGTCAATATAAAGCACATCTCCCCCCTCAAGTGCGTCCTCCTGTACTTTGCGAGTGTCACTGAATTCTTCTAGGTTTGCTGTGCAGTCATGTGCATAGTCACCCTTCTCTAAAGCGTCAGCGAAAAAGGTCGCCGGGTTGACAAGTCTGCATCTCACTATCTTGAGAGGTGAGTTAGTAACACCTCATACCCAAAGGCCTTCTGTGTTGTCAGTGTGCTCTTCGGTCTTTCCAGTATAGCAAAGAGGAAATGCTCCACGTAGAGAGTGGTGCTGCATCCCATGGTTATACTCGCTGATTTGTCCACTGCGACTGCAGATGCAGTCAAGGTTTGTTCGCATGGGTAGTGTCCTCTCATTACTGGGTCTGATTTCCTACTGTAATAAGCTGGTGGCTTGTGCCGTAAGGTGGTCTTCTGTGTCAGTACCACAGTCATCACTACTCCATCGGTGTGTGAGAACAGAAATAACTCCTTTTGATAGTCTGGGATCCCTAACAGTGGAGCTGTGCATATTGTTTCCTTTAGCTCATTAAATGCCTGAGTTATTTCCATTGTCCATTGCATCATCCCTTATTAAGTGCTTCTTTCAGTGTACTTAATAAGGGCCTAGTGTAAGTGCTATAATTGAATACCCATGCCTTGCAGAAATTACATAGCCCTAAGAACTTCTGCATCTCTCTGACTGTTGTGGGTTTTGCTGTCCTGCGTATAGCCTCTGCCCTCTCTGGTGTCACTCGTCGGACATTTTGGCAGATCATCTTTCCAATGTATAACACTTCTGTCTGACAATACTGTAGTTTGGCCTTGTCCACCTTGTACCCCTTTTCTGCTCGTACTTCTACACTGTTCTTCTGTCTTGCTGAAAAGCAATATGTCATCTACGTATTGTATAACCATGCTTTCTATCTGTACGTTGGCGAGGTCCATTTGAAGGACCCTATTGAATATAGAAGGTGATGTCAAAATGGCATTGTGGGTCTGAATTATATTTATGTTTTCAGTTCTGTACCTGATATTTTAAAACCTGCCTTTTAGTTAAGTCTCTCATAAGTTAGGCCCTTCCAAATTATTCCTAACTGATTTAGATATTGTATGGTTTTATTTTACTTATTTGGATTAATTGTTAATCTTATTATACTTTTAACAAAATGTACTTTAACTTTGTTTGATTTTTTGTTTATACATAATTTATAAATGAATTTGTTTGAATATTGAAAAAGTTGTTTATTCAACTACATTCAATAAAGAATAAAAAAAAATATATATATAGAAGGTGATTCACAGTACCCTTGAGGAAGTCTTGTATGTTTCCACTTCTTATTTCTTTATAGAAATTAAGTTATGTCTTGTGAGTCTGGGTGTTTGTTTGTTTGTTTCTTTGTTTGTTTATTTATTATTTATAATGCGCGATCATACCCTCGGGTAACAGGGCTCAGCGGTTACATGTATATGCGAAGCTTAGTTACAACAGCAAAGTTATTTACATACAGGTATTAAATACAAAAAACGATATACACAGGTAATTCCTATTACAGGAGAATGCAAGAAATATATACAGGAAATTCCTATTACAGGAGATTACAAAAAAAAAATATACAGTAATTCCTATTACAGACAGATAGAACAATGGTGAGAATATAAATGATGCATGCAACTAGCTAATATCAGCGGTAAAAGCGTGTGGGGGTGATAGTGGGTGAATGTGTAAGGAGTGCAATAGGGTGGAGGGGTGGTAGTCCTCACAGTAGGAGCTAGCTACTTGTTGCATTGGTTTTCAGCCACATGATGGTGTTAGTCCTAAAGGTTTGGTAGGGGAGGTCAGTTCTCAAAGGTGTAATGGTGTAGGAAGAATTAATTCTTCAAATCTATGACCCTGAAGTAGTCAGCTTCTGTGGGGACGCTGCACAAAATTGTCGCTGGGTTCAGAACCAAAGGATATTCTGCTTCTACAATATGGTTAAGAGGGCGCAAGTCCTGTATAAAACTCCAAGACCCCCTGTCACCTTTTTGACAGGGTACACATCAATGTTGCATGGAGATTCTGATGGCACTAGGATGCCCTGCTTCAATAGTGCTGCAATGGTTTTATATATACCTTTGTCTGCCTCTCTTGAAAGTGGGTATTATTTATCTCATGGCAGAATGACTCCTGGCTTTAGTTTTATCTTCACTGCTCCTCTCCGCCTTCAGAAGCTCCATATCATAGGGACCTGTGGTCCATAAGATGCTGGGTACCTTTGCCAAATCACCCTTGAGAAAGTTAGGCAGTGCTTTCAGCACCATCGCCATTCTCTGCGATACCTCCTTGTAATGTATTCTCACCCAATATGTTATGCTCATTTCAAACACCATCTTGTGATCTGATCTGTTGTCTTTTAATAGTTTTTCGTCTGTGACTATAGTCAACCAGTACCCTTCAGCTATGGCGATCACTGCTCGCCATGGTCACCCTGTGTCATCTGTCCCATCCACTGCTTTCCAGTCATCCCCCACGATTACTGCTTCTAGTTACAGTGGCACTATCATCCCTTCTTTCTCATCTAATGGTATCTCCGGCCAGAATAAGTACTTGTTTGGCAGGCGGCACATTTTCACCTGAATCCCTGGAAACCATGCTATTATAATTTCAGTCCCATATTGAAACAGCTCCTTGTCCACTGGCACCCCCCTGTGTATCCTTCATCCACAATAAGCTTGAATGATTTACCTCACATTTAGAAGCTGTATCCCTGGTGTGGAGCACACTATCCCCTTGTCGGTGAATTAAATGGCTGTGTCAAGTCTGCTGATGATGTCTCTCCCCAGTATATTTTCAGGTGTCTATTGAGAATAGAGTAGGGGTAGAGATAGATTGTGCTGCCCTATACAAAGGGAAAAATCATCTTTAAAAGGAACCACTTCTGTCACCCCAGAGAATCCTTGAGTATTCATGGCATCATCTTGACATACTCTATTTCTCTTTCTGAATGCAGGATTTGGTCGCCCCTATGTCTACAAGAAAGGAAAAAGTCTTGTCACCTATCGTCACCCCTAGATGTGGTTCCTCCGCAGGGTTGGGTTTAATCGATAGAATGGAACACATCAAGTCCGTCTGTCGGCTATCCTATTGAGGGTATAAGGACATCCCATTCCACAGAAATGGGTTGCCTCCCACTACAGTGACCCCCCCCAGTTTTCTAATGGGAGTCGTTGTCATGGAGTGTGCCATTGTCCTGTTGTTTGGTTGTGTGCTGTTCTGCATCTGTGGCATTTTCTGGCCCGTGTATGTGTGTTGTGTGTCACCCTGCATCTGTTTATTTATTTATTACATTTATATAGCGCGTAGGCAGCCCAGGGGCATTGTGGCACTGTTACTTGTAAGGAGACTTAGTTACAATGGGTGCAGGTTGTGCCTTGGGTTACAGTGAGGCAGTGACCTGTGATCAGATATCGGTGGTATCATACCAAGTAATACATCATACATCAGACATTCATGAGGGCAAGGCCATCTGGTGTTTGTTAGGTGAACAGAGTAGTTTTCAAGGCTTTACGAAAAGCAGTCAGTGAGGGTTCAGAGCGCAGGGAGCTAGGGAGGGTGTTCCAGTGCAAGGCAGCGAGGTACGGGAAGCTGGAGCCCCCTGCTCTGGCTCTTTTTACCCTAGGTAATGAGAGCATGTTGGCATAGGGTGACCTAGTGGGTCTAGTGGAAGAGACCGGGTGGATCCTCTGGGATAGGTACATTGGGGCAGCAAGATGGACACATTTGTGGGTGATGCTTAGCGTTTTGAATAAGTTGCATCTGTGGTGCCTGCAAATACTGCTGCATAGGGGCTTGCATTTGTGGTGCCTGTGTCATGGGCTGGTAATTCTGTGGGTATGCGTTCAGTGCCTGTACTTGTTGTGGTGTCTAGTCATGTGTGTAATATTTGTCCTATTCCCCCTGGTATGCTGGCTGGTATTGCATTCCCCCATTCTGTTGCATCCCTCCCCTTCTTCTGCACACTCTCGAGATATGCCCCATCTGACCACACACCCAACATTGGGGTGGATCCCTCCCCTGCCCTTGGAACCCCCCAGAAAATCCCCCTGGGCTCTGCTGCATCTGCTGCCCATATCCTCAAAATCCCCCCGGGAATCTACTGTGGTTCTGCTGCATCTGGTGCCCGTACACGCATCCTCTAGGTACCCCCCTTCATCGAAACCCATGCTGCGCATTCACCCGCCCCATGAATCCGGTGTGGTGTCCCGTGCTCGTCAATACTGCCCCTTCCGTGGCATATTTAGATAACTTCTTCTGTACTGGGGGCGTGGCTTAGGCAACCATGGAGTAGGACGTGCTTCCCGTGCAGCTCCGGAGGATCCGACAGATGATCCGTGAAAACTACCTTTAAAAACGCGCCACTGGTTCAAGAATTGATCGCACGGGAACGTGTGTTCTGCTCACTGTATAAAGACCGAGAGAATCGTAAGCGGGATTCTGGAGCAACTGCTCGGCGAACGACGTTCGGTCCATTGTCACACAAGATGGCCGATGACAAAGGAAACGAAACTAGAGCACCCAAGAGGACGAATAGAGGCAGCGGCCATGGGGAAAGAATGACAATGGCGGAATGGAGACGGAGCGAAACCCCTGTGGCGGTGAGCCTTGGGTCGCGAAGGCTTGGGTGCTGACCCGGACGGCAGGAGCCCGAGGGCAGCACCATGACAGGCACGAGAAGCACTCAGCATTGATGAACAACTACCAGCGGCAAGAGCCGGCGGATGTCGCGACTGCTTGAAGATCACCACAACAGCCGATAAGAGTGGAAAAGACGGTTGTGGAGACACGCGGACGCTGAATCGCGATAGAGAGGCCCAACGAAGGCCGGAAAATGTCGGCACGAGGGGCAGTGGGCAAGAATAAGAACAAACAACCCACAATGGATATTTTTGCTAAAACACAACAGTCTCCTGCGGCCATCGCACCCAAAGGCCCGATGGCACCAGCTGAGGGCACCACAGCGGCTGATAATCATCAGATTTTGGAGGCCATTACGGAGCTGAAAGACTCTTGGGGGGTTGCGATGTTGGACCTGCGCACTTCCCTGGAGGCTAAAATTGAAGCAGTGGGCATTGAAGTCTCCCTGCTGAGACAAGATGTCGGGGGGCTGGCGGAATGTACAAGCAGCCTAGAAGGTGCAGTGAAAACTAACACGGACACCAGCACCGACAATGCAAAGGAGATCCATGTCCTTAAGCAACAGGTGGCCAACTTGGAGTCTCGAGCAGAAGAAGCGGAAGGGAGAGCGAGGAGAAACAATATCCGCGTGGTGGGTTTGCCGGAGGGTGAAGAGGGCCAGGACCCGACTGATTACATCGAGAACTTACTCCTACAAGGAATTGGGGCTGGCACACTCTCGCAGGGATTTGTACTGGAGCGCGCACACAGAGCCCTTATGACGAATCCGAGACCAGGGGCCCCTCCATGAGCGAAAATCGCCAAAATATTGAACTACAAAGACCGCGAGAATATACTGGAGTACTTCCGAAAAGGCGGAACAATCGAAAGGGCCTTGAGCACCATCACGGCGTACCCGGATTATACTATGCTGGTCCAAAAGCAACGGAACAGCTATGTAACCATCAAAAGAAGGCTGCGGGCGGCTGGGATAAAATATATGCATCTGTACCCTCCTAAATTGAAGGTGGTGCACAAGAGCAAAATGCATTTTTTTGACACTCCGGAAGAAGCAACGACATGGCTGGATCTGCAGGGCTGCCCGGAACAAGACACGGAAGGGACCCAATATGGACGCGATAAGTGACTGGGATACGGTATGCATACTGTTATGGCGCCGTGTGAACATCCCAGGGGCGCAGGCTAAGAACAATGGGCGCGGCTGTAGGAGGCTGATATTCGATAAAATACCGCTGATTGTAATGGACTTGATGGACTAGAATATAGTGGCGGGTAGATATATTTAAATTGTATAGCAATGTGTAGTTATCTGATGTGCTATAGGAGCGGCAGGGCGAAAGCACCCTAACCCCAGAATTATAGTTGTAGTTGTAGTAGGTTGGCCACTAGGGCGGCCTCACCCTGCAGAGCTTCGAGTACAGGCGATAGCCAGAAAGAGCTAGATGCGGGGGAGCCTGAGATCCAGGAATGGAGCTGGGCAACAGTTGGGGGGTGTGATGTTGGGGAAGGGACAGGAGGTGGGAGGGAGGTGGAGTGGGAAGTTTGGTGTGTTTTTGGTTAAAGGGAATTTAGAATGGGATGCAAGCCTTTACAGACTGGATTGGAATCCAAAGTCAAACTGCACCTGGAGGAGAGGGAATGGGACTACAACAGACCATGGGGGACCTTAAAATACTCACATGGAATGTGCGGGGGCTTAATAGTTACTTAAAAAGGAACAAGGTTATGTTGTATCTGCGTAGGCAGAAAATAGATATTGCATTGCTGCAGGAAACCCACCTTACACGTGAGAGGATGGATATGATTGCGGGAAAGTGGAAGAGGGTGTTGGTTGGCTCATCATACTCTGCCTACGCAAGGGGAGTACTTATATGGGTGGCGCCACATGTCCCGTTTCAGCGATTGCAAGTGGTGGCTGAGACGGACGGGAGGATGGTTATGCTGAGGGGACTGGTGGAGAACAGGGAGATAAGTATTGTTAACACGTATGCCCCGAACCAGAACACAGTGGCGTACATTAGGACATTGAGTGCGAACCTGAGCGCATGTGTAGGAAGCGCGGTGATCTGGGGAGGGGACTTCAACTGTGGATTGACCCCGAGGGTGGACAGATCGGATGGGAAATTGGATAGACCGGCCCCTGCAGCCAGGGCACTACAGACATTGCTTGATGACTTTGGGTTGGAAGATGCATGGAGAGTGTGGCACCCCCAGGAAAGGCAATATTCACATTATTCTGCCCCACAGCAGTTATCAACGAGGCTGGATTATGTCTTCGCATCACCTGAAATGATAGCGGAGATTGCGCACATAGAGTATAGGGCCAGGGTCCTTTCGGACCACTCGCCCCTGATTCTTGCATGGCAATACTGCCCCCGAGAGCGAGGATCCCGACATGGCGCCTACGAGCGGAGGCGTTGTGGCACCCCTTCTTTAGAGAGGATCTGAGGGAGGAGATCGTAAACTATTTTGAAACAAATACTGGGAGCGTGGACTCTGCGGGAACACTATGGGAGGCCTTCAAAGTTGTCATGAGGGGGGCGGCCATAGCGAAATCCAAGGGCCTGCAAGGCGGGGTTACGGCTGAACTCCGGGAGACGGAAGTAAAATTAGAAGAGGCCTTAAAGACCGGAGACGATACAGCGGAGAAGCTAGACTTGATACTAAGGCTACAGCAAAAATGTGTGGAATATTGGGAGAAAATGTGTAACCTTGATTATAAAAAATATATATAGAGAGACAGAATGCAGTTGGTGATAAACCGGGGAGACTTTTGGCGTGGTTATATAAGAGTGAGACCCCCAGAGCCACAATCAGAACTATATAGAGAGAAGACGGTTGCATAGAGGACACCCAGGAGGGAGTTAATCAAGCATTTGTGGATTATTATAAAGTATTATACAGAGAAGAGGGGGAAAGTAGCCGTGCAATGATCGATGAAACGCTTGAGGATATGGGGCTGCCCAAGATAAGCGAGGAGGAGATAGAGGAATTGTACACCCCGATTACCCTGGAAGAATTGGGGGAGGTGGTGAGGCAGCTGCCTACTAGTAAACCCCAGGGACAGATGGGCTCCCAAGTGAATTTTACAAAGTATACATAGAGGAGGTCCTCCCCCCGCTGCTAGAGATGATAAACGAAGCGTTCGAGATGGGTCGCTTACCGGAGTCACTGAGAGAGGCTGTCATAGTACCTCTCCTTAACCTAATAAACCTGGGCGCAACTGTGGTTCCTTTAGACCTGTGTCAATGCTGAATCAAGACGGCAAGATATTAACTGCTGTCCTAGCGAATAGACTGAAGAGGATCATTAGCAAATTTATACATCCGGATCAAACGGGCCATGTCCCCCATAGAAACATTACCAATAATCATAGGCGACTCCAGAGAATCATTGAGTTTGGCAGAGAAAGCGATGAGGAAATGGCAATCGTGTCCTTGGATGCGATCAAGGCCTTTGACTCCATCAAGTGGCCATGGCTGCTGGCGGCCCTAAAGCACTACGGGTTAGGGCCTGGAGATGTAAGGTGGGCGAACATTTTGTATAGCGAACCGCTGGCTAGAGTTAAGACAGGAACTGTGATATCAGAGAGGTGGCAGCTCAGCAGGGGTACTAGACAGGGATGCCCGTGGTCTCCTATACATACTGGCCCTGGAAGCTCTGGTGATTTATCTGAGGCAGCAATATGACACCATAGGCATCGAGGTGAAAGGGGAGCGGCATTTGATCTCCCTATATGCAGATGACAAGCTGCTGTACGTGCAATTCCCAGAAAAAAACCTCCAGTACATTCTGGGAGTGCTCGGGAGATACGCGGTGCTGTCCGGCATAGCAGTGAACCCCCAGAAGTCTAGCTTGTTCCCATTGGGGGGTACATAGGGATTCCAGCGGAGATGTTACCGGTATTGCAGGTACCGTGGGCGGTTAGTACTTTTCGGTACCTGGGGATAGACATATATCACACCGTGGAGGAAGAGCATAGGTGTAATACAGAAGTAGCCATCCAGAAAATTGAGAAGAGCATGCAGTTTTGGGCAAAGATGCCTTTGGCGATGATGGGGCGGGGAGCAATGCTAAAGATGGTGGTCCTGCCGAGGCTCCTACACTACTTCGGGAATATACTGTACCTGATTCCTAAGATGTTCTTCACCAAACTGAATAGCATGTGTAGGGACATTTTGTGGCATGGCACGCGAAACAGAGCGGCGTTATGGAAGCTTCAAAACTTCCATGACAAAGGAGGAATAAAGCTGCCCAACTATGAGGCGTATTATGTGGCAAGCCAGTTGCAGTATGTCGCCAAATGGCTCTCTGATGAAGAGACCTCTGAACTTAGGCTGTTTGGGCAAGATTGTGCATCCTTTTATTTGAAAGAGATGATGTGGGTAGCCAGGGCGGAAATTGTGGGGTGCCCTAAAATGATGCTACTGGGGTGGAAGGTGTGGCGCAGGGCATGCCAAATGATGGAGGACCGGTCCCCATGCTCACCAAAGATACCACTGGTTGTATTGACAGGGGCAGACGCTCAACTGCGAATGATACTCCGGACCCACTGGGAACCGGCTGGGGAGGCAACGATGGGTGATATTTGGCAGGAGGGCTCAAGTATTACTTTTGAGGGGCTGCGGGAAGAAACTGGGTTGCACGAAGGCCAGTACATCACGTATCACACAGTGGTACAGAGGATTAAGAGAACATGGCCTGAAACTGTGTTGGAGGAAGAATTAGATGCCACGATAGACATGATATATGACATAGCTGAGGGGGCCACAAGATTTCCAGACTGTATGAGATGTTGATGTCTAAAGTGGGGAAGGAGGTCAAGCAGTTAAGACTAGACTGGGAAATGGAGGTCGGGGCCCCAATGGGGGATGGGATGTGGGAACGGGTGCAAGGGTATCATAAAAAGGTGTCCAGAAACACAAGGCTGAAACAGATAGAGCTGTACATAACACACAGGGCCTATATGACGCCTTGGAGGATATCGAGGTTCGAAAATGCAGGACGGCAAGCATGCCCCAAGTGTGATGAGGAGAAGGCGGGCATGGTGCATATGTTCTAGTCATGCCGATCATAGAGAGATTCTGGAGGGGAGTGAAAGAGAAACCAGAAGAAAGAGGGGTTAAGATAGTAGTGGATACGGTGTGGCGCTGTCTGCTGGGGGGGTTCCCCAGCAGACAGGAGCCCACAGAAGCTCAGGCATGTAAGTAAACTGAGGGACCTGGCTTATGTGCTCGCAAAAAGAAGGATTGCCATGGGATGGAAGTCATGCCATGTGCCGAAGATAGAGGTGTGGTGGAAAGACTTGCACAAATGGGCAGAAGCCGAAACAATGGCATGGCAAGAAACGTGTAGCACTGGGGGGGAGAGGAGAATGAGTCCCTGATGGCCTGGAAATCACTGATAGCCGAACTGTTTGGGTCCTTAGCTGACCCGGCGGAGCCTGTAGAGGGGGAGACCGAACCACAGGATGCGGAAACTGAAGGTTTAATGCAATAAACTTCTGTACTAACTTTGCTTCCTCCTGATTTGTTTCCTCATGCTTTTTCCTTGCGTTCTCTTGCATTAGCCTACAGAAATGTACTATCGTGAGCTGTATTTCTAACCAAGGCTTGGCCTCCATCCCCACTAATTTCTTCTGTTGCCTTTGCACCTGCTCCGGCAACCCCAGGCATAATATGTGGTAGAATAATGCTACTGTTTTGTCCCATGGTTCTCGCATTTCAATGCACCAAAGCTCTTGAATCGTCTGAATGTAGTGTAAGGGGTATTCATCTTTCCACATTTTGCATGCCATAATCGAACTCATGTCTGACATTTCTGAATATTGTGTCCTTAGAGCTTGCCCTATAGCTGCTCTGCAGTTAGCAAATGGTGCACCATCATGTGTGTGTCCTGGGTGGTCACTCCTGGGTCCCCTGCTGTTTTCCAAATGTCATCAGCGGCTTCCCCGAGGATTGCCACGAGTATCCCTTTTATGTCCCCACTGCTAATTTCTGTCACACTGTCATCCATTCCATTTCATATATCGATTTCCCCAAACCAGCAGTTAACGAGGGTAGCCTACACCTCAGGTTTCCTTGTCTATGTGTTTCCATGATATGTATTCAGGTCGCCCCTCCCTTTTCCAGTAACGGCAACAGTGTGAACCCGAACTCCCCATTTGCCTCTCGTGTCAGCCTGATCTGCCTATAAGGTCTATTGGCGTCTTAAATGTCAGTACATACCTTTGACGGCTCCCCCTTCTTTCGCCCAGGAAGATCTCGAAGCCTCTGCACATATGGGATCAGGTCATCCATACTGTGCAATTCATCTCTGGACTGTTTTGATCGATCGTCCTTGTCACCCCTAAATACCCCTGTGTCCTTTCCTACTTCCCATGTCACACTTCTTTCTGCACTTTTCCCCATCAACCGATATTTGGGTTGCCCTCTTCCGTCGTCCTCACTTCCCTCTGCGTCCCCATCTGTGTCGTTGTCCATATCACTGCTGAAATCATCAGCGAAGCTCAATCTCCTAGAGGTCGCATCTTCGCTGGGCTTCCCTTCAAAGTCAGTCAAGTTCCCGCTACTCCTTCAACCAAAGGACCCCATGGCAGTCCTGTCCAATGGAGTGGGTGTCCTGTCCTGTATGGTGCTGCTGTCTGGCTATGTTCCCCTACTTCCTCCCACTTTGTCGTCTCCCATGCCCATTCCCCACTTTGTCCTTAGGTCTCTTATTGCGTGCTCCTCCTCCTTGCATTTGCGCTCTCTTACGAGTCGCTCTATTTCCCACTTTCTTCGTTCACTCATCACTAAAACTTGCTTTTCCTTTCCATCTTCTTTCCTTTGTCTCTCTAACTCGTCAAGCTCCCTCCTTCTCCTCTCTCGCTGCTCCTGCTCTCTCTCTTCCTCCCTTTGCTTGTCTCTGCACACTCACTCGTGTCTCTCCTCTTCTTCCTTCTTCCTTCTCCTTTCGTTCTACTTCTTCCATTATCTCTGCCCAGTCTCGTGCTCCGCTGCTCCCCTTATGACCCTCCATTTCTTAAGTCACCCCGGCTGATTCTCCCATTGTCTTCCCATCCAATTTCAGAAGGATCTGCCCTCCTAACCATTTGTTCGAGGCTATGCCCACTAGGCCCTCCTTGGAGCTCATCTGGGACTCGCTACATACGCCCTTCCCACTGTATGTCTGTCCAATACCCTTCTGCCCCTCCTCCTTGGCATATGGCAGAGGGTGACATATTGGATTTGTGTATCCCTCCACTGCATTTAGCTCCCATATAGGGTACAACCCCTGTGCTTCTTCTGTAGCCCCTTCTTGCTCGATTTCAAGAGAAGGTGGGGGAGTGGACGGCAAGGGCACTGCCGATGGTGTCTCCTGCTGGCTTAGCATCTATTGATGCCTCGCTACTTCCCCCTCATCTTCCTGGAACATTCTACAGCACTCAAATATCGATTTGCCAACTTCTTCCCTTTATAGGCATCCTGTATGTGTGTCTGTAATGGTTGCTACACATTTTTGGAGAAACTTCAGCATTTTTGCCATGGCTTAGTCAATTTACCCTCTGTGCTTTTCGTCCATTCTGAACTTTATTTACAAATCTTTTCCTTATAGCCTGGAAGGGCCTTACATAGGTGGTGTAGGGGATTTATCTCCCCTCGGTTCCCTTGATACATTGCTTTTATACTTACTTGACCTCAAGTCAAGGCTTTGACGCTCCATTATTACACAAGCACAATGAATATTTCCAGTTCAGATTTATGAATATCACAAATACCAGTTCTCAATAATTCTTCTCAAGTCTCTCTGGCCCCAAAACACCCTATCAGGCATGCTCCGCGTGCCGCCCTTCTGCAACGCTCCACCTCCTCAGGCACACCCACTAATCTCGCACATGCGTCTTCCACGCACCACCACTGAACCGCCTCCTCTGTCATTTTTAAGTTTCTCAACACCAACTTCAATACTCCTCATGCTCTCTGAGTCCTATGCACAGACATGATGGGTGACATCACCACTTCACTAAACAAGGGAGTGCTACAACGCTCACAATGCTAATGTCCCATTACACAAACATTTCACAACCCCAACATGAACCCACAGCTGTCTTCCTGCCTCCTAACAGTGAATACCAATATATTTTGTGCTCAATCTGTACTACCTACATCGTCGTCTTGCAGATAAAAATGCCTCCTCGCAATCTAGGCAATATCCCTTTGCTAAGCCCTTACACAGGGATACCATCATCCATGACCCGAGCTAAAACAAAGGGAATCCAATATTCACAGAACTTCTGTCATCCGTTCCCTTAAGTCAATAGTCTGGGTTATTCACCAGAACCTTTTCCCTCAAGACCGAATGTGCCCTAGCCACAGAAATTATCTCTACCTCTGCTCCATTCCCTACAATGCTTCACAATACTCAACACTACTAGACAATATTTTACAATACTCCAAAGATACTCAACAATACTCATTTCCACCCCCACTTCAACCATTACTTTCTCACTCCCGTTAGCTGCTGTGTGGCTGAGTCAACACTTATACTCCATGATCCACTGATGCTGTTTAGTTACTGGCTTCCCCAAAGCTGCCACGCCAGCCGCCTGGTCTGCTGGATTCCTCATGGACCGCAAGCAGGATATTTCCAAGCTGGCTCCCAACGGTCTTTGCACAGGGGTGCCAACACCAATTGGCTCACTTTCCTCAAGGTGCCCTGTAAACCCCCAGCTGTGGCGGAAGAGGCGGCTTATGCCGAACGGGTGTAGTAAACCATCCCTCTGCTACCAACTTGTTGGTGAGGTCCGGTATGCCAGTGGTCTGGGGGTTACTACAAGTTCACCCTTTCTGCTCCCAAGGGCCCAACAACCCTTCCCCTAGAACAAACGGAGGACTCAGCCAAGGGCAAGTTAGACTGTCATGTATTACAAAAACCGACAGGGATCATACAGGAAATTCAAAAATCAAGTCAATGCTCTTAAACCCATGCCAACCCTTTTTGATACAGAATCTCGTCACAACATGGGTGCTCCCTGAAAATCCTCTCACAATTTCTGGATGGGTGATCAGAGTGGTATACAGTATGGATTGCCCCTATAGATCTTAGTCAGTTGGCCTGTCCATGTCAGATGGCTGGCCTTTCCCTTCCCCACTAAACTATCTATTACATTGTTGCAGGGTCGCAGGATTACTATGGGCCCTTGCCCCCTGCCATCCACCCCTAGATTTCTGTCCTCTGATTAGCTGGAGCTGGTCTACCCAGGCCTGGGACTTCTGCTCTCAGCGCTATGTGCACCTCTTCAAGGTGATGAGAATGACTGACAATGTTTTCCCAATGTATCTGTTAGCAATACTACTTTTACCTGTGAGAGTGCTCTCCGTGTTGCAACGTTGTTGACTTATTCATGTTTCACTTCATGTTTGTGTGGCTGAGAACTGTTCTTCTTCCCACCGCAGGTGAATGAGCATTGTTTAGCTCGGCTGCATCACGTGGTTGAGGACCACAAAATCGAGCTCTTCTGGTCTGCAAATTATGAGGATGTATTCTGTTTTTCTTCAGATGGCCCCTTATTGTTTTAGGTTTGGAAAGTGCTGCTTGTCTCTGACCTTGGCTGTGAGACCTGGCCTTTCTGTTCTGTGCAGCCTGGTTCCGTTTCCTCTCGTCTCTCATCCTGCGGCTTGTGGCCTTATGTGATCCTCGTTATACCTATACTATAATTTCTGCACACCTATATTGTGCTATGTTTCCTATAGGTTAGTTGTATTCGGTGCTTCCAGGCTCCTTTTGTGATCCTGTAGTTCCATCGGGTTAGTTGTCATAAGCATCTGCAAGCTTGCTCTGCATCACTTTGTTGCCTTGCGTTCAGCGTTTCTGCACTTGGCTGATGAGAAAAATAATAAAAGCTTTTGACAGTATGTATATATATCTATCCTCTATCTACAGAACTGTGTAAGCACGTTCTTTGTGTAACATGAGTGTGTGTATGTGTAATGTTGGGCATGGATGTGAGTGTGCTTCATGACTTCTGTGGCTATGTTGTGGTTTCACTAATGGCGTCAGCACAGGGGTTTCTTGGCATTAGTCAAAGCCATCCGGGAGGTCTCGGGAGGATAGCTCAGGGCCAACAACTTGGAAGCAAGACGACACGGAGCACCAGAGGTTCGACCCCCGGGTCCGCGCTTAGAAACCTCTGGGTATTAAGCACGCTATAAATAACCTATCATATCATATCCATTGAGGCATTTGGGTCCATGACCACTAATGCAGCTCCTGTATCCATAAAGACAGTCACTTGATACGGTATGAATGGTTGTCTGAGCGAACACCTTTCTGCATACATGCCAGTCACCTGTCCTACTGGGGGTTGTCCAAATAGTGAGTGACTTTGTGTGTTTTTGACTCTTTGGGCTGTCATGTTCATGGGGGCGAGGAGGGGCATTCCAGGGATCCTCTCTTCAAAAGGCCTACATTTAACTTTCAACAGTTGAAAGGCCGAAAATGTTATTTTACAATTTGCCTATGCACAGTACCAAAAAATCCCATTTAGAAAATAAATCCTTCTCTAATCTCGTGAAGCAATTAAGGATCCAGACAGATAGGGAAGGGTAAAGACCAAATGATAGGCCCAGTGGAGCTATTATTAATAAGTTTGCATTCCATGTTTGTTGGGTTCAGCATTAGGTAGGTTTGGATTGTAGCAAGGCAGTCTTTGAGTCAGTGGATGTTGAGGATAGAAGTGACTTTTATGCATGTTGTCCATGTTCTCAGGAATCTTTTTCCCATTGCTGGAAACTAATCCTGGAAGTGGCTCCAGACACATGCTTAAGATCACCAGGAAAGGACGGATACTTGGGCTAGCCCGCAAGTCATTGCCAGTGACTTCAAAGCACACAGCCTGGCTGGTTAAGTTGGCGCTGGATGCCGACATTGTAGCAAAAGCAATGTAGTACCATGTTTTCGAATTCCATTTGAGGTGACAGTGTAGAGGAGGTCGCAGATATGACCTGTACCCTTGCCCCCCAATGCGAGGTGCCAGTAAGGTACCCCCCGAGGTATGTGACATACGAGGAGCAGCTGAATCAGCAGAGAGCCACACTAGGCCTCTGCCCCATATACATAAGGAGATCGGTACCAGCCGAAGTGCCCATAACCAAACAGCCCTGGGCAGCACGTTACCTAATCAGACAACCATACCAGCCACTGATACGAAACGATGAGTATTTACAGACTGTTCATGAGGAGACACAAAGAGCTCTGATGGAGGGCAAACATTGATGAGAAGAGAGCCAGAGCAAACCAAACGCATGAGAAAAGGCAACACACATGAACTCGAGTAATCACGAAACTAAGTGCGCAAGATACGAAAGACAATGCAGCGATGAAACGTAAGAAACGATATAACTATGAACCAAGATGGAAGAATCAACCGACTAATGCATGTAAATAAGCTTGGAACGCAAGAAGCTAAGTAATCGATACTGCCTGCAATGCTTAAGTAGAAGAATAGAACGGCATGCGCCAACTATATATGTCTACCTCAATGCAGCACAATGTACACGTGCGACTCCATTTTGTTTGAGCAGAAGGATGCCCATGCGGCCCAGGCCCAACTGGCTAAGTTTCACATCTAGGTCCAAGCCTGGAGGAAGAGCGGAATCGAAACTTAACAAAGAATTGCTTAAGCCTGGGGAATCGAGGTCAACCAGGGAGGGGAAGGCAAGCTCAACTACAGATAGCCGAAACTTCAGAGCATACCAGCCTGCCCTGGGAAGGTCAAGATAAGAGAGGCCCATGCAGGTGGCCAAGCGAACACAGAATCAAATGCACGAAAAGGCTGAAAACTGAAGCAGATTCACGGTGGACTAGCACGTGACTAACCAGGCGCGAAGATGGACCACCTTCTGATGTCACCCAGATCGGAGGGTGCCATAACTTTTCCTGATAAGAGACAACAGTTTCGAGGCCTTCCCAAGCCAACTAATTGACACATCGCCCTAAATCCACTGATTGATGGAAGGGAGACAGGGTGAATCTTGGGACACCAGGCACCAGGGTGTCTATTCTGCCTGCTGCTAATTAAAGTGGAGATTTATGTTTAGGGGTGTAACTTGCCCAATCACAATGGACCATGTAATCTAGGGTCCTGTAGAGACTGTAACCAATAGGACGTCGTACTTTTAGTGACGTCAATCATGTGTGTTGTAGAGGGATGGGCATAG
The DNA here is from genome assembly GCF_040938575.1 of Ambystoma mexicanum. Lineage (NCBI taxonomy): Eukaryota > Metazoa > Chordata > Amphibia > Caudata > Ambystomatidae > Ambystoma > Ambystoma mexicanum. The sequence continues at coordinate 729,947,376 of NC_090926.1, forward strand.
ACGCCCACCCGATAAGAGTTATCCAATCCGTATGCCTTATTTTCATATACAGATATAACGCCTATACTAAGTTACCTTTCCGAACCAATTATATTGCATGATGATTTTTTATAGAAGTGTACGTCATAGATGACGGAATTTGCCAATAAAAAGGCTGTTTGACTGAAGTTCTGGGAAGTCGGGGTGAGACAGGTGTTTGCGATGCTGCTGATATCCATAAGATGATGTATTTATTATTAAACAGACTTCCCTTTGCCAACTTACTGAGTCCCTAGTATTGATTTGTGCTGGAGTATGTAAATCCTGCACCCTGTCCTCACACGGTGCAGCTATCTTGTATTACAAGTTTTTGGGGGTCGAGTACTGACCAATGGGCCCGTCAGTAATTTCCTCTCCCCGAGAACACTTGGTAGCAGAGGATGGTTTCGGCCATCGATTATTGATAATCGATTAATATAGTCATAAAACACCCTTAGACCGGCGGCGCGAAGTAACTCTGGATCTTCGGTTACATCGCAAGTCCTTTCGTTATTCCGGCTGAGTAGGCCGAGAAGCTTCCCATGGGCAGTGATAGTGTGTTTACTCCCAAAAAATCTGCAGTGGGTCTGAAGGAACCCGCTTTTCCAAGCATAACCCTTTTCATTCCCACAGGAAGCGGATCGGATGAAAACCATAAAGTGGGAAGAGGAAGGGGCGGTGATCCCGGAGATCCAGAGAGGAAAAGTGACTATCGTTGAGTGAAACAACGAAACTCGTTCCTTTGGCAAATGACTCATAGGCATTAGAGCAAGTGGGGGAAAGGTAACGGAGGGTGGCGGAGAAAGATAAATTAGTTAGAGGTAGAAAAGACGGTATATACATATAGTGGATTAATGACTCGCGTATAAAAGGAAGACATATATAATAGAATACCAGGGGGGCACCTGAGCCAAAACGTAATAGAATACCAGGGGGGCACCTGGGAAAGGTAAAAACGTAAAAGGATACCGGGGGGGACACCCGAGAGAAAAACAAATATTCGCCTTGTTCCTGCGCTTTAAAGAGTGGTCAGAAGGAACATGAACCCAGAGCCCACAGAGTAGGGACATTATAGGCTACGCTTCCGTTTAAAGACGGATTCAAGGGGGTTTGTTCAAATCCCATGGTGGGGTACTAAGTAGAAGGCAGGTAGATGTATGACCAGCTTGTGTCTGTCTAGTCTGTCAAGCATCTGTCATATGTGAATGCGCAATAAATGTATTGATGCGAAAAATGTGTTGATGCTTGAGTGAAATGCATTTTGGGTTTTTACGATTCTGTAACTGAGAGGGAATCGCCAGTGAATTGATGGTCTCTGTTGAGTAAATTGATGGTATAAATTTTGGCGGGAAAAAGTGGATTGGAGCTTGTGGTTGTGGTGCTCGCTCATATTGGTGGAGAGACTTAAGTTATTGTGTAAACATTGTGGGTATTGAAGTGAGAAGATGAAGGAGGTCACCCCGCTTATGTATCTTTATAAGCAATTGCCTAAACACGCAGTGAAATTGAAGAAATATAGCCAAGAATGGGTTAAGGGTACTGCCAATAAAATGTTTATGCCTTGGCCTGAGAACGGGTCGTTGTCTAAGGCTGTTTAGCAGCACATGACAACCTTCCTATATGCCGCATATACGGGCAAGAAGCTTGAGTAACGCCTTGCAGTTCTCGAGTTATGGAAGATGTTTGAATAAACAAAAGAAGAAGACCCACCTGCAGACTGGATATTAAACGTATGTACAGAGGGGGGTGAGACGCCTACTGCGCCACCGGCCACGCCGGAACCGGTCATTGAGGGAAGCAAGTCAGAGGGTCTTTACCCATTACGAGAGCTCAAAGCAGCCACGGGGTATAGCAACCCCGCGTATGAATCACCTGCATGCAATAGTGACGAAACTAAAGAGAAGGAGCGGGAAATCGTTCCAGCCCCTGCCGTCCCGAGGGACAAGGAGAGGCACAGAGATGGACGAAAGGATCAGGCACAGACTAGTGCACCTCTCGATAAGGAGAGAGAGGGAAAGAAGCAGAAAGGGAGTGATGAGATGACATTCGCAAAAGACGAATGGATGGGAGGACAGATATTGTTAAAGTTAGATGGAAAGGGGAGTGATGTTGCAAGGCCACGAGGAAGGCCTGATGAAAGGCAGAGAAGGGAGAAGGATAGGGAGACAAGGGATAAAAGAAATAGAAAGAAGGACAGGCTGAGGCGAGAACAACAACACCCAGTATGCAGCCTACGAAAAATACAGATTGAATATGTTGAAGTTAGAGGAAGAACGTAGGGTGCATGAAAGGAAGGAAGAGATTAGAAAGGCAAAAGAACGTAGAGACAAGGAAACGCAAGGAAGCAAACGTGGAAATATAACGTAAACATAGACAAAGGGCGCAAGATTTAGAATATCTGCAGCAGGAAGTTAAAAAACCCAATCCTGTCGTAGAATGGGAAGACATAGAAGAGTTCTTTCCTGCAAACGACGAGGTACCAGGTACAAGCGGGACAAATATTGACGATGACTTAGATACCAGAAGCATCGGAGAGGCGATTGATAAAATATATGATGAAATGGGCCTGGAACGAATCTCCCATGAGGAAAGTGAAGATGAGCACATAGAGAGCACCCAGCTATATGACACTGAGGATGTCACCAGGAGTAGTGGGAGTAGGGGACGTTCCCTAGATAGACTGGGAGATGGACAGAATGAAGATGATGCGAGAAGTTGTGCAAACTGGGAGTATTCAGAGTCGGATTCAGATGGAGAAGCGGAGGAAGTGATGTATGATGAAGGGAGACGGCGCGACAGGCGGCTCCCATGGAACCGAGAGGTACAATGGTCAGATTCTGGCGAGTCCATAAATAGGACATTGAAGTCTGCTGGACAGCCGACACGAAGAAACACGCCACGGTCAGAGGTGGGCATCGGCACCGGCCTATACTGATCGATTAAGGGGATTGCCAGGTAGACGGCAAGGCGGGAACGCCACAACGGTGAGAGACCAAGGAAGTATAGAGAGGGGAAGGAAGGGTTGTGCATTCCAATTCCCACTGTTAGAAAAGGGGGGAGCAAGACCTCAATATATTCCATGGCCTCACATGGACCGAGAAAACTTAAAAAATAAGCTCCCAATGCTGACATCGGGGGCTGGAAAGTGGATACACGAATTAGAAAAGATGACCGGGGGAGTCACTTTGGCAATAGGGGATATTAAGGGACTCTTGATTGCCATACTTGGTAAAGGGCTGATGATGTGTGGAAACGGGCAGGGTACCCAAGGGTAACCATTAACAACACAACCCATGATGGAGCCCCGTTTAATAGTTGTAGAGCTGCAGTGTGGAAAGCGCTGCGAACGCTATACCCTGACACATCAGACATGGGAGCCATTATGACTCGGAAAATGAAAGAGCCAGAGGATCCGTTGCTTTATATCCACAATTTCCAAGATGCATGGGTGCTTGAAACGCATGAGTCTTGGTCAAAATCTATCCCTGTATTTAACCATATACTGTTCCAAGGGTTGCCAGAACCGGTGCAAAAACAGCTCAATAAATTGGTGGGGAGAGAAGCCAAACCATGGGCCGAAATCCAATTGACAATCGCACACTACTGTAGATTGTTACAAGAAAAGAACCGGAAAAAGAAGGCAACTCGTAAAGGGGAGGAAGCTAAGCTGGTACAAAAAAGCTCTCGAAGTATACTCTCGAGGGAGCCATGTTGACCAGCCCGGCTGAGCCCAGCACGCAGCAAGTAAACAACCAAGCTAATACGGGATATTACCCGAGGGGTAGAGGATTTAGAGGATCAGGATGGCAAGGGAACCAGGGAGGCTTCCAAGGTAATCAAGGTGGATTTCAAAATGTACAATTGGCCGGTCAAATCATGTCGGATGTACAGATGGTCCGACCACCGCCAGTTTGTTGGGTGTGTGGAATGGCAGGCCATGTGGTGCACATGTGCAGAAACCAGGGCATGTGGCAAAATAGCCAAGGAGCGGGAGCAGGTATGACGAATCAGCCAGCCGCCCCGCAACAAGGCAGTGCACAGGGCCACCTGGTACAGCAGCAGATGGCGAACATGCAGCAAGGTGCAGAGCTAGGGTTTCAATCCTCGAACTTTGGGAACTTGCAGCAGGGGCAACCCCAGCAGGCACCGTCGCCAGTACCTGTCATGATGACTACCCCCGGGGACCCAGACCACGTCCAGCAACCCCGGAAGCAGGCATCAAGTTATCCTAAGCAAGCCCAACAACCCCTGCTAGGGGCTATTTGGGTCCAGTCCTGGCGCCTATGGCGCCAGGCTCATATGGAGAGTCAGTCCTGGTGCCATAGGCACCAGGCTCATAGATTAAAACTTACCTGATGCAGACCATGCTGCAAACTTACCTGATGCAGACCATGCTGCAAGAGCTCCAAGCCAAAAGAGGCTTGGAATAGACTACTTTACTTAGGGACTATTTTTTACTCGGGCGGGGCTGGGGAGGAATACTTACCTGGGACTACTTTGGAGGCTATTTAAACCACGTCCGAAGAGCAGCACACGCTTCGCGTTATTCTGCATCCAGCAGCGTAACGCTCACCGTGCCTGCAAGTCTGCATCCAGCCTTCTGCCACGGCCGCCTCGAGTTTGTGGCTCCTAGAAAAAGGGAGAAAGAAGGAGAAAAGGTTAGAACAAGAGCAAATCCTTTAATCGTTACCTGAATTCCCGATAACATTGCGCCTTCAAGCTGGAAGAAAGAAGTTATTTATGCACGTTGCCTCGCCTGCTGCAGCGCCGCGCTGAACTCGCCGGCCTTCGCAGCATCTTCACATTCCACCACATCCTCCTGTATGTTCCCGCCGCACTCTGGCACCTAAGGAGAAGACAAGAACAGCAAGGTGAGCCAAGGGAATACACAGAGGAATATTAGTTACCCTCCCATAGACTTACCTGATTTTACCACTGGGGGTACTATTCCTCTTCACGGGTCAGCGCAGCTTCCACTGCATCTTCGCCGAACCCCGGCCCCTAAGGGGAAACAAAAGGACAGCAAGGTGAAACAAAGGAACTAACAAGGGGAACCCTCCTCACCACAATAGACTTACCTGATTTTACCACCGGAGGTATTATTCCCCAAGACTTCATACTTTTTTCTCAGCGCCTGAATAAGGGAGAAAGCAACATGTTACATATTGACATTATTTTATCGAACTGTGTTGGAAAATACAAATCCTTACCAGAATACTACCGGTTGCCACGAGGAACTCTTCATTAGGGTCAAGCTGCAACCTGCAAGGAATCGGACAAGAGTGAAAGTGAGGCATTTGAACTCTTACAAACTTTATACTTACAGCGTCTTGCCGGGAATCTCGGAGTCAATATTGTTCTGGAACTCACCAATTCCTTCGAGCCAGTGAAGCAACTGGTTATCAACGCGCCCCTGCGCTCAATGCAGGATGGAGAGCTCATTTTTTCAAACCATCAGGTGGGACTATAAGAGTGGACATCAAAGGTGATCTGTGGGGAGAACAGCGGGGGTGGGGGGATTTACACCCCAACTCCACGGGTGGTTAATTCCCTTTCTCCATTTGCAGAAGAATATTCCTACGGGCCAAGCAAACGAAGCTAGGTGGGCCAGTCCAGTCCGTCATCTCGGCCCTACGCGTCACATTGGTGGAGACCGCAGCTGTCCAGTTCCGATCAACACCTCTGTGGGAGCCAGGTGAGCGTAACAGTACCACAAGGAATGAACAATGGGGGTGTTCCGCAAACTTATGGTGGGCCGAATCTATACATAAACTAGGACAGCTCACGGGAAACTCGGATGTGCTCTATCCTATCGGTGACACCAAACCCTAATAGGGAACCGAGGGTAAATGTCACCATAGGGGGAAAAGAGTATTCCTTCTTAGTTGACACAGGCGCGACGCGTTCGTGCATAAAAGAAGGCAAGTTTTCCTTGTCCGGCGATGCAATAGACATGCAGAGTTTCACTGGAGCTCATAGTAGAGTTCCCTTTACAGACACTCTCCCAGTCTCAGTTGGAGAGCATGAAATGAATGTGCCGTTACTGTACTCACGTCAGTCCCCAGTAAACATCATGGGTCAAGATCTAATGACAAAGCTGAATATGTCAATCTCATTTTCTGAGGATGGCATAGTGTGCTCCAAACCAGGAATGCATTACTCCAACGTATGCGAAATGATCAGAGCATACTCGGGACATGCAGCTATGAGAGCTTTACCGCTGGAGCCAGAGGTCTTCGAATATGGCGTGCGAGTGCTTATGGCAGGATTGCCGGGCCTCACAGGCAAAACAATGAGGACCCCTGACGAGTTTCTTTTTAGACCAAGGATACCCATGCATGAAGAAGAGGGGCAAATATTTCCTTTGGAGATACAGTTTGCCGCAGTAAAGTGGAAGGTTGTTTTAGTGGAAGGATGTGATGAAGAAGGAAGGCAATGGTGCGCTGTTATCGCCACTGAAGAAGGGTATCGAGTGACTGACGTCACAGATGATGATCTGTTCGAAGAACACCCTGACTTAGAGGAGACACGGGTGGAAGTAAGTCTCATATATTCTGGGTCAAAATGATCAAACGAGAAGTGCCACAGCGAATGATGCTAGTGATGGTATGACCAGAATACTTTGAGGAGGACATGGCCCAGGTGCCAGTCACAGTATGGACAAAAGGGCCTTATGACGTAGGACTCCTGAAGGGGGCAGGAGAGGTGAAGATTAAACTCAAGCCTGGAGCGATCCTATCAAGAGCGCGGCAGTACCCCATGTCCAGAGAAGCGGATGAGGGGATTGCGAAGACAATCTCTGCCATGATGGAGCAAGGCATTCTGGTAACGTCAGAATCACCTTGTAACACAGTGATCTATCCTGTCAAGAAATCGAAGGGAGGGTCTTGGCATTTAATCCAGGATTTACGAGCATTGAACAACATAGTCGAAGCCGAGTTCCCTCTAGTCCCTAATCCATCCACCATTTTGTGCAACATACCCACGGAGGCAAAATATTTCACAGTAATCGATTTGAAGAATGCATGTTTCTCGATTCCATTGCACCGTGACTCACAAGACCTGACATCATTTACTTTCATACAAATGCCCCAGAAAAGTACAAGACTGCTACAGGGGTATTGTGAATCTCCGTCCATTTCTAACAGAGTCCTGCAAATGGACCTAAGCAACATTGCGGTAGACAGTGTTGTATTGCAGTATGTAGATGACATTCTGATCTGCAGCACCACTGAAGAGCAATGCCGACACGACTTTGTTCAGCTATTGACCATATTAGCTGAGAAGGGATACAAGGTGGAGAAGGACAAGTTGCAATACTGCCAACAGGAGGTGTTATACATAGGGCAACTAATCTCATATGAAGGGAAAAAGGTAACACCAGAAAGGGCTGAAGCTATCATGAACATGGCTAAGCCGCTCACGGTAAAACAAATGCAGAGCTTCTTAGGCCTATGCAATTATGTCAGAGCATGGGTCTTCGATTACAGCTCGTACACGAATCCCTTGCTCCAGGCCTTAAAGAAAGATGGAAAGAGGGAAAAATTGAATGGACTGAAGAAATGGAAAAGGGATTTGCAGAGCTAAAGGGGGCAATTTGTAAGGCCCCAGTTCTCGGGATCCCCAATTATGCAGAGGAATTCTATCCCTTCTCTCATACCGATGGCAATTTTATGACGGCAGTGCTCGCTCAGCGAACATCGCTGGGGTACAAGCCCCTTAGCGTACTACAGTAGGAGCTTGGACCTGGTCATGAGGGGCCACTTCCCATGCGAGCAAAATTTAGCAGCCACTGCGTTTGCCATCGAGAAAGCATCATCCATTGTGATGGGATGCTCCATGACATTATATGTTGAGCACTCATTATTTGCTACATCGGAGAAGCCAAAAGGCACCTTGACTTCACAGAGAGCATCCGCATATGAGGTGATTATCTCAAATCCATCGATCAAAATAGTGCGATGCAGAACTGTGAACCCTACTATGTTTATTGCTGAGCCAGTCACAGAGGGAGAACCTGTGCATGACTGCGCCAACTATGAAGAGTTTTATGATGAAATCCCCAGAGTAAGATAGAATGCTCTGCCAGGCGGAGAAGTCGTCTTCATTGACGGGTCATCGAGAATTAACCAAGAAGACGGGCAACGGTATACAGGCGTGACCGTGATCAAACACATGGAAAATGAGAGTTCCAAGTATTTGTCAGTGCACGAATACCATCCCACTATTCGGCACAGGCTGCAGAACTAATGGCATTGATACTCGCCTTTGAAAATCAGGCAGACCAGGAAGTAACAGTGTACAGTGACTCCGCCTATGTGACGTCCACCGTGCATGCAGGCCTGGCACGATGGAAAAGGAGGGGCTACCTCCGAGCGGACGGCATGCCAGTGCAACATGCAGCCTTGTTGGACAGGCTGATTAAAGCACTACAGCTCCCAGCGTGCATAGCGGTCGTTAAGTGCGCCGCTCACACCAAGGGAACAGATTTCTTGTCATGTGGAAACCATGAAGGGGACACGGAAGCCAAGCGCATGGCATTCAAGGGTGAGACAATCATGGATGTGGAGGTGGCACGTAACCATGAACGAATGATGAAAACCCAGAGCCACTCCAGAAGCCTATAGCAATATGGGGCAGACACAGTTAATGGAACTCCAGGGGGAGGCACCTCAGGATGAGAAGAATTTATGGAAGCGTCGAGGGTGTTCTTTAAACCCTCTGATGGGTTATGGAAGCAGGACAGCTCTGGTAAACCAGTAATGCCTGTCACCCTTCTAAAGGTAGCGTTAGAACAGCTCCACTACCCTTTCCATATGTCAAAAGAAAATCTTGCGGCAACGCTCTCAGAAGACTGGTTAATGCCGAATCTAGCGGAGCATGTTGCATTCTTTATGGTCAATTGCATAATTTGCCAGCAATTCACCTCTGAGCACACATTGAAGGTGATGAGAGGAATCATTCCCAGACCTAAAGGTCCTTTCCAGCACCTGCATATCGACTATGTCGATATGATTCAGGTTTGTAATGGGTACAGGTATTTAATTGTCTTGGTGTGTCCATTCTCTAGATGGATAGATGCAGGGCTGTGTACACACCCTGACGCTGCCTGTGCTGCAAAATTCCTGGTGAGGGAGGTTTTCCCCAGGTGGCGGGTATGTGAGGTTATGAGGTCAGACAACGGGCCCCATTTTGTAAACTCAGTATTTGAGCAGATTAGCTTGTTGCTTGGTATAAAGCACAAGTTCTCGTCGGTGTATCACCCAGAAGGAAATGGCATATGTGAATGGCTCAACGGCCTGTTGAAAGAAAGGATAGCCAAATTGAAGCTCACATTAAAGAAGGGATGGCTGCACTGCCTACCACTGGCATTATATGCGCTTCGGAACCAGCCAGGCTCCGACCATCACCTCATGCTGCACGAAATTATCATTGGTAGAAGAATGAGAACCCCTCTTACCCCCCGAGATAGGGCTAGATGTGATGCCCAGCCTGCTAGGGAGGTTCTGGGAGAAGAAATAAAGAATTACCTTGACTGCCTTACCTCTAGTACATCTGTCATTTCAGGCCAGCTGCAGCAACGGCAGTGACGCTGGTAACGTAAACACGTAGAGCCACAGATTAGTGAACAAAGAACTCTAAGACTCCGATGAGCAGTATAGGCAGGACACTCTCATAAGCTAAAACTGTTATCCTGAAAGCATCCAGTGCCTAGACTTTGTTCGCGAACTTATGGTACACCCCAGCAGAAGCCTTAAGTGGGATGTACTCACCTACTTCCAATTGGTGACATTGACTTATCCATCACTCATAGGGAGAGAAACAAGTGTCACAGAATTCATCCAAGATCCAGAAAATAAGAAAGTAATCAGGCAACTATTGACTGTCATCACAGAGGTCCTCGCTGAATTGCCCGAGCACGAGGAGCAAAAGACTGATGCTACCACCACAAGCAGTCATTGATGAGATTACTTACGTGTTGTTCTTTCGGATGATAGAGGAGTGCCCAGAACTTGTCGGGAGGACCACCGACACACTGACTTATAAACGAAATCCCCGAAATAATCAGTCCTGACCCAAATATGGAATAAAATAAACCACGTGGTAGCCATCCACGCAGCAGGCAACTGTAAAGATTGCTCAAAGCAAAAGCGAGGTGTGTGATTGGGACCCAGCAAGGCAAAGCAAATGCCACTGTCCCCCACAGACACGCAGCTAGCCCACAATGTTCTGATTAGACTGGTCACAGACTTTCCTGAAATAGTGGGAAGGCCCTCTGGTGTCGACGTTGCAACCTTCCTCAGAAATCCAGCCAATTTATTACACATGAAGACTCTTCTCCACGGAATCATGCTCCAGGTAGAACTGACCAACTTTCAGCAAGAATACCTCAGGAGTCTCCAGTGAAACTTTCCGCCGAGGGACAGATTGGGGAGATAAGCAAAGAAACTGTTCACGACAGCAAAAAACCTTGTGATTGAGACTCTGCAAAATGAATAAATGTCCCTGTCCCCTGAGGACAGCCTACTAGCCCACAATGTCCTCTTTGGCTTAGTAAATGACTTTCCGGAAATGGTAGGGAGACCTGCCGAAGTTCACACCCTCACCATCCTCAGAGACCTGCCAACTCGAGAAAGATAGGAACACTCTTCTATAGCATACAGCTACAAATGGAACTGTCCAGCTTTCAGAGGGAGTTTCTGAGAGAATTCCAGTGAAATTATTCGGCGAGGGACAGATCGAGAAGGCAAAGACTGATCACACTGTAAAAAAGACCAGAACCAGAGCAAATGTCATTATCACCTGAAGATAGCAGAATTGCCTTCACAGTCTTCTTTCACCTCATCGAGAACTTTCCAGAGCTAGTGGGTAGACCCATCACTGCGACGTGCACACGTTTCTCTGTGATCTAGCAATAAATGCACAACTCAACAGACTCCTGAGAGCTATTGCATCACAGCTGAGAAGCAACCATGGATATCCGCTGCTGAGAAGGGCTTTAGAAGGGAGAGGTCCAAGATAAAACTTTTTCATCATCCCCCCCAGGGGCAGAGCACGGAAATAAAGACACAGTTCTCCATGCTTTTAACGGAGGACAGATCGAGGAAAGCAGAAACAAGGATACCAATATCGTGATTTTATTTTTCTGGTTTTTCTATTTTTCATCATCCTCCCGCAGTGGAGTAAAAGGGAGGAGAGAGAGAGACTTTGCAGCAACTCGACCTCGAAAAACCAAGCGAAAGGAGCAGAGCAACGAACTTCACTGCCGTGTTGACTTTTTTCAACCTTTTTCTTATTTTTTCCTACCTTCTCATATGTTCACTTTTATTTTTATTTTTGTTTTTATTTTTTCAATGGTTTTCGTGATGTGCAGCGAAGCCACCCTTTTATGGTGCCACAGTGAACAGATCCCTGTATGTCCTCAGGGCCTAATCAACTTTGAAGAATGCCCTGGGACAACGTTTATCATAGAAATACAAAACAAATGTGATATGCTGAAAGCGATAGTCTAACCTTCTTTCCTTAGTCTAGCGGAGAAACTGTATTGCATTAAGCAGAGACTACCATCATCATCACCCGTAAAAAAAAAAAGGGGGGGGACATTGAACTGCACTTGTCACTTTAGTGTGTATTGAACTTTGAGCAACGAGCCAGAACAAGAAGAAAAATTGACTATTGACTATGGACATATTTGAAATGGGGGCCCAAAACAGTAATTTAGTCATGCCACCAGCAGAAGGATGCCCCCGGTTTCCTGGAAGGAGATGCTGTAAGATGTCTTTCAAGGCCGTCATATTTATATGCATAGTGATTATTGTAGTATTTGTATCCTTAACTGTCAGAACTGCCTTTATTATTGGAGCACGGAGCATCCCAATATCTGTGCATCCACCGGGTAATGAACGTCTGGGCCCCACAAAAGTGCCCAGACCCTATATAGTGGTCCCTGTTCCAAGAAAACCTTATGATAAAGCAAACGATTTACAGTTGAATGTAATTAGCAGTAATACGTACACACTTGAAGCAATGAATGTTGAGAAAAGCTGGAGACAGGGTCAGCACGGAATGAATAATAACATAGCACTGTCAACGGCACGGACTCATACACTGAATGCACACCAGCAAGGGCAAGTGTCAATGGCTACGCAACTACAGGCCAAAGCAACTGAAGAAGAGAAGTCACCTGTGGAGCAGACAGTACCAGAAAACAGAGAACCAAGCGAGAAACCTAACAAATCTGACATAGCAAAATCCCTCAATAAAACGGAGGAAGCTACGAAAGAACTTACTGAGAAAACACACGCGGTAGTCGAGTATGTGTTTCCACTCATACTTAGAGCAAAGAAGCTACACGAAGAGCTGAGCAAGACAACCACCACAACTGTGATAACAAGTATGCAAGCTCCAACGCCAGAAGTAACTACCGAACCCACAACACCGCCACGTGTTGGAAGGATGACTAGCCAATGGTGGTGGGAGGAGGTCTACAAGAGAATGCATGAGGGAAGGAAAAGAAACGCAAGACCTCCCCCTATTACTGCAGGTCAGAAAATGGAACCTGCCTCACCGAGGATAATACCTGAGAAGTTACCTGAGCGGAAAAGCAGCACAGACACATTCAGAGACATAGTGATAGCTAATTACAGGAAAATATTGAGAATCAAGAGAAGCCCATATGAAGCCGACAATGAACTTAATGACTATTTGGACATCACAGCCCATCTTGGAAACAATATCTGGTACCAACACATGAAGGAAGTTGGAAGAAGGCAATCTGAAGAAGAGTGTTTTGTCTGTGCACTCCTGCCATATAGCATGGGCAAGTCCAAAATCTTTGTTGCAGTAGAAGTTGATGTCCCCACGGCACACTGCATGTCACACGTAGCAATGTGCAACACCAGAGGGCAGTTTATGGGAAGAGACGCCTCACTGATATGTGTTACGCTCACCTGGCTCCCACAGAGGCGTCGATCTGGACTGGACTGCTGCGGTCTCCACCAATGTGACGCGTAGGGCCGAGATGACGGACTGGACTGGCCCACCTAGCTTCGTTTGCTTGGCCCGTAGGAATATTCTTCTGCAAGTGGAGAAAGGGAATTAACCACGCGTGGAGTTGATCGTAAATCCCCACACCCCGCTGTTCTCCCCACTGATCACCTTGGATGTTCCCTCTTATAGTCTCACCTGATGATTTGAAAAGATGAGCTCTCCATCCTGCATTGAGCGCAGGGGCGCGTAGATAACCAGTTGCTTCACTGGCTCGAAGGAATTGGTGAGTTCCAGGACAATATTCACTCCGATATTCCTGGCAAGACGCCGTAAGTATGTAGTTCGTAAGAGTTCAAATGCCTGATTTTCACTCTTGTCCGATTCCTTGCAGGTTGCAGCTTGACCCTGCTGAAGAGTTCCTTGTGGCAACCGGTAATGTTCTGGTAAGGATTTCTATTATCCAACACAGTTCGATAAAATAATGTCCATATGTAACCTGTTGCTTTCTCCCTTATTCAGGCGCTGAGAGAAAGGATGAAGTCTCGGGGAATAATGCCTGCGGCGGTAAAATCAGGTAAGTCTTTTGTGGTGAGAAGGGTTCCCCTTGTTAGTCCCCTGTTTCACCTTGCTGTCCTTTTGTTTCCCCTTGGGGGACGGGGTTCGGCTAGGATGCAGTGGAAGCTGCGCCGACCCGTGAAGAAGAATAGTACCCCAGTGGTAAAATCAGGTAAGTCTATGGGGGGTATTCCTCTGTGTATTCCCTTGGCTCACCTTGCTGTTCTTGTCTTCTCCTTAGGTGCCGGAGTGCGGTGGTAAAATGCAGGAGGATGCGGTGAAATGTGAAGATGATGCGAAGGCCGGTGAGTTCAGCGCGGCGCTGCAGCAGGCGAGGCAACGCGCATAAAATAACTTCTTTCTTCCAGCTCGAAGGCGCGATGGATCGGGAATTCAGGTAAGGATCAAAGGTATTGCTTTTGTTCTAACCTGTTCTCCTTCTTTCTCCCTTTTTCTAGGCGCTCCAAACTCGAGGCGGGCGTGGCAGAAGACTGGATGCAGACTTGCAGGCACGGTGAGCGTTACGCTGCTGGATGCAGAATAACGCGAAGCGTGTGCTGCTCTTCGGACGTGGTTTATATAGCCTCCAAAGCAGCCCCAGGTAAGTATTCCTCCCCAGCCCCACCCGAGTAAAAAAATAGTCCCTAGGTAAAATAGTCCCTTCCAAGCCTCGTTTGGCTTGGAGCTCTTGCAGCATAGTCTGCATCAGGTAAGTTTTCAGCATGGTCTGCATCAGGTAAGTTTTAATCTATGAGCCTGGCGCCTATGGCGCCAGCACTGACACTCCATATGAGCCTGGCGCCATAGGCGCCAGGACTGCACCCAAATAGCCCCTAGCGGGGGTTGTTGGGCTTGCTTGGGGTAGCTTGATGCCTGCTTCTGGGGTTACTGGACTTGGTCTGCATCATGACAGCACTCCCCCCAAGGCCCCTCCTAAAGTCATTCTTCCCTGTGGTTTCTGTTTGTTTGGGAAATTTTGGTGGAATGTTTTCACCAATCGGGGTGCATGAACATGGTCACTAGGTTCCCATGACCTTTCCTGTGGTCCGTAACCTTTCCAGTCGATTAAATAAAAAAGTTTTGACTTTATCAGGTTGGAGTCCAGGATGTTCTTAACTTCAAATTCGGGTTCTCCATCTACAAGGATGGGGTCTGGTGGCTTGGTTAGTCTTGTCCCTGGTTGTACAGGCTTCAAAAGTGACACATGAAAGACGGGATGAATTCGCATATTAGCAGGTAAGTCCAACTTGACAGCCACCGGGTTGATAATGGCCTTAATAGAGTAAGGTCCCCAATATCTGGGGTTAAAGGTCCGTGTTCCCTTTAGAGGTATATGTTTTGTGGCTAACCATACTTGGTCCCCTATTTGGTATTGTGGAGAATCACTTCTATGCCGATCAGCATCTTTCTTGTATTTTTCTTTCGCCTGTTTTAAATGTGTAGTTGCTTCCTTAAAGGCTTGTGTAATCGTAGTGTGAAGATGGTCCACTGCGTGCATTTCTAAGTCTTGGGGTGTGTCAAGGTCTGAGGTTCGGGTATGGTGCCCATATAAGGTATAAAAGGGGCTTTGTCCAGTTCCAGAGTGTACTGAATTATTGTATGCATATTCGGCGATCCAAAGAATGTCTTTCCAATTACTCTCCGTCTGATGTAACATACAAAGCAGGTATTGTTCGAGAGTCTGGTTGGTCCTCTCTGTTTGACCATCGGTCTGGGGGTGGTGACTGGTCCATAACCTCACATCGATTTGCGCCAATTGACAGCATTTTTTCCAAAAATGTGAAATGAATTGACCGCCCCGGTCAGAGACCAACACGGACGGAAATCCATGTATGCGAACAATGTTTTCGAGGAATTCTTTGGCCAAGATTGAGGCTGAAGGTAGTCCTTTTAAAGGAATAAAGTGGGCCATCTTGGAAAAAAGTTCCACAATAACTAGAATGGTGTTAAACCCATTACAAGGAGGTATATCAGTAATAAAGTCTAACGATAAGGTGAGCCATGGTGTAGGTGGAATGTCTAAAGGTTGTAAGAGTCCAGCTGGTTTTTTCTTTTTACTTTTGTTTTGGGCGCAAATGCCACAAGACATTACAAATGATTTAATATCCTTTTGCCAGGTGGGCCACCAGAAATGTCTTTTAATTTTAGCTTCAGTTTTTGCAATACCTGGGTGCCGCTCCATTAGGGTATCATGATAACGGGAAATGACTAGCTCTTGTAGTTCCTTGTGTGGCAGAAATAGCCGCCCTTGGTAATAAGGCAGATCATTGGTGACTGAGTAGTCCGGGCTTTTCTTTACCCAGTCTTGCAGGGCTGTAGGATCAAAGAGTTTCTGGATCTTTACCTGAATGTCCTCTAGTGTCTGTAGAGTACTCATGCCAAGAATCCTTTGTTCGGAAATTATAGGTACTGGTTCTGGGTTCACTTCTGCCTCTCCCATCCCTATTCGGAATAAGGCGTCTGCTTTACCATTCTTACAACCTGGTCGATAGGTTATCACGAAATCGAACTCGGCAAAGAACAATGTCCATTGGAGTTGGCGTGACGATTGGGCCTTGGCTGTTTTTAAATACTGTAAGTTCCGGTGGTCGGTGATCACATTAATGTTATGCCTGGCACCGAGGAGATACTGCCGCCAAGCCTTGAAGGTGGATTTAATGGCTAATAACTCATTGTCGGTAACCGCATAGTTTAACTCGGGTGCCGAGAACTTTCTGGACCAGAATGCTACTGGGTGAAGCTGGCCAGTTTCAGGGTCCTTTTGAGACAGGACAGCTCCCATGGCTAGACTGGATGCATCAGTTTCCACTATGTATGGAAGTTCAGGGCGCGGGTGCTTTAACACAGGTGCAGACGTGAATTTCGCTTTCAGCTCGTGGAAGGCATTTTCAGCTTCTTCAGTCCACATAAAGCGTTTATTTTTTCGCAAGAGTGCTTTGATGGGATGTACGACATGTGAAAAATCTGGGATGAATCTGCGGTGGAAATTGGCAAAGCCGAGCATGCTTTGTACTCCTTTAACTGAACTTGGTAATGGCCACTTAAGGATTGCTTCCACCTTCCGTGAGTCCATTCGGACTCCCTTTGGGATCAGGTTAAACCCAAGGAATTCAACTTCTGTGGCATGAAAAACGCATTTTTCTGGTTTTGCATATAGTTTGTACTGGCGCAATTTCTCAAGGACTGCTCGGACGTGCTTCACATGGTCAGATACTGAAGAGGAGTATATTAGAATATCATCGATATACACGACAACAAAAACGTCAATGAGTTCACGAAGGACATCGTTCATGAAGTATTGGAAGGCTGCTGGTGCATTGCACAACCCGAAAGGCATCACCTGGTATTCGAATAACCCATACTTAGTGCGGAAAGCAGTCTTCCATTTGTCGCCCTCTTTTACACGTGCCAGATGGTATGCCCCCCGGAGATCTAATTTAGTGTATATACAAGCGTCCTTCACTTGGTCTAGTAGTTCAGGGATCAGAGGCAACGGGTATCAGTTCTTAACAGTTATCTGGTTCAATGCGCGGTAGTCTATACATGTTCTGAAGTCACCTTCCTTTTTGGGTATGAAGAACAAAGCTGAAGATGCAGGGGACTTGGATGGGCGAATAAAGCCATTGGCAAGGTACTGGTCTAAGTATTGTCGTAGGTGAAGGTTCTCAGGTTCTGTAAGGGCATAGATCCTGCTACAAGGGGGTTGTGCACCGGGTATGAGATCGATTTGACAATCGTACGATCTGTGAGGAGGTAAGGTGTTTGCCTGTTCCTTTTGGAAGACATCCTGGAATTCTTGGTATTCTGGAGGTAGTTGCACGACTGCTGTGGTTACTGTGGCCAGGCCTGCGTTCTGATTTTTCTTTGGGTAACAGGTTTGTGCACAATCCGGGAAGGTTATTCTCTTCTCTCGCTAATCAATACAAGGCTTATGTGTTTCTAACCAAAGTATCCCCAGTATTATTTGGAACTGTGGGGCTTTGATTAGATCAAACACAATAGTCTCTCGATGCCCATCCTGACCCAATGGTGTCATCTCTGCGGTGGAATGAGTTACAGGCCCAGAGGCAAATTCAGTTCCATCGACTGTGTTGATGACATCTGAGGTGGTTTTTCGGCAGAGAGGTAGATTCATCCTGGAAGCCAATTCATAGTCCACATAGTTTCCTATGGCCCCACTATCAATGTATGCCCTTACTGCGTGCATACGCGATGGCTGCCCTGGATCTACGAGGACCATTGGTATGATGAAATGCGAGGTCTGAGTATCCTTCTTCAAGCTCGGCAAGCGGACCTCTACGCTTGTCGGGCGTGGTCATTTCTCGAGTCTGACTCCATATGGCTTTTATCAGCAGCTCCTACCACCTTCTTGGGTGGTTTTACAGGGCAATCCCGTAGAAAATGTCCAGAAGTTCCACAATATAGACACAATTGCCTTTGCCGTCTCCTTTCTCTTTCCTTCTGGATTAAGGGTCCTTTAACCCCTCCGATTTGCATGGGTTCTGAAGCATCTGCTCCTTTGGGGTTAATGTGGGTTTTGACCAACACCCGATTCTCAAACTTGGCTCGATCAGCCTTTCTGTTCTGAAGTCTGTGATCTAACTGGACCACTAAGTCTATATATTCCGCGCAGTCTTGAGGTGGGTTCACGACTTAAGCCAAGACATCCTTGAGTTCTCCTCAAAGCCCTCGATGAAATAACGTGATTCGTTTTATCTCAGGCCATCCAGTTTCCACTATTAACCTATTAAAGATCGCGATGTAGGATAGAAGGTCCTGGTTACCCTGCCGTAGGGACAAAGGTTCGTTATCCAGGGCCTGTCCTTCGGGGTGCCGGGCAAATAGTCTTTCCATGCTAGTTTGAAAGCCCTGAAAATCCCGAAGAATTGTGTCATCCTGAGTAACTAGTGGAATTGACCAATCAGCTGCACTGCCGCTGAGATATGACAATACAAAGGCTACCTGTCATGATGCCTACCCAGGGGGACCCAGACCAAGTCCAGCCACCCCGGAAGCAGGCATCAAGTTATTCCAAGCAAGCCCAACAACCCCTGCTAGGGGCTATTTGGGTGCAGTCCTGGCATCTATGGCGCCAGGCTCATATGAAGAGTCAGTCCTGGCGCCATTGGCGCCAGGCTCATAGATTAAAACTTACCTGATGCAGACCATGCTGCAAACTTACCTGATGCAGACCATGCTGCAAGAGCTCCAAGCCAAAAGAGGCTTGGAAGGGACTACTTTACCTAGGGACTATTTTTTACTCGGGTGGGGCTGGGGAGGAATACTTACCTGGGACTACTTTGGAGGCTATTTAAACCATGCCCGAATAGCAGCACACGCTTCGCGTTATTCTGCATCCAGCAGCGTAACGCTCACCGTGCCTGCAAGTCTGCATCCAGTCTTCTGCCACGCCCGCATCGAGTCTGGAGCTCCTAGGAAAAGGGGGAAAGAAGGAGAAAAGGTTAGAACAAGAGCAATACCTTTGATCCTTACCTGAGTTCCCAATCCACCGCGCCTTCAAGCTGGAAGAAAGAAGTTATTTTATGCGCGTCGCCTCGCCTGCTGCAGCGCCGCACCGAACTCACCGGCCTTCGCAGCATCTTCACTATCCACCGCACTCCGGCACCTAAGGAGAAGACAAGAACAGCAAGGTGAGCCAAGGGAATGCACAGAGGCAATATTAGTTACCCCCATAGACTTACCTGATTTTACCGCCGGGGGTACTATTCCTCTTCACGGGTCGGCGCAGCCTCCATCGCATCCTCGCCGTACCCCGGCCCCTAAAGGGGAAACAAAAGGACAGCAAGGTGAAACCAAGGGACAAACAAAGGGAATCCTTCTCACCACAATAGACTTACCTAATTTTACCGCCAGAGGCATTATTCCCCGAGACTTCATAATTTCTCTCAGCACCTGAATAAGGGAGAAAGCAACAGGTTACATATTGACATTATTCTATCGAACTGTGTTGGATAATACAAATCCTTATCTGAATGTTACCGGCTGCCACGAGGAACTCTTCGCTAGGGTCAAGCTGCAACCTGCAAGGAATCGGACAAGAGTGAAAGTCAGACATTTGAACTCTTACGGACTATATACTTACGGCATCTCGCCGGAAATCTCAGAGTCAATATTGTTCTGGAACTCGCCAATTCCTTCGAACCAGTGAAGCAACTGGGTATCTACGCGCCCCTGCGTTCAACGCCGGATGGAGAGCTCATCTTTCCAAACCATCAGGTGAGACTATAAGAGGGGACATTAAAGGTGATCAGTGGGGAGAACAGCGGGGGTGGGGGTTAACACTCAACTTCACGGGTGGTTAATTCCCTTTCTCCATTTGCAGGAGGATACTCCTATGGGCCAAGCATACGAAGTTAGGTGGGCCAGTCCAGTCGGTCATCTGAGCTCTACGCGTCACATTGGTGGAGACCGCAGCAGTCCAGTTCAGATCAACGCCCCTGTGGGAGCCAGGTGAGCGTAACAGAATGCAAAGCCTACCCACAAATTCCCACTCGGGCGTTATGGATACCTCAGAAACTGACCAATTTGCTCAATTACTAGGGGAACTGAGGGCTGAAGTGCATTCTGCCCGTCAAGAAACCAATGCTCTTAGGAGAGAACTGATTTTGTCGAAGGAGCAAACTGATGACCTTGCTAGGCAACTACTGCAAAGCCAGGCTGGACAAACACTCCTACCAGAACTCGGGGGAAATCCAGCTCCTGTGTCAGCGAGTAACCCTGTGCAAATAAACCTACCAGGAACTATTCCATTAGCTCCGCCCGAACGCTTTGCCGGTGACCCCAAAAGGTTTGCCGTGTTTATGAACCAATGCCGCTTGCACTTTCTATGCAGACCTGGAGCCTTCCCAAACAATCAAGCCAAGGTAGCCTTTGTATTGTCATATCTCAGCGGCATGGCAGCGGATTGGTCAATTCCACTAGTTAATCAGGATGGCCCAATTCTTCGGGATTTTCAGGGCTTTCAAATGAGCAGGGAAAGAATATTTGCCCGGCACTCCCAAGGACAGGCCCCGGATAACAAACTTTTATCCCTACGACAGGGTAACCAGGACCTTCTATCCTACATCGCAACCTTTAATAGGTTGATAGTGGAAACTGGATGGCCCGAGGTAAAACGAATCACGTTATTTCATCGAGGGCTTCGAGGAGAACTCAAGGATGTCTTGGCTCAAGTTTTGAACCCACCTCAAGACTGCGCTGAATATATAGACTTAGTGGTCCAGTTAGATCACAGACTTCAGAACAGAAAGGCTGATCGAGCCAAGTTTGAGAATCGGATGTTGGTCAAAACCCAAACTAACCCCAAAGGAGCAGATGCTTCAGAACCCATGCAAATCGGAGGGGTTAAAGGACCGTTAACCAAGAAGGAAATAGAAAGGAGACGGCAAATGCAATTGTGTTTATATTGCGGAACTTCTGGGCATTTTCTACGGGAGTGCCCTGTAAAACCACCCAAGAAGGTGGTAGGAGCTGGTGATAAAAGCCATATGGAGTCAGACTCGGGAAACGACCATGCCCGGCAAGCGTAGAGGTCCGCTTGCTGAGCTTGATGAAGGATACTCAGACCTTGCATCTCATCATACCAATGGTCCTTGTAGATCCAAGGCAGCCATCATGTATGCACGCGGTAAGGGCATACATTGATAGCGGGGCCATAGGAAACTATGTGGACTACGAATTGGCTTCCAGGATGAATCTTCCTCTCTGCCGAAAAACCACCTCAGATGTCATCACCACAGTCGATGGAACTGAAATTGCCTCTGGGCATGTAACTCATTCCACCGCAGAGATGACACTATTGGGTCAGGATGGGCATCGAGAGACTATTGTGTTTGATCTAATCAAAGCCCCACAGTTTCAAATAATACTGGGGATACCTTGGTTGGAAACACATAATCCTTGTATTGATTGGCAAGAGAAGAGAATAACCTTCCCGGATTGTGCACAAACCTGTTACCCAAAGAAAAACTTGAAACCAGGCCTGGCCACAGTCACCACATCAGTCGTGCAATTACCTCCAGAATATCAAGAATTCCAGGATGTCTTCCAAAAAGAACAGGCAAACACCTTACCACCTCACAGATCGTACGATTGTCAAATCGATCTCATACCCGGTGCACAACCCCCTTATAGCAGGATCTACGCCCTTACGGAACCTGAGAACCTTCACCTACGACAATACCTAGACCAGTACCTTGCTAATGGCTTCATTCGCCCATCCAAGTCCCCTGCATCTTCAGCTTTGTTCTTCATGCCCAAAAAGGAAGGTGACCTCAGAACGTGCATAGACTACCACACATTGAACCAGATAACTTTTAAGAACCGATACCCATTGCCTCTGATCCCTGAACTACTAGAACAAGTGAAGGACGCTTGCATATACACTAAGTTAGATCTCCGGGGGGCATACCATCTGGTACGTGTAAAAGAGGGCGACGAATGGAAGACTGCATTTTCGCACTAAGTATGGGTTATTCGAATACCAGGTGATGCCCTTCGGGTTGTGCAATGCACCAGCAGCCTTCCAATACTTTATGAACGATGTCCTTTGTGAACTCATTGACGTTTGTGTTGTCGTATATATCGATGATATTCTAGTATACTCCTCTTCAGAATCTGACCATGTGAAGCACGTCCGAGCAGTCCTTGAGAAATTGCGAAAGCACAAACTATATGCAAAACTGGAAAAATGCGTTTTTCATGCCACGGAAGTTGAATTCCTTGGGTTTATCCTGACTCCAAGAGGAGTCCGAATGGACACACGAAAGGTGGACGCAATCCTTACGTGGCCATCACCAAGTTCAGTTAAAAGAGTACAAAGCATGCTCGGCTTTGCCAATTTCTACTGCAGATTCATCCCGGATTTTTCACATGTCGTACATCCCATCACAGCACTCTTGCGAAAAAATAAACGCTTTATGTGGACTGAAGAAGTTGAAAATGCCTTCCAAGAGCTGAAAGAGAAATTCACGTGTGCACCTGTATTAAAGCACCCGCGCCATGAACTTCCATACATAGCGGAAACTGATGCATCCAGTTTAGCCATGGGAGCTGTCCTGTCCCAAAAGGACCCTGAAACTGGCCAGCTTCACCCAGTAGCATTTTGGTCCAGAAAGTTCTCGGCACCCGAGTTAAACTATGCGGTTACCGACAAGCAGTTATTAGCCATTAAATCCGCCTTCAAGGCTTGGCGGCACTATCTTCTCGGTGCCAGGCATACCATTACTGTGATCACGATCACCGGAACTTGCAGTATTTAAAGACAGCCAAGGCCCAATCGTCACGCCAACTCCGATAGGCATTGTTCTTTGCCGAGTTCGATTTCGTGATAACCTATCTACCAGGTTGTAAGAATGGTAAAGCAGACGCCTTATTCTGAATAGGGATGGGAGAGGCAGAAGTGAACCCAGAACCAGTACCTATAATTTCCGAACAAAGGATTCTTGGCATGACTACTCTACAGACACTAGAGGGCATTCAGGTAAAGATCCAGCAACTCTTTGATCCTACAGCCCTGCAGGACTGGGTAACGAAAGGCCCGCACTACTCTGTCACCAATGACCTGCCTTATTAACAAGGGCGGCTATTTCTGCCACACAAGGAACTACAAGAGCTAGTCATTTCCTGTTATCATGACACCCTAATGGAGGTGCACCCAGGTATCGCAAAGACTGAAGCTAAAATTAAGAGACAATTCTGGTGGCCCACCTGGCGAAAGGATATTAAATCATTTGTAATGTCTTGTGGCATTTGCGCCCAAAACAAAAGTCAGAAGAAAAAACCAGCTGGACTCTTACAACCTTTAGACATTCCGCCTACACCATGGCACACCTTATCGTTAGACGTTATTACTGATCTACCTCCATGCAATGGATTTAACACCATTCTATTTATTGTGGATCTTTTTTCCAAGATGGCCCACTTTATTCCTTTAAAGGGATTACCTTCAGCTTCAATCCTGGCCAAGGAGTTCCTCGAAAACATTGTTCGCATACACAGATTTCCGTCCGTATTGGTCTCTGACCGGGGCAGTCAATTCATTTCACATTTTTGGAAAAAATGTTGTCAATTGGCGCAAATCGATGTGAGGTTATCGACCAGTCACCACCCCCAAACCGATGGTCAAACGGAGAGGACCAACCAGACTCTTGAACAGTACCTGCGTTGTATGTTACATCAGACTGAGAGTAATTGGAAAGACATTCCTTGGATCGCCAGATATGCATACAATAATTCAGTACATTCTGGAACTGGACAAAGCCCCTTTTATACCTTATATGGGCACCATCCTCGAACCTCAGACCTTGATTCAACCCAACACTTAGAAATGCCCGCAGTGGACCATCTGCACGCTACGATTACACAAGCCTTTAAGGAAGCAACTGCACATTTAAAACAGGCGAAAGAAAAATACAAGAAAGAATCTGATTGGCATAGAAGTGATACTCCACAATACCAGATAGGGGACCAAGTATAGTTGGCTACGAAACACATACCTCCAAAGGGAACACAGATATTTGGGACCTTACTCTATTAAGGCCATTATCAACCCGGTGGCTGTCAAGTTGGACTTACCTGCTAATATGCGAATTCACCCCGTCTTTCATGTGTCACTTTTGAAGCCAGTGCAACCAGGGACAAGACTAACCAAGCCACCAGACCCCATCCTTATAGATGGGGAACCCGAATTTGAGGTTAAGAACATCCTGGACTCCAAGCTGATAAAGTCAAAACTTTTTAATTTAATCGACTGGAAAGGTTACGGACCACAAGAAAGGTCATGGGAACCTAGTGACCATGTTCATGCACCCCGATTGGTGAAAAAATTCCACCGAAATTTCCCAGACAAACCGAAACCACGGGGAAGAATGACTTTAGGAGGGGCCTTGGGGGGGAGTGCTGTCATGATGCCTACCCCCGGAGACCCAGACCAAGTCCAGCAACCCCGGAAGCAGGCATCAAGTTATTCCAAGCAAGCCCAACAACTCCTGCTAGGGGCTATTTGGGTGCAGTCCTGGCGTCTATGGTGCCAGGCTCATATGGAGAGTCAGTCCTGGCATATGAGCCATAGGTGCCAGGCTCATAAATTAAAACTTACCTGATGCAGACCATGCTGAAAACTTACCTGATGCAGACCATGCTGCAAGAGCTCCAAGCCAAAAGAGGCTTGGAGGGGACTAATTTACCTAGGGACTATTTTTTAATCGGGTGGGGCTGGGGAGGAATACTTACCAGGGACTACTTTGGTGGCTATTTAAACCATGCCCGAAGAGCAGCACACGCTTCGCGTTATTCTGCATCCAGCAGCGTAACGCTCAACGTGCCTGCAAGTCTGCATCCAGTCTTCTGCCACGCCCGCCTCGAGTCTGGAGCTCCTAGGAAAAGGGGGAAAGAAGGAGAAAAGGTTAGAACAAGAGCAATACCTTTGATCCTTACCTGAGTTCCCAATACACCGCGCCTTCAAGCTGGAAGAAAGAAGTTATTTTATGCGCGTCGCCTCGCCTGCTGCAGCGCTGCGCTGAACTCACCGGCCTTCGCAGCATCTTCACTACCCACTGCATCCTGCATGTTCCCGCCGCACTCCGGCACCTAAGGGGAACACAAGAACAACAAGGTGAGCCAAGGGAATAAACAGAGGCAATATTAGTTACCCCCCCATAGACTTACCTGATTTTACCGCCTAGGGTACTATTCCTCTTCACGGGTCGACGCAGCCTCCATCGCATCCTCGCCGTACCCCGGCCCCTAAGGGGAAACAAAAGGACAGCAAGGTGAAACCAAGGGACAAACAAGGGTAATCCTTCTCACCACAATAGACTTACCTAATTTTACCACCGGAGGGATTATTCCACGAGACTTCATAATTTCTCTCAGCACCTGAATAAGGGAGAAAACTACAGGTCGGTCCGCCCACGGTGCGCTTCTGAGGTGACTTTACCTCAATTGATGATAGAGCTCCCCTGCTGGGGGAAACAGGTAAACGACCCATGGAACGAAAAGAGCGGTTCCCTGGGCCGGCAAGCGGCAGGACTCGTCGGCCTGTTTTGCTGTGTTCTCTCCTTTCTGGGAAAAAGGAGAGAGGTCAGCCAAGGCCCTGCTGCCACAGGTTACTGCCGCAGTGCCTGACTCTGTCTGGAGGCTAGGCCTGCAAGCCCAGTGGTGGTAGCAAGTTCAGCACTTCATTTCTTCCGGTGGGGCACGCAATCACCATTATCCCTGGCGGTGAGCACTGGGGTGGGTGTCTATATACCCACAGTAAGGTAAGTGGAAACGAGATTAGAGAACAAGAAACTCCAAAAAGCAAAAAATATATTGTTATGCCCCGTTTTGTATGAGGCTTTGGAGCTGTGCGCACAGCCCGGGTGTCACTAACAGGCCGATTCATGCAATTCCTCACAAAAGTGTCGCACGCGGCTGGCGCACAGCGTGCCCGTGCGAATGTCTGCGCCAGCCGCGTGCGATAAAATCAATTTCCGCGCACAGCTTATTCATGCATTCTCGCCTCCAAAAGCAGACGTGGCGCAGAGTGGCGCAGCGACCCTGCAGCAGCGCCAGTTACGCCCCCAAGAACGCCCTCGCGCAAGGAAAAGCCATCAAGATCGCAAAACCATCGCAAAGGACTGGGCCAACCCTGTACCGGTTTACCGGACTGGCAAACAGCAAACACAAAGCGGGAAACGTGTATTACGGGTTTCGGGAACACGTGTGCGCGAGAAGTCTCACACGCGATCTGGCCTGGGGGAGCGTGTGCGTGTATTTCAGGGGTGCGCGAGAAGTTTCACACGCGATTGGCCTGGGCGCTTGTATTTCAGGGGTGCGCAAGAAGTTCCACACGCGATCGGGCCTGGGGGAGCGTGTGCGTGTATTTCAGGGGTGCGCGAGAAGTTCCACACGCGATTGGCCTGGGCGCGTGTATTTCAGAGGTGCGCGAGAAGTTCCACACGCGATTGGCCTGGGCGCGTGTATTTCAGTGGTGGGCAAGAAGTGCCACACGCAATTGGCCTGGGCGCGTGTATTCCAGAGGTGCGAGAGAAGTTTCACACGCAATTGGCATGTGCGCGTGTATTTCAGGGGTGCGCGAGAAGTTCCACACGCGATCGGGCCTGGGGGAGCGTGTGCGTGTATTTCAGGGGTGCGCGAGAATTTTCACACGCGATTTCAGCAGGGTACGTGTATTTCAGGGGTGCACGAGAATTTTCACACGCAATTTCAGCAGGGTACGTGTATTTCAGGGGTGCGCGAGAATTTTCACACGCGATTTCAGCAGGGTACGTGTATTTCAGGGGTGCGCAAGAATTTTCACACGCGATTTCAGCAGGGTACGTGTATTTCAAGGGTGCGCAAGAATTTTCACACGCGATTTCAGCAGGGTACGTGTATTTCAGGGGTGCGCGAGAATTTTCACACACGATTTCAGCAGGGTACGTGTATTTCAGGGGTGCCGGGGAGTCCTACATGTGATTTGGCAGTGTGGATCCTCCCAGGTGTCCCCTGTACACCCTCCACGGTCCCTGCAGGCAGCCCACACCACAGGGGACTACCCTGCATCCCTGGTCATGTCCCGCAGGCAGCCCACCCAACATGGGCATGCCCCCCAGCAAAGGCACATGTCTCCTTGCACTACTGATCACCAACTCATGTCCCCTTGAACCCCCACCCCCAGCATTGCGGGGCACCTGCCAGCAGGCCCCCACTCATGTCCCACTCATGTCCCCCTGCACCCCCACCCCCCAGCATTGCGGGGCACCTGCCAGCAGGCCCTCACTCATGTCCCACTCATGTCCCCCTGCACCCCCACCCCCCAGCATTGCGGGGCACCTGCCAGCAGGCCCCCATTCATGTCCCACTCATGTCCCCCTGCACCCCCACCCCCCAGCATTGCGGGGCACCTGCCAGCAGGCCCCCACACATGTCCCCCAGCCAACATGTCATCACAATCTAGATCCCTGGCCCTTATGGTCAGCCTCCAAATGCAAAACACCCACTCGAGTATTGCATCCACCCACTTAGAAATGGCAATGACATGATAGAACCCCAATAGCAAGTTTGGAAATGAACACATGGCCCTCACATACACCCAATGGGTGTCAGTGAATCTCAAAACCCATATCATGATATGCTTGATACCAATGAGATGATACTACACATTGAAGTTTGATGAACATTTTTTATTAAAAACAGCATAAATGGAATAAAAAATAAACAAATGACAATGGGAATCAAAAACCAAAAGCAGCATGTCCGTAAAATAATGAAAAACGACAAATCATAATCCAAAGGAAAGGTGTCCAAAGTCACAGTTCAAGAAAGTAAATCCAAGGTAAAAACAAAACCGAAAACCATTGCTCCATGGGTAAATCAAAAAAAAAAAAAATCCAACAGTCAACTATATACAGATAAACAAACCAGGGTCCATGATTCCCAACTGAAGAAATGAAACCTACATAAAAATACTACCTAATAAAATAAAACTATATACAAAAATGTGGCCCATTGTCCAAAAGGTCCAAAATAAATAAAAAAGCAAAGGAAACCTAACACTAACTACATAACTATTTACAAGGGCAGCGGGCTAGTCCGACGGCTCACTGGTTGTTGTCATGGGCCAGGGCATCATCGAACTCCTGTTCAATGGCTTGGAGGCGGGCATGTTCCCTGGCCCCGAGGTCCCGCAGGGATAATGCAGTGTCCAGCTCCAACTCCCTGCGAAGACCCTCGAGGCACTCAGCCCGCCTCAGCGCCCTCTGCATGGAGTTCTCCGCCCTGACCATTGTGAGCCGTTCCTCCTCTGCCCGCTGACACTCCGCACCTATCTGCTGGCCCAACCGCTCCCACACGGAAGCCATTCCCATTCCAGGGTTCTCCTGCCCTCCAGCTGATGCCTGCACCCCTGATGTTGATGGCCCCGAGCCATGATGCCTCCCACGTCGAGCCTGCCGCTGCCTCCGACGCAACTGCCTGTGCCAGCACGACGGCATCCAGGCTGATGGAAACCACCAACGCCGTCGTGCACGTGCCCTGCCCGATGATGCCGTCACATCCTCCATCTGCTGGGGTCCAGTTGCTGGTGTGTCCACCCCTGCTGGACCTCCGACTCCCGACTGTGGCAGGGATGGGATCCCCACCGAGGTGGCTGCATTGGTCGGGGCAGGTCCACAGGGGGCCCTGGTGGCATCTGGGCCGGAAGACGGCATGGAGTACGGCATGGACACGACGAGTCAGATGACATGGACATCCCCCCTACCTGCGGACGGGCCTGGGATGGGGCATCCCTGCTGGTGCATGGTGGTGCAGGCACAGTGTCCGGGACAGTGACATGCACAGGCACCTCCACGGCGACCTGTGCTGCCTCCTGCCCCTGGACTGCACCACTTGCACCAGCAGGGATGCCCCCACCAGGCCCCATGTGCGGCTCAGTAGCGGCCTCCTCCTCCTCTGTGGAAACCACCAACCTGGATGGCTCCACACCGTCTTCCGCCGTTGCAAGCCCCTGTGGGGGCTCACCCACCCCTTCCGCTGCAGCCGTGAGGGCATCCCCGCCGCTTAGCTCCACAGCGCCGTCTCTGCCCTCTTCTTCACTTTGCGCTGTGTAGAGGGAGACATAGAACACAAGCATCAGGGTACTGTACAATGGTCCCCTAGACAGGAAGCAATAGCAGATGAGTGGCACTGTCAAAGATCACTCCCATCATGTCCCTCCACAACACATGGGTCAGTGCAGGCAAAACACATGCAGTAACAGGCATGGCGCATGCTATGGACATAAGCAAACATGTCCAAGGGACTCTTGAAGCATACAATGTTGTTTTTGGACTCACATGCATAATGGTCATGCCTATCACATGCACACACTTCAACGTACTTTCATCCATCTGGGCTCGTACACCCCAGACACAGTGGATGCAAGGATAACTATGCTGCATCAGTGAATCTGAACATTGTCACAGACATGTGTCATGCATCCATGGCATCCACAAGTCACAGACACGCAGGTCAGAAACACAGACATGGACACCATACATGTACATAGCATCAGCACCCATCCCTCACCCACACCCATGTTCAGGAACAGAGACTGGCATGCTCTCATGTGTCCATTCCGCATAGGGCTCCCCATGTTACATTTCAACACATACACCAACCGTGTACTTCACACATTACTGGTCTCACATGCATGACCATGATGTCCCTGCACACACACACGCGTACATGGCCTATGTCACACATACAGGCAAGTATCAGACAACCAGCACGCTGCAACATGCCCTGTCTCACACAGCAATGCTTGGCCACTTACCGCTCGACTCCAGACGGGTCTGCCTCTCAAGGATCTGGGCATGGAGCGCTGGGTGTACGCGTTCCAGGACCCTCAGCTGGATGGTACTCATGCTGCCCCGGCCCCCCTCCACGAGGCGCCGGGCCTTTATGAGGGTCCTGGACCTGAAGTCCTCCCAGCGCTTCTTGACTTGCTTGATGTTGCGGGTTGCCACCCCCTCCGCGTTGATGGCAACCACAAAGTCGTCCCAGATCCTGTCCCGTCCTTCCTTGTCGACGCATGGTGATCCGAAGAGGGCATCATAATGCCCCAGGACAAGCTCCACCAGGACACCAACTTCCTTCTGACTGAAGCTGGTGGCCCTCTGCCCCTCTGGCTGGGGGTCACCAGTGGTCTCGGATGGTGTTTGCCCAGACATGGCGACCCCCGAGGCAGGCGTGGGTGGGCAACTGGGTCCTGGGGCTGGGCTGTGGAGCGATGGTATCCCAGTCGAGAGTGTTCTGTTCCAGCAGGGGTGGACACAGCAACTGGACCCCTGCAGATGGCTGATGTGCAGGCACCAAATGGCAGGGCACGGTGGCAGCAGGCAGGCAGGCAGCAGCAGATGGCTCGTGGGAGGCTGCTCGGGGCTCTGGGGGGCAGTAATTCGGCCTTTTGGGCAGGAGCGTGGTCTTCCGTGTGCTTACGCGTGGCCAGCTTGATACGGAGTGATTTGGCACGTGAAAATTCTGCACGTCAGCGTGTGAATCGAGGAAAGGCCCTTAGCGCGTAAGCGCGTCAGCACGCATACGCGATTCCATTGGACCAAAGGCCCTTAGCGCGTATGCGTGTCTGTGAGGTATTGCGCACGGGCGTTGCTTTTCGTGGGGTGCGGTGCGAGTGTTTTGCAGGCGTTGGGGTTCACACGCTATTACTTCACAGCGGGTGTGTGTTGGCTAAGCGTTCTTCTACACGCAAGGCAGACGGTGAGTGGTACCCTGCTCCCCCAGGCCCGAACGCGGGGGCCCGATCGCGTGTAAGACCACCCGCGAGCCCCTGAAATACACGTACCCCGCTCCCCCAGGCCCAATCGCGTGTAAAAACACCCGCGAGCCCCTGAAATACACGTACCCCACTCCCCCAGGCCCGGTCGTGTGTCAAAACACCCGCGAACCCCTGAAATACACGTACCCCGCTCCCCCAGGCCCGATCGTGTGTAAAAACACCGGCAAGCCCCTGAAATACACGTACCCCGCTCCCCCAGGCACGGTCGCATGTAAAAACACCCGCGAGCCCCTGAAATACACGTACCCCGCTCCCCCAGGCCCGATCACGTGTAAAAACACCCGCGAGCCCTGAAATACACGTACCCCGCTCTCCCAGGCCCGATCGCGTGTGAAACTTCTCGCGCACCTCTGAGATACACGCACACGCTCCCCCAGGCCCGATCGCGTGTGAAAACACCCGCGAGCCCCTGAAATACACGCGCCCAGGCCATTCGCGTGTGAAACTTCTCACGCACCTCTGAAATACACGCGCCCAGGCCAATTGCGTGTGAAACTTCTCGCGCACCCCTGAAATACACGCGCCCAGACCAATCGCGTGTGGAACTTCTCGCGCACCTCTGAAATACACGCGCCCAGGCCAAACGCGTGTAAAACTTCTCGTGCACCCCTGAAATACACGCGCCCAGGCCAATCGCGTGTGAAACTTCTCGCGCACCCCTGAAATACACGCGCCCAGGCCAATCGTGTGTGGAACTTCTCGCGCACCTCTGAGATACACGCACACGCTCCCCCAGGCCCGATCGCGTGTGAAAACACCCGCAAGCCCCTGAAATACACGCGCCCAGGCCATTCGCGTGTGAAACTTCTCGCGCACCTCTGGAATACACGCACACGCGCCCCCAGGCCCGATCGCATGTGGGACTTCTCGCGCACCTCTGAGATATACGCACACGCTTCCCCAGGCCCGATCGCGTGTGGGCCTTCTCTGGCGAACATTTTTTTCCTGCGCAGGGACGCTACCGCCTGCTTTCGTGTGGCGGACATGTATGGGCCTGTGCACGTCTTTGGCCGTGCGCTGTTTTTCCCTATTCGATTCCATGAATACGTGTTGCAGGCGAGCGTGTAGGCGTTCTGCGCACTTGCCTCCTGTACTTCCCCCATGACGCCCACATTTTCACGAGTTGTTCCCCATTCTGCGTGTGACGCCCCGTGTTACACCTACTTTTGTTATGTGCGCCGCGCTATGTGCGAATTCGCTGTGGCCTTATCGCACGGCGCTCGATGACCTGTGCGCCAGCGTGCGCCGCGCACTTTTTCAGTGCACATCCCACATTTTGCGCGTGCACGGACTTCCATGAATTGATGTGCGATGTTTTCTGTGCGATAATTGCACTTGCACTGCGATTTCCGCTATTTCACTGCGAATCGCACGTTTTCGCACGCGTGCGCCGTTTTTTCGGCGCACATTAATTCCATGAATCGGCCTGTTAATGTAAACAGAGAAAAATAAAAAATGTATGTTTACCGTTCCTTCGTGAGGGGGAGTTGGTAGATGTGCGCCGCCCGTGGTATATTTACTGTTCCTGTGTGAGGTAAAGTTTGGGAATATGCGCTGCCTGTGTGACAGACTCCATGTGAAATATGGCAAGCAGGCTGGTGACATATTTTTGTTTTTTCTGTTGCTCACAGCGGCATTCTTTTACGGAGTACAGTCCTCTTGCGTATTTAGTCTGTGCCTTGGGCTCAGAAATTTCAGAATGGGGAGGGATTGGTTTGTTACGGTTTCCCCGTTGGTGTTTACAATGAAATACCAAAAGCACTGGTGTATGGTGAATGGGGCATTCGCTGTTGATTATTTCCCACATGGGGTGCGATTATACACTTCTTAACCATTGAATGTGTATACCTAATGTAATCAAGGTTTATGAGGTTATGAAGTACCTGGCCTCATTCTACGTGTTTTGTCCATGGGATACTTATATAGCGCTGGAACATTAATGCAGGAGCTGATTTAAGGGTCTTTCACCGCTAGGGTGTGTGTGTGTTTGGGATAACCATTCTGTTAATAACCTAAGAAAAAAACCACATCTGACTCTTGGTCCAGGTCATGCCGGGAGCTTTACTTTCGCTCATAAGGCTCCCCCATGAGGTTACATTCACCTCGAGTTTTCCGAGTAAAAAGGAAGCCAAGGCAATTTTCCTCATGGAAGCAGAGGAGCGTGCAGTTAAGGTGGGGTTTACTGTTCCCCATCTCGTGGTATTGGCTACTACAGTCCTCTTGACTGCACATGTGTTGGGACCAGAGGTGCTAATGCTCTCCCCCAGCCTACCCAGGCACCAGTACTTAGAGACTAGACAGCTGAACGTGTTTGCTGGCCAGCAATTAAATATGTAGTCCATGTTTGTAGGTCAATGCTTGTTTTGTGTGGCAGGCGTACACTCGCTACTAGTTCCGTGTCAAGCACAGGCTTTGGGGCATTGAGCTAATGGGACTTTAGTTAGCCTCAGCATATCCAGGCTTCCTGGGTGGACACAGGGTTTAGGACCTGGCAAACGAGGTGTGGCATGGCTATTGGCCTACATGACAAGGGAAAGCATTATAAACTACGTGCCAAGTTTACCCTTTCCTTGGCCCTTCAGGTTTTAAATTAATGTCTTCTGTATGAATGTACTAATCTGTCACTTCTCCCAAAGGCATCTGTTACCAGGGCCTGCCAGTTTATGTACTTAGGCGCTATATGAATTTCTAGGGAGTGCCTCAAGCCCCATACCTTTGTACTAATTTAGGTAGGAGGTCGGATGAAATGTGATTATACAAGTACACGCATAAACTACTGGTTGCTTTTTCCACTGCACTCAGAGTTACAGGCTATGGTGCGGTATTTCCTATTAAATAGTTATTTATTTACTTATTTATTTATGCAGGTTCAATATAAATGTGCCACTCATCCATTGTCCATGAAGTGATGCTATTTATTTATTTATGCAGGTTCAATACATATAAGCACTCCTCCATTGTCCATAAAGTGATGCTATTTATTTAATTATGTATTTATGGTCAAAATATATATGTGCCACCCATCCATTGACCATGAAATGTTGCTAGTTATTTATTCATCCATTTCTGTTTGAATGACACCCAAAGCAAAAAAAAGGGAAATGTATTGATGTTATTGGATTATTTATTCAGTATGCCAAAAATATAAAAGCCTTTCGTTAGATCAACCTCACGAGTTAAGTTAGAGTTTTATTTCACTCCTGGTAACATACAAGAGTGACCACGTTCATATAGATAGCGGTATAGTAGTGCACACCAAGTGATCAAAGTTTCTAGGCGTTTCTTTTTTTTTTCTTTCACGGTCACAGATTATACTTCCCTAGTAACATATTCGCACATGGGTAGGGTAGGGTGTGTGTTCATTTCTCAGGATCCCTACAGGTGCCTAATTTAGAGTTGTTTTGAAACCCCACCTTGGCGGTACTCCTACACCCAATGGCACGCAGACCTTACAGAAGGGTTTAGCAGGATCACCAAAGGAAGGTGCAGGAACACCTCAAACGGAGACCTGAAAGTCTAGGAGAAGATGTTCAACTTCCTACAGCTGGCAGTGGAGTCCCAAAGACATCTGATGGGGAAGACGTGTCATCTTTATATTGAAAGTGGTCAGGAGGTTCCGCAGCTGCTGTGAACTGCAACAGGAATCCTTTTGGAGAGAAACCTATTTCAGTTGGAGAGGATTTACAGAGAACTTGCTCTTTTTTGTGCTAATAAAATCTGCTTGTGTTAAGCTTTTTGTGGACCCCACTCACTCTTCTGACAGTGACATATTCACTTATTGTTCTGGGTAGACCTCTCTTAGGGCCTCATAACGAGTTGGGCGGTAGCCCTTAAATGTGGCGATAACAGAATTAGCGCTGCCAATACCACTCCGGCGGATACTGCAGGCCCCAAAAGGAACCAGTAATATTGCTGCCGGTGGTAATAGCGCCGTCAACACAAAGCGCAATTACAGCCATATCACAAGTCCAGCTGGAGGTAAATGAACACAGGTGCCAGAAATTAAGCCACAGGTGCACCCAATGCACTCCACAGGGCTACATAAAGCACACCCCTACCCCAAACACTGTTTCCAACACCAGGCTGCCATTATCTTCTGAGAGCTGGGACAGGCTGCTGCTCATGCTGTGCATGGAAGTAGAGATGCAGGACAACCAGGCCAGGGCACAAAGAGTGCAGATGGTGGGGAGGAGGAGGATGGTGAAGAGATTCCACCCATCCCCAGGGTCAGGCCCTCACCCTGGACCCTCACTGACACCCAGTTGGTGACTCTGTACGGTCTCAACAGGCAGATCATAACT
The DNA here is from genome assembly GCF_040938575.1 of Ambystoma mexicanum. Taxonomy (NCBI): domain Eukaryota; kingdom Metazoa; phylum Chordata; class Amphibia; order Caudata; family Ambystomatidae; genus Ambystoma; species Ambystoma mexicanum. The sequence continues at coordinate 729,982,581 of NC_090926.1, forward strand.
GTGCTGCTCAGTACAATAGAGGACAACCGAGGGAGCAGGATAAACATCCGGACAGGCGTGCCCCGACTGCTGAAGCTAGTGTTCGTACTACAATTTTTAGGTACTGGCACATTCCAGCATTCTGTGGCCATGATGCACGGCATGGCACAGCCCACGTTCTCTGCAGTGTTCACCCAGGTGCTGGATGCACTCATGCGGCATGTGCATCAGCACATTGCACTGCCCATCACCCCAGCCCAGCTAAATGCCATAAAGGCAAAGTTCTATGCCATAGCCCAACTGCCTAATGTAATAGCAGCACTGGACTGCACCCATGTTGCTTTGATTGCCCCCCAGGCCCATGAATCAGTCTACAGGAATCAGAAGCACTACCACTCACTCAATGTGCAAATAACCTGCGACCCCAACCTCATCATCACCCACTGCTGTGCCCGCTGCCCAGGCTCTACCCACGACTCCATGGTCCTACGGAACAGCACACTGTCCACTGTGCATCTCCATGTATCCTGGCAAAGTACATGGATAGTGGTTGAGTACATCTGCCTGCATGCATGTACTGTGAAGCACCTGACCAAACTGGGGGGTGGGATGTGATGAATGACACAAAGCATTTCCAGACAACCAAATGCAAATGTAGTGCCTCGGTGGGCCATGCACCAGCGTCAGATTACAGCACAGGGTGCATGCACATGTTGGACACACCTGACAGGACAAGCTGATGGACACATACAGCATCAACGCAAACTACACACATGACTACAGGTACCATAATGCACCATGCATGATCCAAAGCAATAACCAACAAATGCCAAAATTGCATCACACAACTGCAGGCATGCCAGTGCCACATCCAGGGGTGTTGCTAGGTCTGTAAAAGACCCGGGGCTATGCTGATGTCAGAACTGTTGGCACTCGGGGCTAGCTAGCCTTTTGGTTGTAGCTCCTGAGATTTTATCTGGGGCTACAACCACAAGATCAGGGGCTATAGCCCCCTTAGCCACCCCCTAGCAACGCCTCTGGCCACAGCCATGTACCCCTCTACACCCACCCTTCAATGTTGCACAACTGCCCCCAGAAAAGTATTGAAGGACGATGGGAAATCCTGCATGCCACAAGCAAGAGAGCAATACACAGTCCCAAGGCTGCCTACAGAAACACGTCACCAACAGGCACATTACCAAACATCTTCTGCAATATAACAGGTAGGCAGTCGACTTGAGCAACTTGTGGCAAACCCGAAGCGGGTGAAAGCAAAATTGAAAATGTTCGATTGGATTCAAACCTGCAAGTGGCTACTGAGTACCAACTGGTGACGCACCTGTCCTTGGATGGTCGGAAATTGAACAACATTTGCCCTTACTTGAAACAATTTCCAGATAAGAAAGTAAGGGACAAATTCCTCCGAGCCCGGCTGAATTTATATTCGACGAGATTCAGGTAATACGAGGTCTGTCGAAAGGCAATAATTGTTTGTTTTGCAGAAACACTGACGAGACCGAAACATTGATTCACATTGTCACAGGATGTCCGGGGCTGAGAGATCTTCGTACAACCTACTTTAGACATTTTTTCTCCGATTGTACAGCTTTTGATCCCTTGGTTTGGTGAACCTTGTTGATCGATGGCTTGAAACCTAAATATGTAATAGCTCTTGTTCAATTTCTTGAGAGAAGACCCAAATCTTTCTCTTTTCGTCCTTTTTCCATTTTTCTCCTCATTTTGGTTTTAGTAGCAATTTGGTTTACTGTTTTATTTGTCAATTGAGACGCATTGCTAAAACATTTTTTACAATTCAAATGCAATAAATAAATAAATAAATAAAATAACTGGGTGCATGTGAAGGTCAAAGAATGCATGATACCAGTGACACAGCATGCACAGAAATTGTAGAGGTACATGCCATGTGATGAAGCCCCATATGCATGCACATGATGTCCATTGCCCCGAGACAAAATGTTAGTCCACCAACACACATTTCACAGTGACTGATGTGTGTGCCTCTCTCATGCAGGTGACACTGGATATGCGCAGCTGGCCTGGCTGATGACCCCTGTGCGTGATCCAAGAACACCACATGACATGGCATAAAACCATGCACACAGCAGTACCTGTATGTGCATTAAGCAGACCTTTGGACTCCTGAAGGCAAGTTTTCACTGCCTAGATCGCACAGGCCGAGCGCTTATGTACGCTACTGAAAGAAATAGGGAAGATAGTGAAAGTGTGTGCTATGTTGCACAACATTTGTATATGGCGCACTGTACCCCTACCCCCTGGCGTTGACATGCCAACCCCTCCTTGAAAGCAAACGTTAGACCGGGAGTCGCAGCTGGCGAGTGGCGTATCGGAGGTCCCCGGTACAAGGAACCCTCCTTCACTGATTGTCAGGGTGGGGAGAGACAGTTCTCATCGTGGAACCGCCCTTGACTCCAGTGACAAAAGGAAACGCCAACAAGGTCAAGCCAGCTGGGGAGTCGTAAACCAGTGATAGCAAACCCGGACTGTGTGAGCCCAAGGTTGCAGTGGCAACATTGTATATACCGATATAGTATAATCTACAGAGGTCTTTTGTGAGTGAATTTGGAACCAGACGTTCTCATTCGAAGGACTGTGTATGGTATGCTATTGCTGAAAGAAAGAGAAAGTATTGAACTGAGAAAATGTTTTTGCTAACAAAACTACAAAGACCAAGGGGCCTTAAGGGAGGCCGTGAGTAGTGTCAAAGTGGTAATACAGGGGTCAAGTGAAATCTCTCGTACAGTCGAAAGTCTTTGACACATGGTGAACATCAAGTGAGTTGTGAAAACTCTGGCAAGTGTGAACCGACAGAGGGATGCCAAGAGAAAGCTAGGGGAAGGGAAGCCTGCTCTCTGATGAAATTGTGAACATTGTGAATCAAGGCAAGTGTGAACCTGATGGAGGGATGCCGACAGAAAGCTAGGGGAAGGAGAAACCCTGCTTTCTGATGAGAATTAGCAAATCATGAACTGTGTGGCTGGTGAACCCGACGGAAGGATGCCAAGGGCAAAGCTAAGGAGAGTGAATCCTGCACATTGATAAAGCAAAGTGAACATAGTGTCGACAAGCGTGAACCCGGATGAGGATGTCCACAATGAATGGTTGTTTAAAAAGACATTAAGACACTGGAATGTTACAGTGTGAATGAAAGGCCGTAGTGAACCCGAGAGAGGGAGGCCCACATTGTACGAGGGATCGGAGCCCGGCAAAGGGGGATCCAAAGGTGAAGAGTAATCACCCCATGAGGATTTATTGAAGGAACTTTTGTTTTGGTTGATTGCAATACATCACGTCCTCTGAGGCAAGTGACTTTGGGTGAAAGAGACTTGGCCACAGAAGGCACTGATATTTCAAAAAGGAACTGTAACCTCGCGCTGGCAAGGCCCATAAGTGTGCTGTGCTCAAGGGTCCTGCCTTGTCCCGTGCTAAAAACCTAGGGAAGGGAGACACCCGGCTATAACATCCTGACTTATAATTTGTGAACACTTCTTTCTTTTCTTGTGAACATTATCCCACACTCTTTTGAAAATAGCTTTAAGGATTGACAATAGTTTTTTTTAGTATAGGCCTTTTTATTTGACAAGACGCCACTAGGACTGCCTTATTATTATTTGATGGTTGTAGCTTGCTCCCATCTTAGATTTAGGTTTAGATTAGGCACTCATCCATTATACAATTTGATAAACACCCTCAAACTGTGATCACTTGTGTCTGTCTTTTCTTCATACTATACCATGACTTCCGTACATCTCCCACCACCAACTTCCCAGCACACTATCTCCCCTACCCCCTCGCACTACCAACTGCCCAGCACACTATCCCCCTCTGCCCCCAACACCAACTTCCCAGCATGGCCACTCATGGTGGCCAGTGTCCCAGTGTCATTCACAGTTGCCCCCCCAGCCCCAGGTGATTTATGGGCACAGAAGGCACTGTGATTGGCGTTGCAGCGTGCCCTGTTGTGGCCCTCTGTGGGTGTCGTGGAGGCGGATGATACGGATCCGGCCACAAGGTTCTGCTGATGTTGCAGTTCGCTGCCCAGCTGGATGGCTTCCAGTAGAGCAGAGACAACCTCCGTCAGTTCACACACATGTTGGCCATATAGCGTCAGGGCAGATGTGTTCGCACTCGTCTTGGCCCTGCTGCTCACCATCTGCTGCACTACCCTGCGGGTGACCCCATGAATGCTATCCCTGATAGCCTACAAGTGTGCAGGATGCGTGCGCCCAATCCGGTCCATCTGGCGATGCCTGCGCTCCATCTCTTCCAGCCTCTAGAGAATTTATTTGCCGGGTGGTGTGTGCTCGATGCAAGTGTGGCTTTTGAATGGCTTTGGGCTGGTATCCGATGACCCATAGGATGGCATGTCAACGTCCTGCTCCGGTGTTGTGTTACCCCAGCGGTGGTGAGTGCTCTCAGGGGTTTGTGCACCTTCCCCATGCTGTGACACTGAACTGCTGCCCCCCCCTGCACTGTGGCCCTGTCGCTAGGTGTGGCCTCTGTATGGGACACTGCAGCAGCAGGAATGGGTGCAGTGGGCTCTGAGCTGCTCCTGGATGTCTGTGGTTTTGCTATGGTGCCTGGGCTAGTACCTGCAGCCTTGGCCTTGCTGGGCGATGGTGTCTTGCAGAGACCCATGCGCCAAGGCATTGCCCGTGTGCACCTCTGTGGGTTGGTGTTGGTGGCTGCCCTTGGTGGCCGGGAGGCACCACTTGCTGATGGCTCCACCCCCTGGTCCTCCGCCGATGCCTCTGGTGATGAATAAGTGCCTGTAGGGGACATACAATATTCTATTAGGTATGATTCAACCTCGATTGTTGGCATACAAGACACATTTGCAAAGGAACACAGTGGGACCCCACACATTTTGGCTGATGGGCATGGTTGGTCTGGGCAAATTACATGTGTGTGTAGGGATGGCAAGTTGTCCAGGCTGGGGTGATATGTGCCATGCATGCAAGTGGTCATTCATGACTCCTCATCCCCTCCCTGGGTGGCACACAACTTGTGGCCATGGTTGTGGTGGCTTCATCCATGGCACTGCCTTGGTTCTATTGGGTGCTACTGTGCAGCTAGCAGTGTTGTCCTGTGGGGTAATGTGATTGGCTAGTTGCACCCATGTTGGTGTAGGGGGACATGTACTGCCAAGTGGGTCGCCTGCCATGTCAACATGTGGTAGGCCAACTGGGCCCGCTACATGTTGGTGTGACTGTGGTATGGCGTCATGGTTACTCGCACACCATATTCCCTCTGGCACGGACTGCACCAGCAGGGGTGTGGTGTGCATGGCACTTGGATTGGTCACGTGCCACCCCTTTGTACTGCTGTGACACTCAGGGGTGCCTTTGCTGCCCTGCCCCATGGCTGCAGTGGAGGGGGGTTCATGTGGCACGCCATCACTTCGCCCTGATTGGCCTTCCCAGCTGCTGGGTCTGCTGACACGTGTCCCTGTCCACTGGGGCATCTGGTTCTAGGCTGATATTGGTGCATGGATTTGCGCACCTCTGACTCCCTCAATGGCCTCCATGTCCAGGACCATGCTGCACTTCTCCTACCAGGGTGTCAGGGTAAGTGGTTCCATGGTCCCGCTATGAGCATCCCTAGAAGAGACCACATATCTCAAGCTAGACAAGCGGTGCAGTGGCTCCAGGTCAAAGACTGCATTACACTTAAAATCCTCACTATCACACACAGATGCATCAACAGTACAGCTCCCACCTATCTTGCTGAAGCCATTTCTATAACTGCTTCAATGCGCCCCACCAGAACGCAGTACACTAACCAGCTACACATACCACGCATCTGAAGAGCTATGGCTGGAGGGCTTGGCTTCTCTTACATTGCACCTAAACTCTGGAACTCCCTCCCTGCCCCCCTCAGCGCGGAATCTTCCATCTCTGCTTTCCGCAAAAATCCCAAGACCACTTTTCTGAACCAACACTGCTAGCATGTCCACTACTTCTAACATGTACATTGTAATATAAATTGTATCTGTCTTTTTTTAATTGTAATATATACAGAATTTAATCTATGTACATACTTTATATCTATTCTCTGTACTCACTTGACAAATGTACAACTAACTGTCACAAATTGCTCTCACGCTGTGTAACAAATGTCTGTGATATTTCGCTGTAACTAAGCATGTTCTGTAACAAGTGCCACGATGCCTCAGAGATGATGTGCGCTATATAAATACAAATAAAACAAACAAACACACACCTCCAGTTGCAAGGGACTCCTCGCGGTGTTGGGCCAGGAGTCCTCGCACCCTGAGATCATTCCAGCACTTCCTGCAGTCCTCTCCATCATGTGGAACACTGGACACAGCTGTCACCTTCTGGCTGATGTTGTGCCAGATGGCTGCTCGGCGCTTGGCCGCAGTCTTCCTGTGGCTGCTGTCATGCAGTTCCTCTCTGTGTGCCACCACTTCGTCGGTGAGGGCCACCAATTCTCCCTCACTAAACTTTGGCTTCCGTAAGTGATTTTCGGCCACCTTGACTGTGGTTCTCTGCAGAGACATTTTCGATGACTAGTAGGTCCAGATGGCTGCAGGAAATGGAGATATTTAATGGATTGTGTTTTTCATAATGGCCGCTGCAATGCTTCCCGTTCCGGCGATGACGCAATTTCCGCTGGTGCTATTAGCGCAGGTTTATCGGTGGAATCACTTTTAGCTCCAGTTTCTGGGTGATAGCCCTTATTTGGGCACAATTACTGCCGGGCGCTAATAGCGTTACCGCCGGAGTCGGGGGCATGTGCAGGCCAGGTTCTGATATGGCGCTAATTGCGCCACACGACCCGGAGGTAATGCTATTCCCGCCTGGCGAACATTGCACCAATTTACCACCCAACTCCTGATGAGGCGTTTAGTTGCTTTAGTTTCAAGGAATGCACATATAGAAATGATGCACATGATGCCATTGAAGTAGACATTTACTTCTAAAGTTAATTATTTGTATGTTCTAATGCCTAAACCCAGTGTACCCTATAAATGAGTGTATGGTTCTTAGACTGAGTTCTTGAAATGCAGGTATCTTAAATACTTCTGAGTTTGGGGGGCAGACCTTTCCTAGTACTAGTGTAAGCCGACGATACAGTGCTTATGGTCGGAACCCCTAGGGCTCTACAGGCCTTGGTCAATGCCTATGCCAGCTTCATGACTGGTCTGGGACTTAAGATCAATACTGTCAAATCAGCAGTGATGGGTTGCAATGGAGGAAAGAAGCATATTAAGATGCACCCCATGGCTTGTAGTGGGGAAATTATTACTAGGGTTGCCGAATATGATTAACTGGTGGTAAGGCTTTCAAAGGCCTTGTCGGGAAGTGCCCACATAAAGAAACAGTCACAGAAAATGAGTCAATACCTGTAGGGCATATCTAGCTTCTTAGCAAGATGTAAGGGCCAGCACATGCATTCGACCCTCAAGGTTTATACCTCACAAATTAAGGCAGCTACTCAATATGGAGCAGCGTTGTGGTGTTTTTGTAAGTCCGGCGAAGTGCAGGGAAAGGAAAACCGGTTTCTCAAAAACCTTTTGGGGCTCCCAGGGTAATCATCCTGCACCTCGGTTCATAGGGAACTGGGAATGGCCTTTTGGAGCATGTTGGAAAGGGATAGGTGGGCCAAAATTGGTTGAGGTTTGTCAAGGATTTTTTGTGTCTGTGTAATGTTCTCTGGTAATTGATTTATCCACATTTTACATTTTGATGATATATGATGATATATATCTTATGTTATGTTTTGTATGTGTTTGATGGATGTTTCTTTTATATCCGAATAAACTCAACTAACTAACTTAGTTTTGTATCAAGGAATGCACACATACTAATGATGCACATGATGCCATTGTAGTAGACTTTTACTTCTAAAGTTAATTATTTGCATGTTCTAATGCCTAAACTCAGTGTGCCCTATAAATGGCTCTATGGTTTTTAGACTGATTTCTTGAAATGCAGGGATCTTAAACACTTCTGTAAAAGGGGGAAATATCTATGTTTGAAAAAGAAAATGTTATATTCTGTATATGAGAGAAGTGGGTCTTGGTCCATTTTGAAAGTAAGGTCTTGTGTTTGTATTTATCAGGCTGAAAGGGTGTTGCAGTCTTATTGGACAAGAATGTTAGATACCTTATTTCTGAATGCTCATAAAGATCCAAGGGGCTGTTGTGTATTTGTAAGGATTCATGGAGATGGATTTCCTTAAGCATCAAACATGTTGTCCCAAATGCAAATCATAATGCATTATTTTGAGTTCTATCGTGACATTAGATGATTTTGGGTTTCGCAAAAGTATACTGGGTAACGACTTCAACATTACATCAGAATCATTTTGGGAAAATCTTCCAGAAAAGCAGAGTTGTCTAAAGTAAGGGTTTGAGGTCCCTTATAGCTAGACATGAACTGCTGAATGGTTGAAGGGTCCTTAATCCTAAAAAGAGGATTATACAGTCCTCTTAACTGTATGAAACATATTCATTGATTGATTTATTTCTTACTTCCAATCAACTGTTGATTAAGGTGTCAGAAATGTGGAGTAGTGCTAACGTATATCATGCTTTTACAAATCTTGAAATTAATTTGAATGGGAGTGATTGAGGGAGTGCATTATATTGGAGCTTGAATGTGTCCTTTTTTGGAGGAAAAAGAAATGAGTGACTCTATTGATTCTAGTATTGGTAATTCATGCAAATTAAATTATACTTCAGTGGATAAAGTAGGAATCAAGAGGGATCAAAGTCTTTAATAAGGGCAAGGATAGCTGAACCAAAAAAGCAATGGCATTTTGGAGGAACAAAGTAGGGCCTTCGGGAATTGGCATTTCACAAACAAGAATGAGGAAATCTCACAGCATTAACTAGAATACAATTTGGGTCGATTGTCGTCTAAACTGAAGCAAATAACATGCTCTCCGAAGGCTCAAGGAAAGATTAGGAGTTACTGGGAATGTTGGCAAAAAGCAAGTAGACTTTCCGATCAAAGGCTAAAAATGTCCACTACCATGTAATGGTATTAGGGATATTTCTATTCAGAAGCTTGTGATAAATAACCTTGGTATCATTATGGGTTAATCTTTTAGATTTCCTATGAGAAATTGTATACAGATGAATGTAGTGCTTCACTAGGTGAGATTCAAGATGTTCTGTTTAAAGCAAACTACCTTTGGCTGGGATTAAGCATATAACTGAATTGTCAAGAATTATACTGGAAAATAAATTATTTTGCTATTAAGATGGTGAATTCAGGTGAATTGCCAGCATGTTAGAGCACACCTACCTATAATTTTCAAACTGATGTTTTCAAAGGACAAAGCAGTCCTTCTAAATCAAGAGGTTTACACATTCTAATGGAAATGCAGAGACATTTCGAAGTTTCCATGCTGACTGCAAGGTTAGATGGTGACAATTCCTTTGATTGAGTAATTGAATTTGAAAAGGAAACTCCAATAGGCTTTGGTCTGCCAGTTACATTACTTGATTTTATTGGTATGCTCTATAAAAAAAACTCTGAAGCTCACACATGTTTGCACTGAAACGGGATTCTAAGCAAGGGTCTCTACTCCTTGATCCTGTACGGTTCAGGTTTGGAAACCCAATTAGGACTAATAGGATGAACAACTGTTAGGATGGGCTCAGTAGGACTATTAGCGTGGGCGATCTGGAGATCTCTTATAAAAGCTAAAGATTCAAACTATTAGCATATGTAGACGGTTTTATTTTATGATTGGGGTAATTCTTTGAAAAGTATATGGGAAAGGTGCGTAAAAAGTACAAATGATTGATTCTGGAAAATGTCACCATTTGAAGTAAGATTTACATGATTTTGTTTTACTTCTGTGTGAATGATACAGTGTGAGGAATACATTGACATTTCATATGTAAAGTTCCTGGAACCTTTCCATTGAGCTCTGGTTAAAAGCCCTTGTGTCATATAAAGGGCTAAAAAGTGTGGGAGTTGGGGGGGATGGCTTTTCAGAAATATACATGCACAATACAGCGTATAATTTTCAAATGATGCCTGAATCGCCCAATGCTTAAGAGCTGCATATGTTTGATATACTGGGTTGTAACCTTTTTTTAATTAAATCAGTTTTCTTTTCAGACAGTTTGTCTAAGGAACAAAACTAGTCTAAATTGATAAGAGAGTCAATAGACTGTTGAATGTGTTGGTGTTCTGCCACATTGACAAACCGAGTACACAACTGGAATATTTAAATACTTAGTAAGAAGAGGGAAGGGCTTTATTGGAGACTGTAGTCCACAGAGCGCATCATATCTGTAGATCAGGCTTGAGTAAATTACGCTATGTTAAAGTTTGAGTTCTCAAAGCTTAAATATAAACTTACTGTAAGACGGAGTGTAAGATATACTGTAAGATATACTATATTGAAAGACAAATTGAAAATGTTTTTAGGAATCAAAACTTACTCTCAATGATCAAATCTTGGGTTGAAGTCAGATTTTACAAAACTATGCAATGTTTGGTCCACTGGGCTGGGTCATGAAATATGGGCTATGAAGGGACTAAAATGCCAGACCTGCCCGTGGTTCTTTCGGTGGGCCTATCATTGATCTTTATAAAGCAGAGGGTGATTCTTTGTTTATACAAGGCTTCAATGACGATGCCCTGTGTTCATCTTGTGGTGTCACTAATGGTACATTGCATCTCTTACTGTGGAATTCTCATAGGAGTGATTTGTCTTCTAGGTCTACGTTAATCTTAAGAAAAGTGAGTTTTAACATAGACCTTATAATACCAAGCTTAGAGGAGCAATTCTATAGCATAGACTCTGGAAATAAGGAGTCCCTACTTGGAGAAGTTCCGGTCTCCTCAGTAATCGTCTTGGGGTTGTAGAAGAGCAAGCCAAATACAGAAGACTGGCTTCCTGAGCTAGAAACCTTTACAACCTTTGTGAGGTTACAGTTTAAAAGGAGATGCTCAATGCACAAGCGCTGTGAAATGTGGTAGCCATTCTGTGATGTACATGCTTGAATGATTTTAGTGCAGTTCTGGTACCAGGTTATCAGGGTTTATTTTGCGATCAGTGTGTGCATCCTCAATGCTGTCAGACTTTCACTTTCCACTTTGAGTGTGTGTTTATATGTTTGGTCCACCTGCTTTATGCCAGTGCAAAAAGCTGGCAGACTGTATTAGGGATCTGCAGCATTTGCGCAGGCATGAAAATCCATGCCAGCGCACATGTTGGAGCATTTGTATGGCAGAGAGGAAGGAAGGTGGCGGAAATATAAGTTGCTTTCTGCCCCTCCTCTACGCCATACAAATTCTTGAAAATTAGGTTATTGGAATGAGTAAAAGCCTTACGTACAGCTTTTACTCCTTTCGTCAATGTTACGGCTCTGATGAAAAGGATTCCCAGAGAGGTAGAGAACGTTGCTGGTGCACATGGGATCTAAGAAGGCAGCAACACCCAAAGGTAACCTTGAATGGACAGGTCCACCACACCAGGAAGGCTCAGCCTGGCCAATACTGCAATGCCCAAAGAGCCCTGCTGGCAATCCAGTGTGGGCAAGCTTCCTGTGCCAAGGTTGGCCATTTTAATGAGTGTACAGTGAGTATTTATAGCCACTGCTGCTGACCTAATGTGCTTCGAAATCCACTGTTTCTCAAAATGGTCTCAAAAACAAACCTATCCGAGACCGTATTCACTTCAAAACACTGGCCATAGCCCACACATGCATCTCAAACTCTGCTCCAAGATACCTTGCGGACAAATTCACCACATCTTCCGCCACCAGACTGACTCGATCATCCCACACAAATCACCCCCGGATTTCGACTGGAAAGAGAAGGTGGTGCCAGCTTCCCGACAATCATCGCCAAGAATTGGATCGCACTACTACCAGCCTTGACACTGGAACACTCCTACTGGGCCTTACGCAAGCGGCTCAAAACACTACTCTTTTCCCAAGAAACGTAGGGTCGGACACTTCCCTCTGACCTAACACAACCAACGCCCTGTCATAATGTTATCATGAAATTTGCCAAGCTAACCAATGTATGTAACCAGCGACTTGATGCCTAAGGACGTAGTACGCTTTATAAATGCAAAAATAAATAAATCTGCAAATACTACCCAAACATTTTATCGTGAAAAGTCAAGAATTGCAATTCATGAATGCTGGCCGCCTAGGTCACACCCGCCTTTGATGCCATTTAGTGGCATTCTCAGAAGTTGTTTGTAAGAGAATATGAGATGCAAATGTATTCTGTAGAATGACTTCCGTCTAGTGAGTTCCTGGATGACGCTCTACCTCCAGAGAGCTGTTCGTTGAAATAAACATGCCACAGAAATCCAACTATGTTTGTTCCCTTCTCATGTATTATTCTGCCTATTAACGACATCTGCATCAAGAGGGAGCTGGCTCATCACACAGGGAACCTCCCTGGAGAGTGGATCAAAAGGCGGATGAACACAGATAGCTTTCAATCAGCAAGAAATAAGGCTGCTTCCTGCTCTCAGGGAGGAACATTTCAGCCGAGAGGAGAACAGGGGGAATAATGTCAAGCATGAAAGGCTCTAGATCATCTCATGAAAGTTCCACTCTTGTATTTGTATTGCATTGGTATTTTGTGTTTTGATTAAGTGTGTAACTTTCCCAAGGGCTCACAGTCCAATTCATCGCTGTAAGGTGAACCAAGACAGAGGATCCATCTAAACAATAAGTGTTACAAGACCAGAAACAAGAATTACAATCCACATAAGGAAACAAAAACGTTTCCATAGTTGGATGACCAGACACCAGCAAAGAGATGGCCATGCAGGTAGTTGCAGAATCGAGGGGCAGCCACAGAAAAGACCTGCCTCACAGCTTGGGATGTAGGAAACTTTATGATTGAAAAAGTAAATCACAACCCTGTGAATCTGAGTATTCCCAAGGTGAATACGTTGGGGTGTGAGGCAGCTAGGGTGGCCAAATTGCAATTATTTATTTAGTAGACACCACTGCTTGAAAATGATTATAGACTCGAGGGATGTCCAACGGAAAAAACTCAGCACATGGGGGTTGCTGTCAAATGTACAATCTTAGAAAACAAGCAGCAAAGGATAATGCTTAATGTCAAGCCTGCAAAGTCACTATTGAATGACAGTCACAAGAACATCTCATTAATATGTCATAACATCAAAGCTAGCCTGTGGATTGCAAGAGTGGACTGGGTTCCAAAATGTGCCCTGGAAATGTTTTTCAAAGTGGCCCCATTTTACGCCATGTGAGCAAATGTAGTAAGCAGTTCAAACCCTCTGGTTTGGGAGGTTAGAAATGACAAAAACATTTGCTAAGAATGAGAAATGAAATACTGCAAGCTAAATAACAAAGTCTTTACTTGAAAGGGATATGGGGGATGAGGAGGGATGGATGGGAGAGGTATCATTCCTACACAGATGATAACCAAATCTTCATCAGGATTGTTAATTTTGATGAAGCATTTGGTTAGTTGGGTCACTGCCTGGAGAAAGTTGGTTGTTGGATGTCCAACAACCAGCTCCAGCTAAATGCAGCTAAAACTGAACTGATTTTGTTCGGTCCAAAACATCTCCTTGTCACTGCTAAGAATTTACTGCCCCGGACACTTTTGGGAGAAAGTCTAAGATTTGTTTCCAAGGTTAAACATCTAGGTTGTGTTTAGCAGGATGACTTGGGTAGTCAGGTAGTCAGGTTGGAGCAAAGGTCAAGCCAGTGCATTATATGTTGAGACTCTTACATCAAGTACTCCCTTATATTCCTGAGGAAGATCATGCTCCAGTGGTGGGTGCCTTGACTAATGCACACCTGGACTATTGTTACAGTCAATTGACCGGTAGTCCCTCCAAACGTTCAGACTTCAAAAAGCCCAAAATTAGGCTATCAGGGTGATTTGTAAGTTGGGCAAAACTGCCCATGTCGCACCTTCTCGCTGTGCCTTACACTGGCTTGCGGTTGAAGACCGCATCAGATTTAAGGTAGCCTGCCTTATGGTTAAATGCATAAAATGACTGGCCCCAGCATATCTGAGTGATTCGATTCAGCCTTACCTACCTACAAGATTTCTGCGATCTAGTGACTGCCTTCTTTTGGTAATTACTCACTCAGTTTACTTCACAAGAAGAGATAGAAGATTTGTGGTCTTTGGCCCAAAGATTTGGACATCGCTCCCAATTGAAATCAGGAGCATTGCATCTTTGTGTAGCTTTCATAGAGCTCTGAAGACCTTGCTGTTTAGGTAACTCTGCCTCAGAGTGGCTCCTCCCACTTTACCCAGAAATCTTTAAGAATTGTGGTCTGCGCGCTCATGCGCGCGCGCTCAGAGCAAGTGGCTCTGTAAGTGGCTGTTCGGCTGGGTATTCTGCTGGGATTCGAAGTTGAAAAATATCCGAAGACATCACTGATTGGCTCCTCCCACTTTACCCAGAAATCTTTAAGAATTGTGGTCTGCGCGCTCATGCGCGCGCGCTCAGAGCAAGTGGCTCTGTAAGTGGCTGTTCGGCTGGGTATTCTGCTGGGATTCGAAGTTGAAAAATATCCGAAGACATCACTGATTGGCTCCTCCCACTTTACCCAGAAATCTTTAAGAATTGTGGTCTGCGCGCTCATGCGCGCGCGCTCAGAGCAAGTGGCTCTGTAAGTGGCTGTTCGGCTGGGTATTCTGCTGGGATTCGAAGTTGAAAAATATCCGAAGACATCACTGGTACGCTACTGAACCTATCGTCCGTTTTTACTGAAGGATCAAAGATCAATGGACTCTCTAATATAATTATAAGATCTCTATATGTAATATAGAGTCTAATTTCACCTCTTTACTTAATTTTTAGATTGGCTCCTCCCACTTTACCCAGAAATCTTTAAGAATTGTGGTCTGCGCGCTCATGCGCGCGCGCTCAGAGCAAGTGGCTCTGTAAGTGGCTGTTCGGCTGGGTATTCTGCTGGGATTCGAAGTTGAAAAATATCCGAAGACATCACTGGTACGCTACTGAACCTATCGTCCGTTTTTACTGAAGGATCAAAGATCAATGGACTCTCTAATATAATTATAAGATCTCTATATGTAATATAGAGTCTAATTTCACCTCTTTACTTAATTTTTAGATTGGCTCCTCCCACTTTACCCAGAAATCTTTAAGAATTGTGGTCTGCGCGCTCATGCGCGCGCGCTCAGAGCAAGTGGCTCTGTAAGTGGCTGTTCGGCTGGGTATTCTGCTGGGATTCGAAGTTGAAAAATATCCGAAGACATCACTGGTACGCTACTGAACCTATCGTCCGTTTTTACTGAAGGATCAAAGATCAATGGACTCTCTAATATAATTATAAGATCTCTATATGTAATATAGAGTCTAATTTCACCTCTTTACTTAATTTTTAGATTGGCTCCTCCCACTTTACCCAGAAATCTTTAAGAATTGTGGTCTGCGCGCTCATGCGCGCGCGCTCAGAGCAAGTGGCTCTGTAAGTGGCTGTTCGGCTGGGTATTCTGCTGGGATTCGAAGTTGAAAAATATCCGAAGACATCACTGGTACGCTACTGAACCTATCGTCCGTTTTTACTGAAGGATCAAAGATCAATGGACTCTCTAATATAATTATAAGATCTCTATATGTAATATAGAGTCTAATTTCACCTCTTTACTTAATTTTTAGATTGGCTCCTCCCACTTTACCCAGAAATCTTTAAGAATTGTGGTCTGCGCGCTCATGCGCGCGCGCTCAGAGCAAGTGGCTCTGTAAGTGGCTGTTCGGCTGTTCGCTGCTCGCAGCGAGCCGCGGTGCGATCATTTCTGTGACCTCCACCCTTTCCAAAATGATGGTTGTACTCGTGTCATGTGTGTTGGTGCTGCGCGCGATGAATTTAGCTAAGTGTTCTTAACTTACATACGAATATCCAATGAACGTAATATATTGTATTCAATTACTTTGATGAACACGACTTATATCTGTTTGATGGGTATTGACGGGTTTTGTATTGTACAGCTGCCCTACTTTCATATTTGACTATCTTGTTCCAATGGCACGCATGTCGGCATAGCATGTTTACAGAAATACGATTTCTACTTCCTTAGTTACACCTCGCTGATTGCTTTTCTCTGGCACTTATTGTAGTCTCACTTTCCCTCTGTAAAATATGTCTGGAGCTTCACTTTTGTTACAGCATAATGAGTCATGAGCCCAAAAAAATCTTTTAAAGTAGCTGCAAAAAAATCTGTTAAATCAAAGCTACGCTCTACCAGTGTATCTGTGCCTCACATGGCCACCAGAATGAGTATTGCTCGTGCAATAGCCCTATCCACCTCGGATTTATCTAACTCCGAAAGAGAGATGATGGATTGTGCGCAAATATGCTCAAATGAACAAAATCTTATAGCCAATGTTGTTCATCTCTCAGAAAGCTCGCAATCTCTATTTGCTGAGGAGGGCACAACTTCTGATGTTGATGGTAATAGGGTGATCGAACCAGACAACAAAAAAAATAGTATGAATGTGAGTCCTACTTATGCCGACACTCCTCCAATCTTTAGCATAGGAGTAACTACATTGATGGACGTTTCACAACATCTGGTCCAAGATTCAAGCTATGACAACACTTCTGTACTAGAAATAAATAATGGAAATCCAGTCATATCTCCTGAGACCTGTTGTATAGAGACCCAAGCATTGGTATTATCAGAATTAAAGACTCACTCTAGATTATTAAATGAGATGGTACTGGCTCTTACAGCTCTACCCGAAATGCTAACACAATTGATCTTAAATCATGATATTGAGTCTAACTGCGTGAAAAAGCAGCTAGACAATAGTGACATCACAAAGACTAAAGAGCTGATCATAAATGCAAATCACCTAAAGATCCCGCAGGGTTTGGCTACAGGTGTGTTAGAGACTAACATTGCTAAATTAGGTACAAGCACTCCCGACACTGTCACTGAAGGTATAACTACCATAAGTGATGATGACAATGGTGCTTTTATTGAAAAAATATCAAAAAAAAAGGAAAAGAAAAATAGAAAAAAACAGGCAAAACAAGCGAAGGCGAGTCTAACAACATCTCGTAAATTTATGAGAACTCTTGATATTCGCGAGGCTTGGCTAGACAAGAATACTAACAACAACACATGCAAGGCGGCGGTCGAAAATAATATAGCTGACCCAATCCCCCCAGTTTCATCAGCTAAATCGGCAACCCTACCACCGGTTGCCACACGAAGCCCAGACAATTCGGTGTACACAGAAGGTACCTCTATGCTGTCAGCCGTACTTAAAAATAAAGTTACTTCTGACAGGATGGATAGCAATCTTCGAGCCTTAGAAAGGGGGGTCCAAGACATTTTTGATATCTTTAAGAACCCAGATGTCTTATCCAGACCAAATACTCCTACAATAGTGGACTGCACCTCCACCGCTTGCTCTATATCTCCAACAGCACAAGCAAAAGAAACTATGGTGGCTCGTCAAATTGACAAAAAGGGTGGTGGGATTACACAAAGTTGCAATTCTAAAGAGGGGGTGCAGGAGATCAAGCATCCCGATCTCACTGCAAAAGATAAAACTTATGAGTCACGTCAATTAAAAAATGCTGAAACTAATACACCAAATGTGGACATAACTACGAATCAAACTGCAGGGACTTCCGAACACCCAAATTTATCTAGGGAAGCAGTTAGTAGTATTGTCGAAGACATTTTAAATCACAAGCTAAGAGAAGCAAAAAAACTCCTACCGAGCCTAGTGGACCCCTCCACGTGTAAACACGATAATCTTACTATGGGAAGTGTTGCAAGTAGAAATAACTGGGTGCCTGAGGTAGCACCAAGTCAAAACATGGGTATAGGGTCTTCTCGAGGTAGACAGGAACGCTATCAATTCCAAGAATCCGAACAAATGGTCAATAGTAATAAGAGAAATGAGTCTCGCTACTTAAGGCGTCCTGTGTACCCGAATGAACCAAGTCTGGTGCTTTATTACGTATTTGACGACGGGGGACCTTGGTCCTTAAATAGGCAGTACATCTTAAGCTTATTTAACGACATTGAAGAACTACGCCTAATTACCTCCTCAGACATTCAACTTGTAGACTTTATCCATGATGAGAGATATGACTATGTCAGATTAATAATCAATTCTCCTCTGGTTAGAACACTTATTTTAAAAGAGGCAGGTGCTCTCCAAAAAAGAGGATTTGATGTGATGGAATTCCAGGAATCATATAATATTGACGTAAACATGGGATCAAATGAAGGCTATATGAAACATTCCTCTGATCCAAGTACCTACTCTCAAGAGGTTAGGTGCCTCAATGGTAATGAAGGTGATAAGCCGGCAATGAAGGAAGTTAAATCCCAACTATCTGATATGCAAGAATGGAGATGGTTAGCCCTATCTCTTAGGGAATCCATAACTGAGCTGAAAACACTGAAGGACCCACTTTAGCATAGATACAGCTTTTAACCTTGGTTCTTGGAATACTAGGGGTTGTTCACATCTCACTGCTAATGCTGAAACTGTTGATATGTTAAAGTGTTTTGATTTTGTTTTGTTGCAAGAGACCTGGGCCACAGGCAATTTATTATGGGATGGCTATGGTATAATTAACATGAAAGCTTCTAAAGGTCTGCTAGGTCGCCCTAGTGGTGGCCTTGTATTAGGTTATAGATCAGAAACTAATATAAAGCTGATCTCTGAACAACAGATTATGGACTGCGCAATTGTTGGAACTTTTAGATTAGCCACAGACAATGGCAATGTTCCCTTAATGCTGATAAATATATACTGGAACACCGCCACTCACACAAACACAGAGCTTTTAAAGCTTTTTGCACTGCTTAATCAAATTTTACATGATTGGTTGGATTCGAACATGGGTAGTGCTTTGCTGCTTGCGGGTGATCTGAATGCAGATTGCACCATGGAATATGATGACGCAACCTGGATTCTCGCCTCCACTGAATTGGAGGCTTTGGGGGCACGTAATAAAGTGTATAGAGGCTGTATGTGGGTGACTTTCATGTATAGTTGGGGAATGCAGCCTTTACTTAATTCTACTCCAACATGGCAAGCACGAGGCCTTAGCTCCATATTGGATTACATCTTTGTAAATAATAACTCCCAATATTACCCTAGCTCCTTAAAGGTGACTGGTCTGTTGGAAAGTGATCATGCAATGCTATCTACAGTTTTACCATGGAGGAAGGCAAACAAAGATGTGGTGCAAAATTTGGGGAATATTACAGTTAATGTTGCTGGTACTAAGGTAAAATGGACCCCGGAAAATATAACCAAGCTAAATACCCTGATATTACATGATTATCTATCTTCACCAATAGAGTGGAAGCTTGCAACTTATTCAGGAGATTACTTTAAAACATATGTAGCATATATGTTGGTAAAAGGTAATATCATAAAATCAACCTCACAAATCCCTAAAAACAAATGTCTACATGTTTTTGATATTGAAGTGCAAAACAGGAAGGCTTTGTTAAGGAAAGAACTGCGCTTAGCAAAAAAGGTAACATCAAACGAGATAGAATTGCTCTGCATAACAAAACAGATCAAACAGAAATATAAAAACTGGCTTCTATCTTATAGAGCCACTATGGCACAAAAGGATGGTGAAGCGATGATTAAAGCCCTGGAATATGGAAACCCCAGGGATATATGGCTTATAATCAATGGAACTGAAGTTTCTCAACAACAATTGATAACAAATCCAATTGCTGGACACATATGGGTAAACTATTTTGAGAAGCTGTATCAACAACCAGATACTCAAATCTTAACCCATTATATTAATGACCGGATGTGGTTACTGAATATATCACCAAATAATATCTCCAGGCATATAAATAAAGTTAAATCCACATGTACCCCCGGTCCCAACAATCTCTCTTATATCACACTGAAAAACAATGTAACACTATGGGCAGATTTACTGAACTGTATGTTTAGATCCATTATACATGAGAGGAAAATTCCTAAATCCTGGAAAATGTCTTATGTTATACTGATACATAAAAAGGGTAACCGCCTAAGTCCCCTGAATTACCGGCCTATCATGTTAACAGATGTAGAATCTAAGATTTTTGCGGCAATTGTTCTGGACGAGCTGAATTTATGGATAAATAAAAAGAACATTTTAGACATAAAACAAATAGGTTTCAGAGAAGGGATGGGCACAGACTTGGGCGGGTCAGTCGTAACAAATTTGCTGAGTATGGCTAGGAAAAAAGACAAGCCTCCATTGTATCTAGCATCCATGGATCTATCCATGGCTTTTGACATGGTCGATAGGGAAACCTTGTGGACAACCCTACTTGAGCTTGGCATTGAAAAAAACCTACTAGATGTTATAATAGCTCTTTATTCTAACACTATGCTTAGGGTGAGACTTAATAACAATGGCCTACTATCTGACCAAATCTCTACATATAATGGTCTAAAACAAGGTTGCAGACTGGCAGCCACACTGTTCAATCTCTATGTGTCCAAAGCAGGGAGCTTTTTAGATGATAGCGGTTTAGTCTCACCTAAATTGGGCAAAATAAGATTGAATTGGTTGGCCTATGCGGATGATTTTTTGTTATTTGACGCGACCAAGGTGGGCTTGCAAAGGCTGATTGTTGCATTCGAGAAATTTATCTTGAATAGAAAGCTACTGATAAACCCTAACAAAACAATAATATTCTACACAGGTATAAAAAATATAAAAGAAGACTCTTTTTCAATCAC